>NC_037668.1:49793646-49870470 GCF_003255815.1 Theropithecus gelada
CCGGCCGCGCCGCCTGCAGCCTACAGGTCCTGAGTCATCTTCCAGGCAGCGGGTGACCTCTCCATACCCCTGTCTCCCCACAGCCCCGTGACCCTGGGCGGCGCGCAGGGCCAGGCCGTCCCAGGCGGGCGGCACAGTGGAAATCACAATATTGACCCAGCGCGCAGGAAGTGGGGAGGACAGGCCGCCGGGGTTCCCGGCCCAGGGGGAGACAGCTCTCTGAGTGATGAGCTCAGAGCCAAGCTCTCCCTCCCTCCTGGGTCACCGCACCGCTGCCCGCCGCCAGGGCTGCTCCTCCCGGCTCCAGGGCCCCCCTCCCCGGACCTCCCTCCTACACATTCCCCCAGCCCAGGCCTGCAAGGGGAGCTGCTGGTGAGCTCCAGGCCTCAAGGCTTCTCAGGGCTTCTCGGGCCCTGCCTCCCTCTAGCCCAAGTCCCGGTTCCCTTGTGCTTCCAGCATCTGAGGGGCCAAAACTGGAACTGCACCCTCACAGGCCACTGACCTTTGGAATAGTCCTGCCTCCCATTTAACAGATGGGGGAACTGAGGCTCAGAAAGGTACTTGGCCAGTTGTATCAGAGCCAGGATCCACACTCAGATCTGTCCAACTCCTGGTCAGTGCTCTGTCTACGCTGTGAGTGAGTTATCGTCGGTCGTGATAATAGTGTAATAAACTGCTCAGTTAGTGAAGTCTTGGTCTCACGCAGCCCTCATGTCTGCCCTTGGAGCGGTTCCAACTTTACAGAGGAGGAAGCTAAGGCTTAGAGGTGGTGAGATAACTTTCCCAAAGACACAGCCAGGGAACAGCAGGGCTGGGATTCGAACTGTGGTCTGCCTGATCCCAAAGCTCATAATCTGGCTGTTCTGCCAAGCTGTGGGGCAGGAGGGGCCTGTCCTTGAAGGCCTACTCAAATGCCACCTACCCTGGGGGACGCCAGGACCACCTGTAGATCGTGTTCCCCCAGAGGGGTTCCTTGGGGACAGTGTAGCCCACGGCCTTGCTCTCCGGTGAGGGGTCCATCCGTTGGTGTTGCCTGGGGGAGCTGGGCCGTGGGGTTTGGAGGCTGGTGGGTCAACCCTGCTGGTGGGTTGAGCTGGACTGGGAAGTGCTGCTCAGGGGTGAGCAACCTCCAGGGGGGAGTGGGGAAGTAGAAGGGAAATATTCCCGGGCTTGGAGTTGGGGACCTGGAGCCCCCTCCCTATCCTCCCAGGGTCTTGGTTTCCTCATCCGTAGAAAAGGACTTGGGGTCCATTTGAAGGCCTACTCTCCAATACCAGAGGCTTAGCAGAGCTTTGGGCTTCTATTTCTTCCAGCTCCCTTCCCAGGAGCCGGGTGTAATGGGGGAAAGGGTTTACAGCGCTCTCACTGGGCTCTGGTTAAGTTTTCTACCCAGGGCTTTCACTGTAAGGAGTCACCAATGAAAATCTGCCAATGTGTTTCTTCTAGGGCTGCTGTTGAGGGTGTTTTCTGATTCATCACATGATCCCATTATGAGGAACCCCAGGAAAAATTGGCCGAGAGAATTCAATGTAGGCGATTTGCGTGAAGTCTGAGAAACTGGTATCATTTTATATTTTGGACACCGATTGTGTCTGTGAGTATGTGTGCCTGCTTGCCTGAGTGTTTACATCTTTGTTTTGCCCATGATGAAGCTCAAGGCTAAAACTATGACACACGACAGCATGGGACTTCCTGATCCAGGTCACCTCCCCTTCCCCTTGCCACAGGCCCCAGAATATAATTTTCATTTATTGACCTACTGCGCAGCATGAAGATACAGCCCTTTACCGATTTCCTCGTTTCCTTTGGGCCAGGGTGAAAACTGATTTTCAGAATGTGAACAAGGTGCATGATGGATCCATCCATTAGTGATGTCTGCCATGGGCACACGAAGGGAAGTACTGGTGCATATGCCTCATTTTTGCCTTCCCTCATTCAAGCAATGTATGATATTGTATCTAATCACATTTTCTATGTAACCATATATAATTTCATAAGCTGCCTTTAAACCTCTGTGGAACAAGTCTTCGTATTAATATTGGTAATTCATTGCAAATAATCATTAGGTTATTTAACATAGGTTATATTACTATGTCCTTACCATATCTCTGTAGGAGAAAATGGGTGGGTCGTATGGCACCTTTGTGTATATTTGAAAACTATGCCCCTCTGGGCAATCATGGCTTAGAGAGCAGAGCACAGGGTAGATTTTAGCCCCATTCACTTCATCACTCAGGTGTATTTGTTCAGTGCACAACCTTAACAACCACACACAGCAAGCCTCTTCAGTGTCTTGCCAAATCCCATGGTTATATCCTTCACTCCAAATCCAGTTCTCATTTTATTACATGCAGCACACAGACCATATTCTGAGTCTTGGACATCTATTCAGGCTCCAGGATGGTTGGTATTTGGTCTGAGGCTAAGTGAGGCAGTGGAAGGAAGAACAACGTAAACAACCTAGCTCACATTTGTGCCACAAACAGGCAAGATCCCTGCGGGTGCCTGGCCCTGCCTGCCAGATTCCGGTGAGGATCCTGGGCTATGAATAGTCCCAGTGATGCCCTCTCAGAGGACCCACTGGACTTCCCGCAGGCCTGGTCCTTGGCCTCCACCCCACACTGGCCACTGGGAAATCAGGGACAAGACCTCTTCCCTGGCACCTTCATCCCGCACGTTTCTTCCCGCTCACTTTCCGCCCGGGATTACCGCCGGGGCTGGGCTTCTGCACGCGGCTGTTGCTTGGGCCCCCACGTGGGCTGTTTGAAAAACATCTCTCTGAAAGCAGAGAAAGTGTGAGCCGTCAAGAAGGAGGGTGTGGAAGGAGAGAGGTCCTCGGAGGAGGGGAAATTTACAGCATTCATTTGGCCGGTTCTAAGGACACCGTGAGGCCTGCATGAAATGCCTTCCGGAGGTGAACACGGGTATTTTACTGCCTAAAATTCAATGTCAGTGCTTCTATGCCCTTGGAGATTGCCTCCACCACCCCCTCCTGTGACAGATAAGGAAACTGAGGCCCATGACGGAAAGTGACTTGCCTAAGCCTGTACAGCTGAGTGAAAAATCTCAGGCACTGATGGGGGAGGTCCTGAGTGCATGCTAATTTCTCTGGACCTGATATGTCCATGATGTCAGGGCTGGAGATGCAGGTGGATGCCCCGCTTGGCTCCCTGAACTGTCAGCCTACTATGTGCTTTAGCATAGGTTGTATCACTGTGTTCTCACCGTGTCTCTGTAGGAGAAAATGGGTGGGTCATTACAGAGGCAGAAACTCAGGTTCAGGGTCGGGACCTCTGCAGGCCCGTCGGGCACCTTTGTATATATTACAAAAATTTTCCCCTCTGGGCAGTCATGGCTTGGTGAGCAGAGCCACAGAGGGCCAGAGAGTCTGACTCACTTTCCGAAGGTCACACCGCACCGCGGCAGAGGAGAAAGCCATGTGATCACGATCGGGAAGACCCTCTTCAGAGTTCAACAGTCTGGTTTCTGTGAATACCACTTACTGGCTCTGTGACCTTAGCCAGGTGACTTTGTCTCTCTGAGCCTCAATTTCCTCGCTGATAAAATAGGAGTAGTAACTGTAAGGCTGTTATGAAGACTTGGTAAGACAATGCAGAGAGGCACTCGGCACAGTCTTGGGATAGCCTCATGCCCATAAACAGTAGCGCCAATGTCAGTGTGATTATCACTACCAACAGGAGCAGGCTGTTACAGCAGACATTTGTCGGATTGGTTGCCAGAGTCCAGCTTCTGGATTCCTCGGGGCAAATGGCCATGCCCTCTGTGTGCCATCTCGGTGGGGATGCTGGCGTTGGGGGTCATTCTAGGCGCTCCTCTCCTTCTGTGAGAATAGAGGGAGCCACAGTCCCCCTCCGTCACCCCCATTCCAGCGCACACTCCCACTTGACCAGCTGCCTGTGCTCTGCTAAGTCTTTGAATCTTGAGCGCTGATCCAAGGTCAAAAGGAACAACGGCTGGGGATTTGTTGTTGTTGTTATGGTGGTTGTAGCAATGTCTTAATCGGCCTTTTCCTGTCATCAGATGCCCGTGGATTTATTCATTCGGCAGCTATTCCCGGAGCGCCACTCAGAGCCAGGCACCGGGCTGGGGGCTCAGGTCCCAGAAGTGCCCACAACAGGCAGCTTCCTGCTCCCCTCATTCCAGTCCTTCCAGAGCCTCCCTGAGACCTGCCTCTCCTGAGCTCACTCCTCCAGCCTCCTGTCAGTTCAGAGAGCCCCTGTGCTCCTTCTAGTACATTCCCCTCTGCTGTTGTCAGCCAGGGCTGACTTGGCTGCTGACGATGAGGGAGGCCTGGCTAATTCCAGGCTGTGGTGGGCTTGAACCTCACGCTTCTCTGTCTCCCATGCCTGGACTCTTCTTGCCATCATCCTCCCTCCTGGTACCCACAGTCATCTCTATGCCTGAGCCCTGCGGACCTTAAGGCTGACCTGGGTGGGACCAATCAAGTCACAGGATTTGTCTGAGAAGAACCAGGGTATAAACAGTTTTGTGGGTTTGAAATGCCATAAAACCATCCAACAATGACTTCCGAACTGTGGTGTCTGCAGAGATCCCTCCTGGGCTGTCAGGATTTGAGAATGGGTTGGGGCAGTTGAGTACAAGGGCTCACTCCCCTCCCTACTCCCACACCTATTTTAACCAGAGTGGTTTTACCTAGCACAGCATTTAAGAGGCATGCACTCTGGGACCACGTTGCCTGGGCTTGGATCCCATCTCCACCATGCATGAGCTATAAGACCTTGGATGAGTCACATATCACTCTGCACCTCAGTTTCCTCCTCGGTAACATGAGAATGGAGAGACCTCAGAATGGTGCAGTGAGGATTCCAGGAACGTATGCTATAAAATGCTTCACAAGTGCTGGCCTGTGGTGAGTCTTCAATACACGCGAGCCACTGTTACTCTTTGCTTTTCCTATTGGGTTTCAGCAGAATATTCCGTAAGAAAAAAGAAGGGTCTTTTTTTGTCGTTTAAGAAATGCCTGGGAATCTGATCCCCCGTGCTCTCTTGGGCGTGACCCCCTAGACCCGCGTGGCGCTGGTGTCTTCCTCCAGCACAGCGCTCCTCTGTGGGATAACACCCAGCTCAAAAAAGCTGCTCTCCATTTGTGTGAAAAGTCACTCCTCGCTGATGCTCTCGCCCCAGGCCATTTCAGGACATCTGGCCTTGTGGCCAACGTGGAGAAGCAGGTGGCAGCTGCCCCTGCTCTGGTGCTGAGCTCCCTGGGCAGCGGGATTCTGTGGGATTCTGTTCTGTCCTGCAAGATGGACCCTTTACACAGGCGTTTGGGCAACTGGGGCTTCGTTGGGCCCAGCTTCTCAACACATCAAAAAAGTTTTCTGGCTGATGTCGCTGGTGTGGGGTAGGGGTAGAGACCTCCCCTCCCCTCCCCTCCCCTCCCCTCCTCTCCCCCTCACTCCCCTCACCTCTCTTCTCTCTCTGCCACTCCTGCGTTTGTTTGTTTGTTACCTTTTGCATGGCTTACTTTATTCAAACGCATAAACAATGAAACTTAAAAAGCACCGATTCTGGAGTCAGACACAAATGGTTCCTGTCCTGGCTTTGCCATTTACTGGCTGTGTGTCTTAGAACAAAGCACTCAACCTCTCTGTTCCTGTCTCTCCATCTGGGAAATAAGGATGGTGAGAAACTGAAACAGCAGGGAGGACTGAGTGAGCTCATGCATGTGAAGCACCGAGTGAGTGCTCAGGAAATGTGAGTTTCTGGTTTTTTTTTTTTTTTAAATTATTTAATTTTTATATAGAGACAGGATCTCACTATGTTGCCCAGGCTGGTCTTGAACTCCTGAGCTCAAACGATCCTTCCACCTCAGCCTCCTGAAGTTCTGGATTACAGGCATGAGCCACTGCTCCCAGCCAAATGTGAGCTTTTGTGAGACCTGGGTTTAATGTGGTACAGGAAGGAGAAGTAACTCCATAGGAGGGAGTCAGGGAAGACTTCTCAGAGGAGGTGATGTTTGGACTGAGTCTTGATGGATGTGTAGGAGACTGTCAGGAGAAGGGCAGCTCAGGCAGAGTAAGCCCAGAGGCCTGGAATTATCTGGTGTCTTGGGAACAGCATATCATTCCAGAGGGCTGAAAGGTGGGATGGGACTTTTGGGGGAAGCAGTTGGAGGCAAGGCCTGAGAGGTGAGCAGGGCCACATCATGTGGGGCCTTTGGGCCAGGTTAAATGTATCCTGAGGGCAGTAGGGAGCCATGGAAGGGTTTGAGCAGGGGAGTGACCTGGTCTGCTGTAAGTTCTAGAAAGACAACTCAGCAGTGGCATGGAGAATGGGCTGGAAAGGGGGACTCTGCAGCCCCTTGCAGTCACGGTGATGAGGCTCAGAAGGAGACAGGATGTCAGCAAAGCCCTTTGACCTGGGCCTGGCAGTCGTCACTCTGGTCCCATCTGGTCAGGGTGGCCGAGCTGACCTCCACCCCACGGCCCGAGGCCGCTGCTCTGAAGGCCCGCCGAGCTGGCTGGAGAAGAGGCTGACTCCAGCCTGCAACGGGGAAGTAGAAATATTTGCTCAGCTGCAAGAACAAGCTCGAGTCTCTCCTTCCACACGAAGGGGAAAGACGCTGCCTGGGCTGGGGTCTGTCCACCGTTCTCCCTCGGATCCCAGAGCTCGCCCCCGCCCCTCCATTTCTGCCTTTGAGCCATCCAGAAAAAGTGTCCCTGCTCTTCCCTGCAACAGCCACTCAGAGCTCTGAAGTCAGCAAAAGTGACCTTTTTCCTTTTCTTCTCCAGTTGAACACACCCAACTCTTTCATCTTTCTCTCATGTGACAGGGACTGACCTTTTTTTTTATTTTTAGAGAAATGTCCAGATTCAGCAGCCATTGATTCAAATCTTTTTTTGTTTTTTTCAACTAGCTGACACAGACAAGTCACCATAAGGGTTTAGAGCCAGGACTTTGATGTGAGGCAGCCTGGGCTTGAATCCCAGCCTGAGCTCTGCCACCTCTCTGCTGTGTGACCTTGGACAAGTCACTTAATCTTTCTGACCCTCACTGGGCCTTTTCTCTAAGGAGGTATTTATAACCTTTTCTCAAAGAGTTGTTGAAAGAGCCAATGAGCAAGTATTTACAAAGTGCTTAGGACAGTATCTGGCATGTAGTAGGTGCTCAGTAAATAGTAGCTACTATTGTCTATGTCCCTGGACACCTCAGTCCCTCTTCAGCTTCCTTTAACGCATGGTACTAGGCAGCTGTGCATTCATCAACTGCCAGGCCTTGATTCAACACTTCTGGGCTTGGAGGACTCTAAGATGGTCCCTCCCTAGGGGACAGGCATGGTGGCTCACGTCTGTAATCCCAGCACTTTGGGAGGCTGAGGTGGGAAGATCACCTGAGCCCAGGAGTTCAAGACCAGCCCGGGAACAGAGCAAGACCCTGTCTCTACAACAATTTTAAAAATTAGCTGGGTGTGGTGGTGCATGTGCCTGTAGTCCTAGCTACTCAGGAGGCTGAGGTAGGAGGATTGCTTGAGCCCAGGAGGTCGAGGCTGCAGTAAGCTGAGATCACACTCCAGCCTGGGCAACAGACCCTGTCTCAAAACAAACAAAAACAAAAACAAAAACAAAAACAAACAAACAAAAAAAGATGATCCCCAGTGATTTTTACCTATTTTTATTTTTACTTTTATCTCCTGCTATTATGCCTTGTGTCATCCCCTCCCCTTGAATTTGGGAGGATCTGTGACTTGTTTCTAACCAGCAAAGGTGACAGGAAGTCGCTTCTGGGATGATGTTTGGTAAGACTGTAACTTCCTTCTTGCTGGTAGCCTCTGTCCCTGGCTGGCTTGCTGCAGCCAGCCGCTATGTTGTAAGCGGCCCCATGGAGAGGCCCGTTTGGCAACGAACTGAGGGTGGTCTACAGCCAATACTAGCAAGACAACCTACAAGGAACTGAATGCTGCTGTGATACGATGAAGATTAAAAAAATATATTTATTCTTCATCTCTGATTCCTGGCTCAGAGCTTCTAAAATGCTTATAATTTCCTGCATGATGGGATGATAGGAGCATCTGTTGTTATAATAGTTGGTCTTAGTCCTTGGTTCCTGGTGTAAGAGCTTTTAAGACCCTTGGAATCTCTGGAGTGATGAATGTCTTTTGTATGCTGATGAGATGACTGGTGGTTGGGGTTCCCTAGATAGCTTCAGGGTTGGGGCTGGTTGCCAGAAAGACTGAGGCAAGATGAGAAGGTTGGAACTTTCAGCCCTATCCCCCAGAGCTCTGGGGAAGAAAGGAGGGCTGGAGATTGAGTTTATCACCAATGGCCAATGATTTGATCAATCGTGCCTACATAATGGGACCTCCATAAAAACCCTAAACAACAGGTTTAGAGATCTGGGTTGGTGAACACATTTAAGTGCTGCCAGGGAGGTACACTGAGAGGGCACGGAGGCTCTGCACCCTCCCACGACACACCCTGCCCTATGCAACTCTTCCATTTGGCTGTTGCTGAGTTGTATTCTTTATAATAAACCAGTAATAGTAAGTAAAGTGCCTTCCTAAGTGCTGTGAGTCTTTTTTTTTTTTTAAATAAAAAATAGAAGTTTTTTTATTGAGTTCTTTAAATTATTACTCCATGTTTTTCTTCTTCTTGGAAAAGTTTTTAAATCAACCACTCATAATTTGACCAAAATTTTAAAAAACTGATATTTTGTAAATGTGTCACAGACACATGGGACAGAATCCTGCTTTTTGTAGAGGACCTTAATCTGAATAAAGTCATGAGTTTTTCAGTAAATCTCCACTGAGTTTTCTGGTAATGTTACAAAAACGGGCCCATCACTGTCCATTGGAAATGGGTCAAATAGATAGGTATTCTTTCAGTTTATCCATGATTTCATTCATCTTGTCGCCTGGAATTAACATCACAGTTCGCAAGGGTGTCATCGGTATGTCATCAAAAGACCATTTGCCTCCCAGACAAGTGTCACTCTCCTCCTGCACTGAGTAGTTGAACTTCAGAATTGCCTTCTCATAGAAAAGTTCTTCCTCTGCATTTGCAAACATGAATGCAGCTTTCTTTTTGTTGCTAGGTTTCTTTTTTGGAATTGTTTTTTCCTGCTTCCACAAATGTCTTACTAATCAGAAGGTAAAAGTAGCACTTCCCACATGGTTTATTGGTTCTGTGTGCCTCTGCCAGTTCTTTCTGAAGCTGCTGGTACATGGGCAGAGCGATCTGTGGAGGGATATTAATGAATCTTTCACTTAGGAGAAGGCCCACAGGCTTGGTGGTGTCATTTAAAAACTTGTCCAGCTGTTCAACCATGCTCTTTTCACAGTTCTTCTCACAGAAGCTTAGAATCAACTCTTGAATTTGTTCAGCACACTGGGTATCCTTTCTTTCAGTTAAATTTAAAAGGCTTATGAAACCAAAAACCTCATCTTCATCCACATCGTATTCGCTGTCTTCTGAAACATCCGTTTGCTTAATCACACTCACAATATGGTTCTGTTGAATTAAGAGATCTGTTATTTCTGCAGTGTTCACAGGATCCTTTAGAAAAAGCTGCTGCAGTAATTTCTTAATTCCATCATAATCATTATCTGATAGGGAGTAAGCTTCAAATTCAATATTCACTTTCTCGTCAGTGACGTCATCCTCTTCATCCTCTTCCTCGTCACTGTCATCATTGTTTTCATCCTTATCCTCAACTTCATCTTCCTCTTTGTCATCACACTGGACTAGGGGGTCTGGTGACTGCGGAACCCCACTTTCCACAGCCCGCTGCTTAGACCTGGATGCCATGTTACTGCTCACCTCTGTGAGTCTTTCTAGCAAATTATAGAGAGGTGGTCATGGGAACTCCTGATTTATAACTTGTTGGTCAGAAGTACAGGAAGCCCAGGACTTGCAATTGGTGCCTGAATGGAAGCAGTCTTGCTAGACCGAGCCCTTAACCTGTGGGGACAGATGTTAACTCCCAGTAGTTAGTGTCAGACTTGAATTGAATCACTGGACACCTACTTGGGATCTGGAGAGTTGGAGAACTGGTTATTGTGGTATGGAAAAAAAACTCCTACACATTTGGTGTGAGAGATGTTGCACTATAAAAGACTTCAGCCCTGCCAACAACCACATGAGCTTGGAAGTGAATTCTTCCCCAGTTGGTCCTTCAGATGAGACCTTGACCTTGGCTGACATGTCAATTGCAGCTTTACATAGGACTCAGGTAAACCATGCCCAGACTCCAGACCCACAGAAACTGTGAGATAATAAATGTTTTTAATTTATTTATTTTTATTTTTTTGAGATAAGTTTCACTTTGTTGCCCAGGCTGGAGTGCCGTGGCATAATCTCAGCTCACTGCAACCTCTACCTTTTGGGTTCAAGTGATTCTCATGCCTCAGCCTCCTGAGTAGCTGGGATTACAGGCGTGTATCACCACGCCTGGTTAATTTTTTGTATTTTAGTAGAGATGGGGTTTCATCATGTTGGCCAGGCTGGTCTCGAACTCCTGACTTCAAGCGATCCACCTGCCTCAGCCTCCCAAAGTGCTGGGATTACAAGTGTGAGTCACTGTGCCTGGCCATAAATGTGTTTTAAAAGCACTAAATTGCCTGGGCGCGGTGGCTGATGCCTGTAATCCCAGCACTTTGGGAGGCCAAGGCAGGCCGATCACAAGGTCTGGAGATCGAGACCATCCTGGCTAACATGGTGAAACCTCGTCTCTACTAAAAAAAAAAAAATTAGCCAGGCGTGGTGGCAGGTGCCTGTAGTCCCAGCTACTTGGGAGGCTGAGGCATGAGAATTGCTTAAACCCAGGAGGTAGAGGTTGCAGTGAGCTGAGATTGTGCCACTGCACTCTAGCCTGGATGACAAAGCAAGACTCTGTCTCAAAAACAAACAAGCAAAAAAGCACACTAAGTTAATGGTAATATTGTTATTCAGCAACAGAGAACTCATACATTTGAGAGTGCGTTCGAGCAAAACCACAGTGGGCTGGCAGAGCTCTAAACTCCTCACACCAGCCGATGTGGCATCATGGGGATACTGTTAGTGAAGTGGTTTTACTAAACAACAACAGCAGCTTATGATTATTGAATGCTTGCCATGTTCCTTGCTCCATGCCAAGCCCTTTACATGTTTTATTTCATTTAGTCTTTGACATAACCCTATGAACAACAACTATTACCCCACTTGTCACCTGGGAGGGCGAAGGATTTTTGATTTTGAGATGACCTCCTCATCAGCAAGGGATTTGGCCAATTCCCCTTTGACCTGTCTAAAGACAAACACATTTCATCACTGCGAATGCTAGCTTTTTTTGTTTAATAAACATTTTATCCTGAAAAACATTTAGAGTTACAGAAAAGTTGTAAAGATAGTACAGAGAGTCCTTGTATACCTTTCACTCCATTTCTCTTAATGTGAGCATCTTGCATTACCATGGCACATTTCTCAAAACTAAGACATCACCGTCGGTATATTACTCTTAACTAAACTATAGATTATTCAGGTTTCACCCGTTTTTCAGTGAATGCCTTTTTGCCATTCCAGGATTCAATCCAGGATCCCACATTGCATTTAGTAAGCATGGATTTTTTCTTCCCTGGACTCAAGCCAGTCTGGTCTCACACGATGAGTGTGTAGCCCTCTGTTGCCATGCGTTGACCCTAATCCTCGCAAAAGAACAACTCTGGCATCACTGAATTAAGGGCGCGTTTGCTTTTTTCCTGAGCAAGGAAAGAATGTCCCATATTGGCTAAGAACACCTTGGTCTGAACCATTTGGGTAGTTGACTGATGTCAACCCTTAAATAATTTTGCTCTGGTACCCACATTTTTGAAATTTCTGAAACAGGGGGAGGAGATGTCAGGTCATCACTCAGCACACACTGTCTCACAGTTCCAGAGGCTGGAAGTCCAAGGTCCAGGTGTCAGCAGGGTCGGTTCCTTCTGAGGACTGTGAGGGAGAATCTTCCAGGCTCTCTCTTAGAGACAGAAGGAGGGGCCCCTGAAGGTCATCTGCTCCTCTTGTCCCCTCTTCCCACCAAACGTTGACTGAGCATCTCAGCATCTCCGTTGTCAGTTATAGGACTCCTCTAGTCACAAAAGATAAAGGCACCCCAGCTGATCTAGAGGAAAAATAAAGGGAGACTTTTTAAGGGACTCAGTTCACATCAAAGTCCAAGTGAGGGAGAACCTTCCAGGCTCTGATGGTTTCCTGGCAATCTTTGGCATTTCCTGGATTGCAGAAGCGTCACCCCCATCTCTGTCTTTATTTTCACATTGCATTCTCCACATGTGCATGTCTCTGTGCCCAAAATCTCCCCGATTTATAAGGACACCAGTCACATTGGATTAGCCACCCTATTCCAGGATGACCTCATCTTAACTAAGTACATCTACAACAACCTTATTCCTAGATTAGGAAATTCTGAGGTGCTGAGGGTGAAGACTTCAACAGATGAATTTGGGTGGGGTGGGGGAAACACTATGGAACACATAATACTATCTGTGATTTCTCCCTGTGTCTTGGGCTTCCCACAGCTGGTGGCTAGGCCCCTAGAGGGAGCACCCCAGGGCGGGTGTCCTGAGAAGGACAGCGGGGGCTGCAAGGATTCTGACCTCCCCTCCGAAATCACACAGCATCCCTTCTGCTGCGTTCTGTAGGTTAAAAGTGAGTCATGGAGCCTGTGCAGGTCCAGGGGAGGGGCCCCACAACGGTGTGAATTTTGGGAGGTGTGCTGGGAGCTGGCTTTCGAACCAGCTACCCCAGGTTCATGGCAGGATAACATCCTGAATCCCAGATTAAAGCGTGTTCTGTTCCCTGATTTTTGTCCCTCTGGTTAGCTCCCAGGGGTAATTGCTCAATAAATTGTTGTGGCCTGGAATTTTATCGTGACGGGATCTGTTCCATCAGCAGGAAAGTGCCAGCTCCCACCGCTTCTCTAGTGCACTCCCTGCCTCTTTTCCTTGGGAACCCAAGCCTGGCAGGGGCCAAGTCCTAGGACCGGAAGGACCCGAAGCTGGAACACAATGGGCTGCTTTTTCCTGCCCACACACCTGGGCCAGGCACTCAGGGGGAAAAGTGCCCCAGGCAGGCGGGCTTGCCAGACTTAGAAAGAAGGAGACCGAACTTGAAATGTTTTCTAAATCCTCCAAATGGAGCTTCTGCAGCACCGGTACCAGCTTCCCCCATCCCTACCCCGGGAGAGAGGAAAAGCAGGGAGAGGAAGAGAAGGAGTAGGTTTCCAGTCTGTTTATATTTCAGGCTATTTTGGAACCCCCTGAAGGCACTCATACACAGGGGCACATTTAAATGCACCAGGAAGTGCTCCCGGAATGGAAACTGGAGTCGGCGGAACTCTGGGGCACTGCACTGCCCGCTCTGTTCTGCTGTCCCTCAAACAACCAGCAATTCAGCCCCTTCAATGCTCAACTCAAAGCCTCTCAACGGAAGGGCTTCTGGAGGTCATCTAGCTCCTTCCATACCCCTTTCCCACCAAACATTCACTGAGCATCTCAGCATCCTCGTTGTCAGTTACAGGATTCTTTGGGTCACAGGGAATAGTGGAAAGGTACCCAGGCAGATCTGGATGAAAACTAAAGGGGGATTTTTTGAGGGGCTCAGTTTACATCAAAGTCCAAGGAGAGTTTGGCTTCAGGTACGGTTGAATCCAGCTGTTCCAACCATGTCGTCAAGGGTGGGTCTCTGAATATCCCTCAGCTCTGCTCCCTCCATGGTAGCCTCATTCTCAGTATTATAAGGAGGCAAGTGCCTGCCAGCAGCCCCAAACCTTTGTCAAGTCCCTCAGAAGACCTTGGGATGTGAGTTCCCATTGGCCAGGCTTAGTCACATGCACTGCTATCCTTACCATCTGGGAGTGGAGTCAACTCCACCCGAAGCTCAGAGGTCCCTCTTCCACCAAACCCTTATACCCAGACACCAGGCAGCAAAAAAAAAAAAAAAAAAAAAAAAAAAAAAAGGGGGTACCCATGCTGTCTGCTTATATCCCTCTAGTGATGTAGGACTCATCAGCCTGGGGGCATCCCTGTCCTCTGATAACTTTATTCAGATTTCAATATTTCATACCATACTTCAGTGCAATTTATTTGTTTGCCTACATCCCTTATTGTACTCCTTTGTTTCTGTATCTTCAGCACAAGGCCCCCACAGAACAGGTGCTCAATAAATGTTTATCAAATGAAGGATTAATATCTTCCATTACTAAGCACATACGATGTGCCAGGTGTTTGATGCATATTATCTCATTTGATCCTTGTGACCGCTGTCTTAGCTAAAGAGCATCGTCCTGTTTTTGTATGTGAAGAAACAGGTTCAGACAGGTTAAGAAGTCACCTTACCGAGGTCATCCAAGAAGAAGACAGTGGAACCAGGATTTGAGCCCAGGTCCTTTTGACTTTAACCTGATATGGACGTGGGAAAAGCCAGGAAAGAAGGGCAGAGGACAGGAAAGAAGAAGAAGAGCAGAGACAGCAGGGGAGGAAAAGAGGACAGAGGAAGGGGAGTGGGAGGAAGCTGTGAATGTTAAAATTTCTTCCTCTGATGGTTATAATTATTATTATTTAAAGACACAGTCTTGTTATATTTCGGAGGTTGGATTAGAACTCTTGCTCAAACTGCTAAAGTTTGAGTGGTCCTTCTGCCTTCTGCCAGAGCTACTGAGCTGGGAACACAGGTGTGCGCCACTGTGCCCAGTGGATGGTTGTTCTTTCTTTCTTTATTTTTTCTTTTGAGATGGAGTCTTACTCTGCTCACCCAGACTGGAGTGCACTGGCCTGATCTCGGCTCACTGCAACCTCCACCTCCCAGGTTCAAGTGATTCTCCTGCCTCAGCCTCACCAGTGGCTGGGATTACGGGTTCACGTCACCACACCCGGCTAACTTTTATTTTATTTTATTTTATTTTTTAAGTAGAGATGCAGTTTTACCACATTGGCCAGGCTGGTCTCAAACTCCTGGTCTCAGGTAATCCACTCGCCTTGGCCCCCCCAAAGTGCTGGGATTATAAGTGTGAGTCACTGTGCCTGTTATTCTTAATTTGCTTTTTGGTCACTGACTCCTTAAGGAATCTGATCCAAGTTAGTACTTTTTGGCATGGCAATGCACCAAAGTACCACACAATAAGAATATTAAATCGAAGTAAATGTCATCCATATACTGACATAGTACATTAAGAGTATTAAGTTCAGTAAATGAAGAAAAAAGATGATATTTTATTTGGGGTACAGTTCGAAAATAATTTCAGCTTGGGAATTTTGTGGTGGGGTAAACTGCTTATCTTATCAGTACTGTTTTTGTTTAACAAGCCTCAAATCATTTTGTGCCACACTTGCAGAGAATTTAAAAAAAAAAGACTCAAATCTCTGGGTCACCAGAGTCCCTCATTTTAATAAATGATTTTCTGTTTTGCTTGATAATGGCATTAATAGAATAAGAAAGGAGAAACAGAAGACCAAAACCGGTGACCAAGGATTACACCTGGCAGGTCTACAGTGTCCCCAAGTCATGTCATCGTCATTGGATTTGCTTTTTGAATTCAGAATAGGTGTTGGGTTGGAGGGTGGGCTCTTTGTCTTCATTGCTGTGATGTTTGGAATACAGAAAAACTATGGAAAATAGGATGGAGGTCAACAGCCTCCTAATACTAAAACTGGGCAGAGACACAACAGGAAAAGAAAATTTCAAGCCGATATCTGTGATGAATATCAATGCAAAAATCCTCACCAAAATACTGGCAAATCAAATCCCGCAGTACATCAAAAAGCTCATCCACCATGATCAAGTAGGTTTTATCCCTGGGATGCAAGGTTGGTTTGATATATGCAAATCAATAAATGTGATTCCTCACATAAACAGAGCTAAAGACAAAACTACATGATAATCTCAATAGATACAGAAAAGGTTTTCGATCAAATTTAACATCCATTCATGTTAAAAACTCTCAATAAACTAGGTATTAAAGAAACATACCTCAAAAGAATAAGAGCCATATATGACAATTTAACAGCCAACATCATAATGAATGGGCAAAAGCTGGAAGCCTTCCCCTTGAAAACTGGCACAAGACAAAGATGCCCTCTCTCACCACTTCTATTCAACGTGGTATTGAAAGTCCTGGCCAGGACAATCAGGCAAGAGAAAGAAAGGGCACCAACACCACTGAAAGAAATAAATAGGAAGACAGAAAGTCAAACTATCCTTGTGTTTGCAGATGACATGATCCTATAGCTTGGAAAATATCTAGGAATACAGCTAACTAGGGAGGTGAAAGATCTCAACTAGGAGAACTACGAAACTCTGTTCAAAGAAATCAGAGATGACACAAACAAATGCAAAAACATTCCATGCTTATGGATAGAGAGAATCAATATAGTAAAAATGACCTACCTACAGCAATTTATAGATTCAATGCTATTCCTATTAAACTACCATTGAGATTCTTCACAGAACTAGAAAAATCTATTTTAAAATTCATATGGAACCAAAAAGGAGTCTGAATAGCCAAGACAATCTTAAACAAAAAGAACAAAGCTGCAGGCATTATGCTACTCTGCTTCAAACTACACTACAGGGCTACAGTAATCAAAACAGAATGGCACTGGTACAAAAACAGACCAAAAGACCAAAGGAATAGAACAGAGATCCCAGAAGTAAGACCACACACCTACAACTATCTGATCTTTGACAAAGCTGACAAAAACAAGCAATGGGAAAAAGAATAAATGGTGCTGGGATAACTGGCTAGCCATATGCAAAAGATTAAAACTGGACCCCTTTTTAAACACAATATACAAAAATTAACTCAAGATGGATTAAAGACTTAAATGTAAAACCCAAAACTATAAAAACCCTGGAAGACAACCTAGGCAATACCATTCAGGACATAGGCACAGGCAAAGATTTCATGACAAAGATGTCAAAAGCAATTGCAACAAAAGCAAAAATTGACAAATGGTATCTAATTAAACTAAAGAACCTCTGCACAACAAAAGAAACTATTAGCAGAGTAAACAGACAACCCACAGAATGGGAGAAAATTTTTGCAAATTATGCATCTGACGAAGGTCTAACATTCAGCATCTATAAGGAAGTTGAACACATTTCCAAGAAAAAAAACAAACAACCCCATTAAAAAGTGGGCAAAGGACATGAACAGACCCTTTCAAAGAAACCATACATGTGGCCAACAATTATATGAAAAAAAGCTCAATACCACTGATCATTAGAGAAATGTGAATCAAAACCACAGTGAGATACCATCTCAGACCAGTCCGGATGGCCATTATTAAAAAGTCAAAAGAAAAAATAACAGATGCTGGCAAGGTTGTGGAGAAAAAGGTGCACTTATACACTGTTGATGGGAATGTAAATTAGTTCAACCGTTGTGGAAGACAGTGTGGCAATTCCTCAAAGAACTAAAGACAAAAATACCATTCAACTCAGTAATCCCATTACCAGTTATATGCCCAAAGGAATATATACTCTTCTATTATGAGGACACATACACATGTATGTTAATTGCAGGACTATCCATGATAGCAAAGACATGGAATCAACCTGAATGTCTATCAATAGTAGACTGGATAAAGAAAATGTGGTACATATACACCACAGAATGCCATGCAACCATAAAAAGGAGCTAGATATTGTCCTCTGTAGGGACATGGATGTTGCTGGAGGCCATTATCCTTAGCAAACTAACACAGGAAAAAAAAAAAACAAATACTGCATGTTCTAACTTATAAGTGGGAGCTAAATGATGAGAACACATGAACACAAAGAGAGGAACAACAGACACTGGGGCCTATTGGAGGGTGGATGGTGGGAGGAGGGAGAGGATCAGGAAAAATAACTAATGGGTACAAAACTTAATTCCTGGGTGATTCCATAATTTATATAATAAACTTCCACGACACAAGTTTACCTATGTAACAAACCTGCACATATACCTCTGAACTTAAAATAAAAGGGTTTTTTTTCTTTTTTTTTAAAAAAAGAAAATAGAGTGGAGGCTCCAGATGACAGGTGAATAGGCAGGGGTCTTTCTGTGCATAGTTTCAGGGCTTTTGAATATTCCCTAAGTCCCATAAGCATATAAGCATGTGAAAAAATTGCCCAAGATGAGAAGAACCACCCCAAAGCATGAGAGAGAACAGTACTCAACACTCACACAGAGTATGCAACAGAGCCTATTCTCATCTGACAATTGGAAAACCTCATAACTCATGGGGCACTGGGGAGAGTACTCAAAAGAGTCTTGCTTCAACAGTGGGAATAATTATCCCTTTACAAAATGCAGCTCTCGTCACTCCTAACAAATCTAAGAAGCAAGACAAAATTGAACTATTTTCCAGCAATTTAATTGTGTCCCAGAACAAAGATCAAACATTTTTATAAAAAATACAAAAATAGGCAGCACCCAATAAGGTCAAATTCACAATGTCTGGCATTTGATAAAAAATTTCCAAGCATTTAAAGAAACAGGAAAATGCAACCCCAAAAGGAGGAGAAAAGTCAATCAAAACCAACCCAGAACTGACACAGAGGTTTGAATTAGCAGACAAAAAACATTCGAAAGATTATTATAACTGTATTCTATTTGTTAAAGAAAAATGAGAGGAAAGATTGAACAGGTTAAGTGGAGTCAGAGAAGATATCAAAAGGACCCAAATAAAAAATCTGTTAAAATGACAACATCTGAGATGAAAAATACACTGGATGGGAATAATAGCTGACTAGACATTGTAGAAGAAAGGATCAGTGGACTTGAAGATACATAAATAAAAATTATCCAAAATGAACCACAGAAAGTCAGGTGAGGTGGCTCATGCCTGTAATCCCAGCACTTGAGAGGCCAAGGTGGGTGGATCACTTGAGGCCAGGAGTTCAAGGCTAGTCTGGCCAATATGGTAAAACCCTGTCTCTACTAAAAATACAAAAATTAGCTGGGCATGGTCGTACCTGCCTATGGTCCCAGCTACTTGGGAAGCTGAGGCATGAGAATTGCTTGAACCCAGGAGGCAGAGGTTTCAGTGAACCAAGATCATGCCTCTGCACTCTGGCCTGGGCAACAGAGCGAGACCCTGTCTCAAACAAAACAAAACAAAACAAACAAAAGCCAAAATGAACCACAGAGAAAAAAGATATTCAATTTAAAAAAAATTGAACAAAGTATCATTGATCTGTGGGATAACTTCAAGCAGCCTAATACATAGGTAAATGGAGTTCCCAAAGGAGAGGAGAGAAAGGGGGTAAGGGAAAGCAAAAAATCATTGGAAAGAAAAATACTCCAAGAAAAAATGATTGTATTTTTTAAAATTTGAGCCAAGACTTCCACTGAACTCCAAGCACAGAAGCATGAGGAAAACTATACCGAGTTACACTGTAATCAGATTGCTCAAAACCAATGGGAAAGAGAAAATCTTAAAAATAGCTGGAGGACAAAAAGACAACGTACAAAGGAATGAAGATAAAGATGACAGCAGATTTCCAATTGGAAACAATGCAAGTGAGAAGACAGTGGAGCAATGTCTTTAAAGTATTAGACAAATTAAAAAGTATTGATCTAGAATTCTATACCCAGAAAAATATCTTTTAAAAGAGAAGGTAAAATGAACACTTTTTCAAGGCCAGGTGCAGTGGCTCTTGCCTATAATCCCAGCATTTTGGGAGGCCGAGGTTTGCAGATTGCTTAAATCCAGGAGTTCAAGACCAGCCTGGGCAACACAGTGAAACCCTGTCTCTATAAAAAAATTAGCAGGCACAGTGGCTTGCACCTCTGGTCCCAGCTACTCAGGAGGCTGAGACGGGAGGATTGCTTGAGCCTGGGAGGTTGAGGCTGCAGTGAGCCATGATTGTACCACTGCACTCCAGCCTGGGCAACAGCCTCAGACCACGTCTCAAAATATATATATTATAAAGACTTTTTCAGACATACAAAAGCCAAAATAATTCACTACCAGCAGACTCACACAGTAAGAAGTGTTCAAAGAAGTTCTTCAGGCAGAATTAAAAAATGATATTGTGTGGGATATGAAATTACACAGAAGAATGAAGAGCACCAGACATGATCACTCTAAAGATTAAAAATACAAACTTTTTTCTTATTTAAATCTCTTTAAAAGATAACTGACTACTTACACCTGTTAGAATGACTGTTAATGAAAAAGGTGAAAGAGAACAATTGTTGGTGAGGATGTAGAGAAAATGGAAACTTGTATGGGATTGGTAGCTATGTAAACTAGTATAGCCATTATGGAAAACAGTATGGACGTTCTTCAAAAAACTAAAAATAACACTACCACATGATCCAGCAATTCCACTTCTGAGAACATATCCAAAGGGATTGAAGTCACTGAAGAGACATCTCCATTCCCATGTTCATTGCAGCATTATTCACAATTCATTATTGCAGATGAGATATGGAATAAATACAAGTGTCCATCAGTGAATGAATGGTAAAGAAAACATGGTATATAAACATAATGGAATACTATTCAGCCTTTAAAAAGAGGAAAATGCTGTCATTTGCAACAACATGGAGGAGCCTGGAAGGCCTTATGCTAAGTGAAATAAGCCAGGTACAGAAATACTACATGATATCACTTATATGTGGAATCTAAAATAACTGAACTCATAGAATCAGAGAGTTCAATGGTGGTTACCAAGGACTGGGGTGGGAGGGCAGGAAATGGGGAGATATTGGTCAAAAGGTACATTTCCATTAGACTAGAGGAATAAGTTTTGGAGAACTGTGGTACAACATGGACTATAGTTAATAATCATGCATTGCATATTTGAAAATTGCCAAGAGACTAGATTGTAAATGACCTCACCACAAAAATAAGTATGTGAGGCAATGAATATATTAGCTTGAATTAATCATTTCACTATATATATATACACATACATATATGTTTAAAAAATCATACTGTACCCTATAAACACATACAATTATTATTTGTTAATTTTTTAAAAATCTAAGAGATATCTGACTAAACAAAATCAATAACAAGATAATGAGGAATTCATAGCATAGATAGAGGTAAAATGTATGAAAATAGCACAAATGCTGAGAGAGGAGAAATGAAAGAATACTATTTTAGGGTTCTTATACTATTTGTGAAATGGTATAATATTCCTTGAAGGTAGGATGATAAGTTAAATATGCATACTGTAGACCTTAAAGCAATGACCAAGATAGCAAAACAGTTGTAGCTAATAAGCAAATAAAGAAAAGAAAACAAAATTAATTAATCTAAAAAGAGGGGGAAAATAGAGGAGAAAGGGAACAAAGAACGAATGGGACAATTAGAAAACAAACACTAAGATGCTAGATTTGAACCTAACTATATCAATAATAGTATTAAATATAAGTGATCTGAACATCTCCATTAAAAGATAGAACTGTTAGGTTGGATGAAAAAGTAAGACTCAACTATATGCTGCCTATAAGAAACCAACTTTAAATATGGGGACACAAATAGGTTAAAAGTAAAATTATAGAAAAATAAATATCGTCTTAACACTAATAAAAAGAAGGCTGCAATGGCTATATTAATGTCATACAAAGTATATTTCAAAGCAAATAATTTGACAATGGATAAAGAAAGTCATTTCATAATAATAAAGAGGTCAATTCATCAAAAGGACATAGCAATTCTAAGTATATATGCACCTTATAAAGAGGTTAAAGTAGAAGAAACAGAAACTGATAGAATTCCAAGGAGAAACAGACAAATCCACAGTTATAATCAGAGATTTCTATACTCCTCTTTCAAGAATTGATAGGACAAGTGGAAAAAAATCAGTGAGTGTATAGAAAGTCTGAACAGAATTATCAACCAACTTGATCTAATTGATATTGATAGAACACACCACTCAAAACAGTAAAATACATATTCTTTTCAAGTATACATGAAATGGTTGCAAGATGGACTATATTCTCAATATAGTCTCAATAAATTTAAAGTGATTCAAGTCATAAAAGAATGTTCACTGATTATGATGGAATTAAATTGGAAATCAATAAGAGAAAGATCTCCAGAAAATCCTCCAAATACTTGGAAATGAAATAACACACTTCTAAATAACTCAAGGCTCAAAGAAGAAATCAAAAGGAAAATTAGAAAATATTTTAATGGAATGAAATTAACAACACAACATATCAAAATTTGTGGGATGCTGATAAAGCGGTTCTTAGGTGGAAATTTGCAGCACTAATATGTTACTAGAAAAGGAAAAAACATCCCAAATCCTGGATCTCAACTTCCACCTAAAGAAACTAGAAAAACAGGAGTAGAATAAAACCAAAGGAAGCAGAAGAAAGGAAATAATACAACTCAGAGAGGAAATAAATGAAATAGAAAACAGAAAAACCTGAGAAAAATCAATAAAACCAAAAGCTGGTTATTGAGAATATCAATAAAATTGATAAATCTCTAGTCGCACTAGTCAAAAAAGAGGAAAGATACAAATTACAATACCAAGAATGAGAGGTGACATTACTACAAATTCTATGGATACTAAAGAGACAATAAAGGAACAATATGAATAACTTTGGGCTAATAATTCCATGAGTTAAAAAAATGGATAAATTCCTTGAAAGATGTTAGCTACCAAGGGTCACTCAAAAAGAAATAAATAAGAAATAGATGTAAACCCATATCTGTTAGAGAAATTGAATTATAGCTAGAAAATTTCTCTCAAAGCACCTTATAAAGAGGTTAAAGTAGAAGAAACAGAAACTGATAGAATTCCAAGGAGAAAGAGACAAATACACAGCTACAATCAGAGATTTCTATACTCCTCTTTCAAGAATTGATAGGACAAGTGGAAAAAAATCAGTGAGCAGAAAGTGTACAGAAGTCTGAGCAGAATTATCAACCAACTTGATCTAATTGATATTGATAGAACACACCACTCAAAACAGCAAAATACATATTCTTTTCAAGTAACTCTCAAAGGAAACCTCAGGCTTCACTGGTTAATTCTACCAAATATTTAAGAAAGAATAATATTGATTCTGCACAATCTTTTCCAGAAAACCGAAGAGGAGGGAATACTCCCCTACTCATACTATGAAGCCGGCATCACCCTTATACCAAAATCAGAAAATTACATTACAAGAAAAGAACACTACAACTAATATCTCTCATAAACATAGATGTAAAAACTCATAACAAAATTTTATCAAATTGGGCCCAATAACATATAAAAAGGATGATACATCATAACCAAGTAGGATTTATTCCAGGAATGCAAATTTGGCTTAACATTGAAAATTAATCAATGTAATTCACCCTATTAACAAACTAGGATCAGGAATAAGACAAGGATGTCTGCTCTCACCACTTCTATTCAACACTGTACTGGAAGTCCTCACGAGAGCAATGAGGCAAAGTAAATATATAAATACATAAATAAGAGGCATTCTGATTAGAATGGAAGAAGTAAAGCTGTTGCAGATGACATAATCTTGTGTGTAGAAAAACTAGTTTGCATTGGAATTTATTACTGAGTTTAGCAAGATTGCAGATTAATATTCAAAATTCAATTCTATTTCTGCATATTAGCAATGAACACTACAGAAACTGAAAATTTTAAAAAGCAACATTCACATCAGCCTCAAAAGACATGAAAACACTGAAACACGGTGCAAACACTGAAAAACAATATGCAAAACGTGTACACTGAAAGCTATAGAACATTGCCGAAGTGTGAGAAAACCTAGACAAATGGAGAGGTATATTATGTTCATGAGTTAGAAGACTCAATAGTTAAGATGTCTGTTCTCCCCAAATTAACCCATAGAGCCAACATAATCCAATCAAAATCTCAGTCTTTTGTGTAAGACCGATAAGCTGATTCTAAGAGTTGCATGAAAAGCAAAGGACCTAGAATAGTCATGGCAACCCTGAAAAACCATGAAGTGGGAGGACTTAACACTCCCTGATGTCAAAACTTAGCATAAAGCTGCAGTAATCAACACTGTGTGGCATGGGTATAACAATACACACATAGATCAATGGAATATAAAAGGAAATCCAGAAATAGATCCACATGTATATGGACAACTGATGTTTGACAAAGATGCAGAGGCAATTCAGTGGAGAAAAAACAATCTTTTTATGGAATGGTGCTGAAACAATTGAATATCTACTTGCAAAAACAAAGAAAGAAAGAACTCCTATGTATAATTTATACTATATTTTAAAAAATGAGCTCAAAATGGATCATAGATGTAAATGTAAAACTAAATCTATGAAATTCCTAGAAGAAAACGTTGGAGAAAATCCTTATGACCTTGGGTTAGGCAAATATTTCTTAGATGTAACACCAAAAGCATGGTCCATAAAAGAGGTGGATAAACTGGACTTCATTAAAAATTTTTAATAAAAACCACTTGTACTATTCACAAGACAATGTTAAGAGAATGAAAACACAAGCCACATAGTAGGAGGACATTTTTTCAAATCATATATCTGATAAAGGACTTATGTTCCAGAATACATAAGAACTCTCAAAAACACAAATAAGAGAGCACCCAACTTAATTTTTTAAATGAGCAAGATTTGAAGTCATTTAACCAAGTCACATATTCGGATGGTAAATAATCATGTGAAAAGATGTTTGATAGAGAATATGTCGGGGGCGGCTGGGGGAAGTGAGAGCATCAGGAAGAATAGCTAATGGATGCTGGGCTTAACACCTAGGTGATGGGATGATCTGTGCAGCAAACCACCATGGCACATGTTTACCTATGTAACAAACCTGCACATCCTGCACATGTAGCCCAGAACTTAAAATAAAAGTTGAAGGAAAAAAAAGAAAGAAAAACATGTCAGTCTCGGCAACATAGTAAGACCTCTTCTCTGCAAAAAATAAAACAATTAGCAGGCTGTGGTGGCATACAGCGGTACTCCCAGCTACTTGGGAGGCTGAGACAAGAGGATTGCTTGAGCCTGGGAGGTCCAGGCTGCAGTGAGCCATGATGGCACTGCTGCACTCCCACCTGGATGACAGAGCGGGACCCTGTCTCAAAAAAAAAAAAAAAAAAAAGTAAAACATGTCATTAGAAAAATGTAAATTAAAGCATAAGGAGATATCTATCACTACACATCTCTCAGAATGGCTGGTATCTGAAAGACTGATCATAGCAGGTGTTGGTGCTGAGTGTGGGGAATGACTGGGTCTCTTATATGCTGCCGGTGGGAATGGAAGCTGGTACAAACATTTTGGAAAACAGTTTGGCAACTTCTAACAAAGTTAAACATGCATGTACCATATAACCCATGAGCAAAAAAAAAAAGCACGTGACCTATCTATTCATACAAAGACTTGTTCACAAATACTCATAGCAGACTTATTTGTAATAGCCTCAAACTGGAACCGACCAAATGTCCTTCAGCTGGTGATGAATGAGCAAATTATGGTATGTTCATGCAGTGGAGCAATAAAAAGGAACACACTCTAACATATGAGACTGCGTAGATGCATAGCAATATAATCAGGCGGAGTGAAAAAGCCATCAGTAAATACTGTATGATTACTCTTATATGAAATTCTAGAAAATGCAAACTGATCTTTAGTAACAGAAAGTAGAACAGTGGTTGCCTGGAGAACAGGGTGGGTTGGAGGAAGGAAAAATTACACAGAGGCTCTTTTGCTTGTAGTGTTGGTTTCACAGGTGCATCCACATGTCAAAATGCATCTAACTGTACAAGCTTATTGTAGTTCAGTAAAGCTCTTTTTATTTTTATCTTAAAAAAAAAATTTCTTTTTTGAGATGAAGTTTCACTCTGTCGCCCAGGCTGGAGTGCAGTGCCGCGATCTCTGCTCACTGCAACCTCCACCTTCCAGTTTCAAGTGATTCTCCTGCCTCAGCCTCCCAAGTCGCTGGGATTACAAGCGCACACCACCATGCCCAGCTAATTTTTGTGTTTTCAGTGGAGACAGGGGTTTCACCTTGTTGGCCGGGCTGTTCTCAAACTCCTGACCTCACATGATCTGCCTGCCTTGGCCTTCCAAAGTGCTGGGATTACAGGTGTAAGCCACTGCACCCGGCTTTTTGAAAAATGTTTTTGTAGAGACAGAGTCGCTGTTGCTCAGGCTGGTCTCAAACTCCTGACCTCAAGTGATCCTCCCTCCTCAGCCTCCCAGAGTTCTAGGACTACAGGCATGAGCCGCCACACCCTGCCAAAGCCGTTTGTAAAAGCCATGTACACTTATTGGCTACTTACTATTCACAGACTATTACTTATTATTAATACAACCTTTTTTGGAACCACAGACATAGATTCATTTGTTCACTCAAAAGCATTTTTTGAGCACCTACTGTGTGTCAGATACTGTAATAAGATCTGAGAATACTTCAATCAACAAAATACACATCACATTTTTGACCTCTTAGAATTCACATTCTTGGGAGGGAAAAGTGGAGAGTGGGGAGATAAATGCTAGTAAATAAATATCTGGCTGGGTGCAGTGGCTCACGCCTGTAATCCCAGCACTTTGGAAGGGCGAGGTGGGCGGATCACTTGAGGTCAGGAATTCAAGACCAGACTGGCCAACATGGTGAAACCCAATCTCTACTAAAAATACAAAAATTAGTGGAGTGTGGTGGTGTGCACCTGTAATCCCAGCCACTTGGAAGGCTGAGGCAGGAGAGTCGCTGGAACCAGGGAGGCAGTGGTTGCAGTGAGCCGAGATCGCGCCACTGCACTCCAGCCTGGGTGACAGAGCGAGACTCCGTCTCAAAAAAAATAATAAAAAGATAAATAAATATCTAATATATCAGACAATGATAGGTAATATGATGGGAAAGAAAAAGCAGGGTTGGGGGTGGGATGTGGGGTGGGGTGGAGCTGTCATTTTAAGCAGAATGATCAAGGAAGGCCTGAACGATAACATGACATTTGAGCATCAACATAAAGAAGGTGAAGAATCCAGGTGTGGTGGCATCTTGGAGAAGAGACTTCTTGACAGAAGGAAGGACACATGCAAAGGTCCTGAGGTGCGAGTGTGCTTGGAGAACCTAGAAACAGCAAGAAGCCCAGTGTGGCCGGAGCAGAGTGAGGGAGGGGGTGAGTGGTAGAAGATGAGGTCAGGGCTGGGGCAGGTCAAGTTCAACCACTGGAAGGATTTGGTCTTTTACAAATGTGCAATGGACCGTGCTCCTAGAAAGAGGGACAGTACGTCAGTTAGCATTTTCCGTGGATCTACCATGTGCCTTCTGCGTCAGAAGTCAGAAAGTTCAGGAGGCTGCTTTATCCTACTCACCCAGTGGGCTAATACCTGAATGGCCCCCAGCACCATGCCTGGCACACAACTGGCATTACAAAATGTCACCTGTGATTATCAGGTTGTGGGAGGAGATTGAGACAGGCTTTTCTGAGAGAGGCATTTGAGCTAGGCTTGGAAGGGTTACTAGTATATTCTAGAACCTTTATAGTTGAAAATTATGGTATCTAGAGGAAGCCAGAAGGAACAGTAGGCTGTGGGTTCGCTGAAAGCGTGGTCTCTGTGTTTCTTGTTAGCCTCCATCTGCAGGGCCTGACACAACATCTACATGTTTGTTGAATGAATACACGACAGAAGGAAGGAACAAATGAATAAATGTGTCTGGGGCAGAGCCAGATGCAGACCTTCCCTTTCTTTCTTTCTTTCTTTTCTTTCTTTTTTTTTTTTTTTGAGACAAAATCATGCTTCATCACCCAGGCTGGAGTACAGTGGCGTGATCTTGGCTCACCACAACATCTGCCTCCCGGGTTCAAGGCTCACCACAACCTCCGCCTCCCGGGTTCAAGTGATTCTCGTGCCTCAGCCTCCGGAGTAGCTGGGATTACAGGCATGTGCCACCATGCCCAGCGAATTTTTGTATTTTTATTAGAGACGGGGTTTCACCATGTTGGCTAGGCTGGTCTCGAACTCCTGACCTCACGTGATTCACCTACCTCAGCCTCCCAAAGTGCTGAGATTACAGGCGTGAGCCACCACGCCCGGTCAGACCTTCCTTTTCTAACCAGGAGCTGCCTGGATCCCAGCAAGACTTCAGCTCCTAGTATCACAGAAACCAGGATCCAAATCCCAGCCTCATCCCTTTTCCTGTGAGACTGTGGGGAGGCTACTTGACTGCTTGAAATCTCAGTATTGTCCTCCGCAAAATGGGAACAATAGTAACATCTACTTCACAAGGTGATCATGAAGGTAAAATGTGACAGTGTGGAGTGCCCTGCATGGTGCTGGAC
Source organism: Theropithecus gelada (assembly GCF_003255815.1). Lineage (NCBI taxonomy): Eukaryota > Metazoa > Chordata > Mammalia > Primates > Cercopithecidae > Theropithecus > Theropithecus gelada. Next base: position 49,821,902 of record NC_037668.1, read on the forward strand.
ATATGGCAAGTACTCAACAGGTATTAAACCCGGCTTTTATTGAGCAGTGCCTGGTAGCAGGCACTGTGCTAGGGACTTTTCATGGATTCACTCTAAATTTCAGCCTTGTGAAGTAGGTACCATTATTATCAACCCATCTAACAAATGAGGACCCAGAAGCTCAGAGGGGTTCACCGACTTGCCTGAAGCCACACAGCTCGGCAGTGTGGAAGCTGGGATTTGAACCAGAGTCTGTGCTTGTCGTCACTGTTCTGTTCTGTTAGGTCTCTCTAACTCTATCTCTTCCTCTCCCAGACTGGGGACTGGGGCTGTGTTCATGAGGCAGCAGAGAGCTGTGCACGGCTCTTGAGGAGGAAATTGGGGAGCCAACCCTTTCCTCCCCTCTTCTGTGGAAGGCTAGAGTCTCGTATGGAAACTGAAATGGTGCGGGGTGCTTTGTGTACGAGAACTCACCGATGACCCTCCTTCCTCCACACTCTCCCAGCTGAGCTTGCTGTGCCCTTGTGGCAACTGGGGGGAACATGCCCCCCACAGCCACGCTATCCCTGCGCTGGACAAGGGTAGCTGGGTGTGCTTCTTGAGTTGCTAGGTAGCTGGCCCTTTGGGGTCATTGGCCTCTTCTCCTAGAGGGACTCTTGCTGGCTGTGACCTGCCTGGGCAAGGAGAAGACCAAAGAGGTGCCTCAGGCTGGTCGTCTGGGTGGGGTGCACGGCAGCCGTAATTGCTGGGCACCAAAGTCCAGGCTGGGCCCTTCTTATGAAGACATTTATAGCCAGTCCGCCTGGAGGACCATTCAAGTGGTTTTCTCTCTTTTGTGTCCCTTTAATAAACGAGAAGAAGAGACATCAAATTAAAGCTGATTCTGGACAAACTTGGCTTTGCTGAGAGGCTCTGGGGAGGTCAGGGGAAGGTTATTCTGCTTGTGACCCTGAGGCCTGGATGTTTGACCACATGCTTTGAAAATGTAGATTCGGATGTCAGGGCCAGCAGGGCCTTTGAAGTCACCCAAGCCAACTCTCAGCCTTGTGCAGGGATCCCCTGAGCAGTCTCTGGTTGGAGCCTTCCAGGGATGGGGAATGCACTACTTTTCTTTTCTTTCCTTTCCTTTCCTTTCCTTCTTTCCTTCCTTCCTTCCTTCCTTCCTTCCTTCCTTCCTTCCTTCCTTCCTTCCTTCCTTCCTTCTTTCTTTCTTTCTTTCTTTCGAGACAGAATCTCACTTTGTTGCCCAGGCTGGAGTGCAGTGGTGCCATCTCAGCTCACTGCAACCTCCACCTCCCAGATTCAAGCAATTTTCTTGCCTCAGCCTCCCGAGTAGCTGGGACTACAGGCGCCTGCCACCATGCCTGGTTAATGTTTGTATTTTTAGTAGAGATAGGGTTTCACCATATTGGCCAGGCTGGTCTCGAACTCCTGACCTCAGGTGATCTGCCCACCTTGGGCTCCCAAACTGCTGGGATTACAGGCGTGAGCCACCATGCCCAGCTGGGGAACTCACTACCTTTCAAAGCAATCATGATATTAATAGGCAGCTCTCCATAGTGTCTCTTCTTGGGGGGCTTTGGAAACAGGTGAACTTGAGGTAAAATCCCCGCTCAGATATCCTGAGCAACGGCTGTCACCCCTGTGAGTTTCAGCTTCCTCCTCTGTCAGGAACATTCATTCATGCATTCATGTATTCCACAGATATTTTGTCTTCGGCTGGGCTTCCCTGGAAGCAGACTGGAGACAAGGATTCACGTGAAGTAGTTTGGAAGGGAAGCTCCGGAAGGACCTCGGGGATGAGAAGATTGAGATGGGGAAGGTGTTGCGAATTGAATTGTGTGTTCCCCACACAAAGAGTCCTAACTTCTGACACCTGGGAATGTGACCCTATACTTGAAAATAGGGTCTTGCAGATGTGATCAAGTTGAGGTCATATTGGGTTAGCGTAGGCCTTGATCCAGTGACCGGTGTCCTTATCGAATGAAGGGAATTGGGGCTCATTGCCACACAGGGAGGGTAGGGAGACACGTGAAGGCACAGGGACACACATGGGGAACACCATGTGATGATGGAGGGAGACGGCAAGATGCTGACATGAGCCAAAGAGCGACCAGGATTGCCAGCAAACACCAGAAGTTGAGAGGTGTGGAACAGATTCTCCCTCTGAGCCCCCAAGAAGGAACCAAGCCTGCCAACATCTTGACTTCAGACTTCTACCCTCCTGAACTATGAGAGAGTCCATTTCTGTTGCTTTAAGCTACCTTGTTTGTGGAAGTTTGCTACGGCCGCCCTAGGACACTAGAAGAGTAGGGGAGAGAGTCAACATAGGGCAGTGTGCATGTATAGCAGATTCCAATGTGGGAAACTGAGGCCCGGTCCCTCGGGGTTGCTCAAGGAGACGGGGGGATCATGCCTCAGAGTTACCCCAGCTCAGGCTGGGGTCTTTTTCACCAGCTTCCGTCTGTCCTTGCTTGAAGGGTTCTCCTGGGGAGCACCCACCCCTGAAACTTCTGGTCTGATTAATGTGTGGACAAGGCAGGCTCAGGCTGCCAGAAAAGCCCCCAGGTGAGAATTGCAGGTGCTGCCAGTTGGGAATGTTGGAAGTCAGGAAGGGGGTGCTGAGGGGGTGTGGGTGGACCAGCAACAGTGTCCGTCGGGTCTTTACTGAGGGCCTACAGCGTGGCGCAGGCGCCTTCTAAATACATGGGGTATAGCTCCCCACCTGATACTCAGAGAGGGAGGCAAATGGTGACCTAGCAAGCCCCAAGGCAGCGGATAATGCCCAACAGAGCAGGCAGGGAACACACAGCGGTAGGTGGTTGGCCAAGGTCCCTGGAGGACACAGGGATGGCATTCATTCCTCCCGGATGGCCAGAACAGGCTTCGCTGAGGAAGTAGCCTCTGGGAGTGAGAACTGCACAGTAAGAAAATCAAAAATTCAGACATCTGGTGGAAGAGCGTTCCAGGCCAGGGAACAGTCAGTGCGGAGGCGCTGAGGGGATGGAGGGCCACCGTGAAGATGGAATGAGCAAGAGGACCCGGCGTGGGCCTGCTGCGGAGGAGGCTGGCAGGAACTGACTTCACTCCTCCCATGTCAAGCTTCTGTCCCTGGCGCTGCTCTCCAGCCACCCAGTCGCTCCACTTCCTGGTCCGAGGGAAGCCTTGTGAGGCCCTAGGCACAGGAGTCAGAGTGAGAAGGACTTGGACTCCCCCGTCCCCGCCCCTCACAAGCCTTTGACCTTGGACCAGGCGTTAGCGCTGAACCTCACTTTCTCACGCTGTAAGATGGCCATCATAACTGCATGCACTTCTTGAGACTGGTGTGAAACTTAAAGGCTGCCTTTTCCTCGGGGGTCCCTAAAGGGGGTGGGGGTCGCTAAAGGGAGGTGCAAATCCCTCTGTCCTTGGATTTCCACTGTTCACTCCTGTGGGAGGCTGGACAGTGGTCAACAAATGCTTTCTGGGGTGAAGGAGAGTCATTGGTGTCCAATTAATTGGAATAACACTAATACATCTTTACACATCTTTAATTTACCAGTTTATAAAACACACAAACTGGGAATGAACAAGACCCCTGAAGAGAGAATGAGAAGGTGGGGGCTGGGCTGCCTCCCACCCCCGCCACCACCAGCCTTCCGTATGCATTTACCCTTTAGGTCCTCATAGCAAGAACGGGGGCTGGGGTTAGATTGTTTTTAATTTCAATTTTTTGGTTACAAAATTAGTACATGCTTATTGGTTTAAAATTTTTCAGGCCAAGAGCTGTGGCTCATGCCTGTAATCCCAGCACTTTGGGAGGCTGAGGCAGGCAGATCATGAGGTCAGGAGATCGAGATCAGCCTGGCCAAGATGGTGAAACCCTGTCTCTACTAAAGATACAAAAATTAGCCAAGTATGGTGGCGTGTGCCTGTAATCCCAGCTACTTGGGAGGCTGAGGCAGAAGAATCGCTTGAACCCGGGAGGCGGAGGTTGCCTGAGCTGAGATCACGTCACTGCACTCCAGCCTGAATGACAGAGCAAGACTCCGTCACAGGAAAACAAAAAAACAAACAAAAAAAAACAATTCAAAGAGTGTATAGAGTAGGAAACGAAAATCATCCACCTCTCCCCCTCCATGACCCTTCTACACCTGTTTGGGGTGTTTCCTTCCAAGGTTTTGCATGTATAGCGAACATATAAATAAAAGGGTTTGCTTTTGTTTTTGTTTTTAACAAACATGGGAACATATTTGCCCTTTTAACTTAATATACCCTGGATGTCTTCCCTTATCAATGATCACAAGGTAGATATGATAGCCTCGTGTTATTAACTAAAATGGCTGGGAGAGGTCAAGGCTTTTGCTCAAGGTCACACACAGGTGAGTGGCAGAGCGGCGCCTGTGATCCGGGTCTGTCTGAGTCTGGAGCAGAAGGCCTCTGTGCTGTACTGAAACGCTGTCATCCGTCATCAGTCATTCTTAGCATCTCAGCACCACCTGGTTAAGAGGAACTTGTTTCTGGAGATAGACAGCTGAGAGTGGCAGGAGATAGGGGGGAAACGGTGATTGTAGGGCTGGGAACATTGTTCCAGGACTAGGGGCGGAGCCAGGGAAGGCACAGCCCCCTGCTGGTCTGGGCAGGGAGTGCAAAGGGGCCAGGAGGAAGGGGGCTGGGTGCTGGGACCTCTTAAGTGGTCCCTGTTGTCTCTGCCAAGCTCCCATCAGGCATACTCACCTTCTTTTTTGAGACAGAGTCTCACCTGTCACCCAGGCTGGAGTGCAGTGGTGCAATCATAGCTCACTTCAGTCTTGAACTCCTGGGCTCAAACGATCCTCTGGCCTTGGCCTCCCAGAGTGCTGAGGTAGATTGCAGGTGTGAGCCACCATCCCTGGCCAGTCACTTTCTTGATACCATCTTTGCCTCTTGTCTGTCTGAGCCAGCCTGAAGCTCTGAGCCCCCTCCAGAGGGGCCGGCTGGCCTGCAGCCTCTCTCCCATCCTGTCCATGGCTCAGCCCCTATGTGGGCAAAGTAGCCAGCGTTTCCTGCCTCCCACCCCGTATAGGCTCAGAGGCATTAGTCTGGCCTCTCTCTAAGGGATGCTCGGATCCCCTGAAGCACCCAGCAGGTGGTCATTCAACTTTTGTTTGGATGACTCCAGAGATGGGGAGCTCATTGCCTTCCAAGGAAGCTGGTTCCATCTTGAAAGGCTATAATGGATGGTGGGGAACAAGCTTGGGCCCCGAGGCAGAGCCAGGTGTGTGGGGAGACTGGAGGAGCTGATTGATGCATGTAAGTCTGCTCCAGTTGTGTGTGAGGGGAGGGAGTCGGTGAGCCTCAGTTTCCCCCTCTGGCTTCCTTTGGATCAGTGCAGGTCACAAACCATGAATGAGTCATGACATTAATTTAGTGAGTTGTGACCAGCATTTTAAAAAAGGAATAGAACAGAATAAGATAGAAAATATCAGCCTGCGTTTCAAGAATTTAGGGGTATCTCTTTCTTGAGGCTTTTGCTGTTGGTGTGGGGGCCGCATGCTGGTACAGTGGGCACAGAGGTATCTTATAGGACGGGTGGGGGCAGGGGCCTCCGGCAGCGCTGAGGGTGGCCTGGAGGGGCCTCTTCCTGCCCACCCCGCACCCGCACCCCAGTCTAAGCAGGGGCCCCAGGGGCGGTGGGAACAGGGAGACCCTCTCAGCTCTCCCCTGTGCATCTCATGGGCTTGGAGTAGTCCCATAAATCGTCTGCCCGGAGTCAGGGGCATAGAACTCCCTGATTTATGCCCCGCCGGGCCCGCCCCCTCTGCCTCCCTCTCGGGCTTTGTGGGGCCAAGGCCTGGCAGGCTGCTGGCTCCAGACGGCCCCTGCGGTTGCCGTGGCGACAGGTTCAGGCTGGGCCATTATCCCGGCTCCCTCACCGCTTCCCGCCCTCAGGCAACCCGCCCTCCCTCGCTTGTATCAGGGCTGGCATTTGAACAGCACCGAGGGCTTCTTCTCTATGAGCCTGGCCCCTCCTGCAGGATGCCCCCCAAGTCTGGTGGGACCCATGCATCCCTGTCACAGTGAAGTGCAGCCTTGGGACTCACCAAGGCAAGTCAGGACGGGCTGCTGAGCAAGTGCCTGGCCAGCATGCGATCTCGCTCCTCCACTTCAAGGCTGGCTGTCTCAGTACCAGCCTCATGAGCTCGCTGTAAAGAACTCGTGAGGGTCTACAGGGAAAGGGCTGGTCCCTGAGACCCCTGCAAGTCTTCATCGCCTCATCTGTAAAGTGTGTGTAATGACATTCACATTCATTGCTGTCTTCCAGGGCCTTCAGCAGTGTCAGGCACACAGTAGGTGCTCAAAGGATGTGAGTGGATAAATGGATCCATAGATTACTGTAAACGTTCTTTTTTTTTTTTTTGAGACGGAGTCTCGCTCTGTCACCCAGGCTAGAGTGCAGTGGCGCAATCTCAGCTCACTGCAAGCTCCGCCTCCCGGGTTCACGGCATTCTCCTTCCTCAGCCTCCTGAGAAACTGGGACTACAGGCACCCATCACCGCGCCCGGCTAATTTTTTGTATTTTTAGTAGAGACGGGGTTTCACCGTGGTCTCGATCTCCTGACCTTGTGATCCACCTGCTTTGGCCTCCCAAAGTGCTGGGATTACAGGCGTGAGCCACCACGCCCGGCTGTAAAGGTTCTTAAATGAGAACATAAGTGTGGTGAGTTGAAGATGGCCATCAGTCCTTTGACAAGCTTCTTACTGAGATGGGGGGGATTCACTTCCCATCCCGCTGGCATCTGGACCCACGTTATGCTTGTTTGTAGCCAACAGAATGCAGCAGGAGTGACGCCGCTGCCCTCCAAGGACAGGGCAGAAGGACCTTGCTGCTTCTGTGTTAGTCTCTAGGAGACCCCAGCCACCATTGAAGAAAGAGATGACCCTCACACATGTAATCCCAGCCCTTTGGGGGCAGAGGTAGGCAGATCACCTGAGTTCGGAAGTTTGAAACCAGCCTGACCAACATGGAGAAACCCCATCTCTACTAAAAATGCAAAATTAGCTGGGCGTGGTGGTGCACACGTGTAATCCCAGCTACTTGGGAGGCTGAGGCAGGAGAATCACTTGAACCTGGGAGGTAGAGGTTGCGGTGAGCCGAGATCGTGCCACTGCACTCCAGCCTGGCAACAAGAGTGAAACTCTGTCTGTCTCACAAAAAAAAAAAAAAGAAAGAAAGAAAGAAAAAAGAAAAGAAACTGATGACCCTGGGGACTCCATACTGGCAAGGTCACGTGGAGGCCCTGACCTGCGGGAAGAGAGGGAGGGAGGGACCCAGCCAGGCCCCAGCTCTTCCAGGCATTTGGAATCATCCCAGCTGAGGCAGAGATGAGTAGTCTCCACTGAGCCCCGTCCAAATTACAGACGCATGAACACAAACATATAACTCATTGTTCTAATCAACTTTGGATTGATTTGTTCTGCAGCATGGATTTGCTAGAACAGAATTAAAACCCTGAGCTCCATGCCTAGCACATAATAAGTGCTCAGTGAAATCGTAGTGGGTAATAGTAATAGCAGTAGTTGTTGTTGTTGCTGCTGCTGGGAAGCAAAATAGCCTAATAATTCAGAATCGAGGCTCTGGAGTCAGGATGCATGGGTCTGAATCCCAGTCACTAATTCTGCAACCCTGGACAAGTTACTTTCCCTCTGTAGGCCTCACTTTCTTCATCTGTGTAAAAGTAGCAATGGGGCTGGATGTGGTAGCTCATGCCAGTAATCCCAGCACTTTGGGAGGCTGAAGTGGATGGATCCCCTGAGTTCGGGAGTTCGAGACCAGCCTGGGCAAGATAGGGAGACCCCGTCCCTACAAAAAAGTAAAGAGTTAGCCAGATGTGATGGTGCATGCCTATAGTTTCAGCTCCTTGGGAGGATCACGAGCCTGGGCGGATGAGGCTGCAGTGAGCCATGATCATGCCACTGCACTCTAGCCTGAGTGACACAGCAAGACCCTGTCTCTATAGAAAAAAAGGAAGAAAGAAAAAAAAAAGTAATGATGGTTGACTACATTGTAAGGTTATTGAGAAGAGCACATGAGACCATGCTATACACAGTGTGGCACAGAGCCCGTGCTGGTACATGACAGCCACCACCCTCAGCATGGGCATCATCCTCGTCAGCTTCATGTCCTTGGAGCATGTTGAAAGTGCATGCTCTCATTTTATAAGACCCTGAAGGAGTCAGAGTTGGGAGGAACAAAGTGATTGTGTGCAACCCTCCATCACACAGATGGGATTGGGTGGCTGGTGGAGGCTTTGAATTATGCTATTTTTATCTTTATAAAGAGCTCCGGGTGGTCCATTTGAAAGGCAAATAAATAATAATGATGACAATGGAGAAGGAAGGAGAGGAGGGGGAGAAGAATTTGCCTGGAGGCTCACCTACATCACTGCCTCTAGAACAGCCTAAGGGATTGATCGGTTCCTCACTGACTGGGCTAAATTCTGCAAGCTTTTGGGGTTGGGGGGTAGAGAAGCTTCTCAGTTTCTTTGGGTTTGTCCATCCTGCCTGTTGGACACTGTCAGCATCTTCCAGATCAGCCAGCCCATCCTCTCATTGTACATACAAGGACCAAAGAGGGACGGTGACTTGCCCAAGGTCACACAGTAGGTGAGGATCAGAGCTGGGACCAGAATCAGAGCCCCCCGCCCTCCCTCCCCGGTTGAATCTTTCATGCTGCTTCCGGCCTCAGAAGCAACACGGTTTGGCAGGGGCTTTGCTTACAAAGCTTTCAGGAGCGGGCTTTGCCCTCTCCCTCTTGCCTACTACGGACTTTCTTGCATTAAAAATTCTCATTGTGGGAGTCTCCGCTATTACTCATTTCTTTCAAAATGGAATGCTAGCGGCTGACCAGGGGCCCGCTCATCTCCAGCACCGGCTAGAGCAGGACAGGCGTGGTTTTCCCACCCGCCTTTCGCAGATGGGGAAACAGAGGCCCTCAACAGTCAAACGAGCCTGTGTTTGCTCATCTCAAAAGGCCTCTGTGGCCTCTGCTTATAAAACAACGAGCAGACTCCCATCTACCTGGTATACTCGGGAGGGCCCTAAGACCGCTGTAAGCTCCCCTGCTCAGCCACTGTCTCCCCAGTCACTTCGCCATGCCCAAGAATCCCCCTTTGGAGTTTCCTGCTTTTGAGTGAGAATGGTGTTCATGGAAACCTCCCAGTTGCCCTGCTGTTGCGCTGACGGTAAAGGGGTAGCATGGAAAAAACACAGAAGTTGACGTCGTTTAATCTTGCTTTGCCACTCGTTATTTTGAGCCTGTCATTTTACCTCTCTGAGCCTCAGTTTCTTCGTCTATAAATTGAGGCTCATAATTGGGTCTATGCTACCCTGTGAGGGTAAAAGGTGGCGCTCTAGTTGCCTATTGCTACATAACAAACCACTCTACAACTGAATGGCTTCAAAACAACAATCCTTTGTTTTGCTCATGAATTTGCAATTCGGGCAGGGCTGGGCAGAGCCAGCTGATCTCGCTCCCCTCCCCGTGGTGTAGGTGGCAGCCAGGGCTGGCTGACGGGGGCTGGGGGATTGCCCTCCGCGGTGATGACTGACTTGACTGGTTTCTCCCCACCTGGTTCTCTCGACGGGGCAGCTTGGGCTTCTTCATACCATGGCAGCTGGGTTTCAGATATGAGCATCCTAGGAGAACGGAAAGTAGCTTTGGGCCTGGAAAGCATTACAGCAAACACTTCCATTGAAATCTGTCAGTCAAGGCCAGATTCAGAGAGAAGGGACATAATAAATGGCATTTACCATTGCAACAAAACACAGCCATGCCTCATGTAATGATGGGGATACGTTCTGAGAAATGCATCCCCAGGCAATTTTGTCATTGTGCAAACTTCATAGAGTGCATTTACGCAAACCTAGATGGTACACCATACCACACTCCTGGTCTCTATGGCTTAGCCTACTGCTCCCGGACTACAAACCTGTATTGCATGTTATTGTGTAGAATACTGTAGGCAACTGTAACACAATGGTAAGTATTTGTGCATCTAAATATGGAAAAGGTAATGAGTTGCATTGATAGGGCGTCACTAGATGATAGGAATTTTTCAGCACCATTACAATCTTTTTTTTTGTTATTTAGTTTTAATTTCATAATCATAAACTCAACTTTGCAATCCAGCTAAGCATAGAAGGGAACAAGGAAAACATGGAACCCAAAGGGGACTAAGCGAGAGCACAAAGTTTCTAGGATACTGCGAGCAAATGGGGTGGAGGGTGCTCTCGAGCTACAGAAGGAATGGTCTGGTGGTGAAGATAAAACACAAGTCAAATTTGCTGGAGTTGTCCACAGTCAGCAATGGTGATTTTCTTGCTGGTCTTGCATTCCTGGACCCAAAGCACTCCATGGCCTCCATAACATTCATGCCTTCTTTCACCTTGCCAAAGACGGCAGGTTTGCCATCCAAACACTCCGTCTTGGCAGTGCAGATGAAAAACTGGAAACCGTTTGTGTTGGGTCCAGCATTTGCCATGGACAAGATGCCAGGGCCTGTATGTTTCAGGATGAAATTCTTGTCATCGAATTTCTCCCGGTGGATGGACTTGCCACGGGTGCCATTATGGCGTGAGAAGTCATCACCCCGACACATAAACCCTGGAATAATTCTGTGAAAGCGGGAACCCTTATAACCAAATCCTTTCTCTCCAGTGCTCACAGCACGAAAGTTTTCTGCTGTCTTTGGAAACTTATCTCCTCAATGAACACGGTGGGGTTGACCGTGGCTGATAGTACACGGCTCCCGACGGTGGCGGTGTCTGCAAAGTGAACACACCATTATAATCTTGTAGGACCACGGTCATATACACAATCCAGAGTTGACCAAAACATCATTATGTAATGTGTGACTATGATTATCTACATAATTATGTACTGATGTCTGCTTTCCCCACCCCTTTAGATTGTCTTGTTCATTGCTGTATCCCCAGAGCCTAGAACAGTGCCTAGAAAGCAGAAGGCCTTCAATAAACACGATTCAATGTATAGCTGGATGAACGAACGGAGACTTCTCCCTTGAAATGACCACCCTGGGTCCCTATAGCTCAGGTTAGGGTAGGGGCAGGGAGGTTATGAAAGGCGCACCGGCTCCAGCAGCTGAGGTCTGGTTTTGGACCCCAACTCTGGCCCCAGGGTGCTGGGCGACCTTGGGCAAGTCACAGACTTCTCTGTGGGTGTCAGCAAAAGCTAATAAAACCAGACCCTGCTTTTCAACTTGTGTCATCCAAAACTCTGAGTATGACTTGCTTTAATTAAGATAAGAGCACAGTGAAATGTTTGGACTTGCTGTTCATTCTTTGATGTTCGGCCTTTTGCGTTGTTGTTTTGATGTCCAGGGTCTTGGAGAACTGGACTTGGGTTGTTGGCCCTGGCTGGCGGGCTGCCTGCCTTCTGCTGTTTGCCTTGTTAAAAGCACTTATGATCTAATAAAGTGAGATTGATGTGGCCTCCCCGGGGATGAAACACTTTCCATTCCCCATATTCACTGTGCTTCCCAGCTGCACTCATGGTTGCCATGTACTATGTAGCGATTGAAAACTAGGCCCTGGGCTGAGTTTCATTTCATCCTATGAGGTGGGTACTATTACTGTCCCCATTCTACTCATGTGGAAACTGAGGCACTTAGAGGCTACAGGACTTTTCTGAGGTCATGGTAAGTAATCGGGTAAGTAAAGGTATCAGGATCCAGGTCCAGAGAGCTGCATGGTCTCTCGTGGGCTGCTGGTGGTCCTGGCTTGGATGAGAAGCCCACGGGGGACTTGAGTGGGAGCTCACAGGATAGGAAGCAAGTGAACTTTCACCTTTTTTTTTTTTTTTTTGAGACCAAGTCTTGCTCTGTCACCCAGACTTGAATGCAGTGACATGATCTCCACCTCCTGGGTTCAAGCAATTCTCCTGCCTCAGCCTCCTGAGTAGCTAGGACTACAGGTACGAGCCACTGCACCCACCTAATTTTTTGTATTTTTAGTAGAGATGGGGTCTTCCCATGTCAGCCAGGCTGGTCTTGAACTCCTGACCTCATATGATCCACCTGCCTCAGCCTCCCAAAGTGCTGGGATTACAGGTGTGAGCCACCACGCCCAGCTGAACCTCTGTCTCTGAGTTTGTTCAGTGACAATGTCAGGCCATGGAGAAAGATAACAGGCCTATGAGGTATTGGCTCTATGAATCCCCATTTTACAGCAGGGAAAACTGAGGCTCAGAGAGGTTGCCCAAAGAGGATTAGAAAGAACAATGGCTGGGAAGAGGGAAGTGCCTGGTTCACTTTCCAGGGTTAAGTCAGGTCAGAATGTTACAGTCATGCCAGTCTCATGTGCGAGATGTTGACTGAACTGACTTTGGCATCTTACTGCCCAAGAACAGCGGGGATGGGAAGTGACTGGGCCTCCCTGGGGGCAGCCTGTTCTGTGTGGAATGGTCCTCAGGAAGATGAAATCATGTAGGAAAACACCCCACATCCCTGGTTCCCACAGTCACTGATGGGGGTGGAATGGGGGGCTGCAAAGGAAGCTGGTACTCTTTCCTGATGCTCAGCTGAAGCTGTGGGTGCCCCCAGGAGCACAAATAGCCCAGCAACATCCTTTGCTTTTAGTCTGTTGCAACATCAAAAATTCCACCATTAACAGCTTCCAGAGAAAGCGCAACCTTGTTGGGAAGAAAGGAAAGTCACACGCAAGGCCACTTGCACAGCAGCCCAGGAGATTCGGTTTCCTTATCTTGAAAATGGAACCAACACCAACCCCCTCAGGTTGTGAAAACTCCCAACACAGTTCCAGGGGGCAAAGGAGGTGTGTTCTTCCTGAATGGAGAGGCCTCCCAGCAGACCTGGAGCCTCTGGCCCTGCTGCAGAGTGCAGGAGGATGGCAGGCAACTCACTGGAATTCCTCACCAGCCTGTAGGTACCCACGTCACACTTATGTTACTATCCAGATGAAGAAGTTTCTTAGACCTCATCCCCTCCAAACACCCCTCCCCAGCCCCAGGTGGAAGGCCAGTTACTCCCAGCGCCCCCCAAGTGGTGCCCAACCCCCGGCCAGGAGTTTTCTTCACTTCTTGGTGAGATGCCTGGTGACTGCATCGGCCACAGACGCTCCCGCAAAAATGCCGCAAAAGGTGTGGCCACCCTCCACCTTGGTCACCCGAAGCTTCCAGGTGCCACGTTTGCCATGGCGAGGGAGGCACCACGTTTGCCACATCGCCGTGGAGGTGGTCAAGCCGTGGGCTTAGGCCAACTCCAGTTTGCAAACTATCACCTGGGCCCTAAGGCAGACCTTCCAGAGCCCTGGGTCTTGCATGGTCTCCATGACAATGGCTTGGGCTGCATCTTTCCCTGTCCTTTTCTCATCAAGACTCAAAAACAAGGTGGGGCAGGGGACATACCTTTTGCCCCCATCACCCTAATCTCCCGCATTCTCAACCTCAAGTACCCAGCTCCTCCCTACCTCTGTGAATCCCCACCAGAGAGGACCCAGCAGGGCCACCATCAGCCAGACTGGGAATCCCAGCATGGGTTCAGCCGGCCCAGCCTGCTACAGAAAGAAAGGGAGTCCCACCGCAGCCCTCCAGCTGAGTGTGGGGCATGAGCCCCAGCAGACTCAGGCCCTCTGTCCTGGCTTGGCAAGCCCCTTCCCTGTCTGGGCCTCTACTTTCCCATCTGAGGGCTAGACACTTCCCAAGGCCCCCTCCAGCTCAGACATTCTGAGGCCTGATGTCCTCGCTCCACTTAAGGCAGCCGGTAGTGACCAGTCCCTCTTTTCCCTCCAGACTGTGCTGGAGCAGCCACACGCCTTATCACACACAGCCATCTTTGTTGTTTGCATGGTGCTCATTTCCCCTGGCTAAGAAAACATGTTTGCAAAATCAGATTTCCCTGGAAAGCCAGCAGGTTAAAAGGAAAGGAAACGTTGAATTCTGTGGAGTGGGGATCTGAAGGCAGAGACTGACCTCTGGGACTGCCCCCATGCTTCTGGGTCCCCTTGATTAGAGGAAGCAGGGCCTGATCCCAAATTCCGGCACCTAAGTAGTCCCCTCTGCCTCCCTCGGGTCTATTCCAGCACCCACAGGCAGCTGAGGCCTGGAGAGGCTTCGAGCCTTCTCAGGGTCACACAGAGTGTTATCATTTGTTATCATCCAGAACTTTCTGCAGCTCCCCACTGCTGGCAGAGCAAATCCACATGCATCCTGGTGTTCAAGGTCCTCCCCCTTTTCCCTTATGTGGCCCTTTGGCTCTAGACACCCTAACTCCTCACCTGCCCAAATAGCTTTGTCTTTGCCACAAGTGCCTCTCCCCCAGCCCACTTCTGTCTGTTCAGCTCTGTCCTACTCTTCAAGACCTCACTCAGACCCTGCCTCCTCCAGGAAGCCTTCTCTGACTAGCCCTGCCCACATGATCCTCTCTGAGGGGCTCTGGCCACACCAGGAGGAGCCTGGTCACTTCTCATCTGTACCTACCCTCTCCCTGGGGACAAACCCTGCTTGGGCCCAGCTGTCTTCTTGGTCAGGGCCTGGTTCCCACTTCCTGGAGCTGGCCTGGCTGGCTCAGGGCCGCCATGGGCCACCAAGGAGAGGATCAAAGGATTTTCTTGGTATGAAATGATACCAACAGCAGCCAAAGGCTGCCTAAGGACCCCACCTTGGGTTCTTTCTTAAAAGTGACTTTTCCTGATCTTAAACGTGGATAAAGCATGAGTGTGGTCACGCAACAGCTCTACAGCTGTTGGTAAGATGAGATAGGCCTACCTGAGCTCCCACGGAGAGCCATCCATGATGAACATGTAATCTATAGAATGAAATGTACGTGTGGTGCCATTCGTTTTTAATTAAACAAACAAAGCAAAACGCCTATAATGGCTCCTGTGTGCCCAGCACCCGTCTGAGTGCTTTGTGTGCATGGACTCACTCGATCCTCCTAATGACCCTGTGCGGCAGGTACCCTAATGACCGCATTTTACAGACGAGCAGACTGAAGTTCAGGGTAAGGATTCAAGTCCCGGCCACAGGCAGGCTCCAGTGCCTGTGCTCTCAACCCCTCCCCCGTGCTGGCTGCTACATTCTCGGGGCTATTCTGTGCTTCCAAACAATACATAACCGAAGGGAGAGAAAAGCCGGGAGGAAGGTGCCGCGGGCCTTGCGTGGAGCCAGGTTTGGAGAGAGAAAAATAGGGAGACTTTCACTTCCTCTTCTTACATTCTGTATTGATTGGTTGTCACAAATAATATAATCTATTTGAAAAATAGAAAAAGCAGCACATGCTCATTGTAGAAAACTCAAGAGAGATGAGAAAGGTTTCAGAAACTAGAGTCAGCCTGGGTTCTGGGAGCTGGCAGGGAAACATGCAAGGCTGGAGGATTCTAGAAGGATCACCATGAAAATGGGTGAGTAACCAGGATTATTGCAGGTCTAGCGGCGTCAAGAGTGAGAGCCGACTGCAGCTTGGTGTGGGAGGTACTTTATAACCCATCAGTGCTATTTCACCATGGAAAACGGCAGCCTTGTTTGGTGGTAAGCTGCCCATCTGTGCAGGCATAGGAGGAGATACCAGATGCAGGATTCATGCTGAACTGTTTGCTCTATGTCATGTGAGTTAGTCTGTTTCCCAGTCCTCCACATTTAACTCAGGCTAGACAGAAATGAGATGTACCTACAAGGATGAAGTCCCATGCCTGACTGGTTAAAAAAATACCAAATAATTTAAAAACAGGATTCAGAGGCTTGCACAGATACAACAGCTCCAGGAGCCCCTCAACATAGGTGGTTTCATGTGATTTCAGAACCTCCCAACATCACTGGCAGAAACATTTTGCAGAGGAGAAGGAAGAAAAGCTCAGGGAGGTCTCAACTTGCCCGAGGTCACCCAGCTGGCCCAGAGTTCCTGGATCTGCTCTGTCAGGTGGCCATCCCATGTCGGGGCATTTCTCACAGTGATTGTTCATTTCCTTCCAGGACCCGCATCCAGGAGGTGCTCAGGTCCTTCACGAAACGTCGTCAGAGACCCTGGTTCTGGTCTAGCTCTGGCCGAATGTGCTGAGCGAGTCCCCCACCCGTCTTGTGCTGGGTTTGATATTTCCGGGCTCCCTTCCAGGTGTCATCTCTCTGCCACCCACCCCTGTTCCTTAGTTTTCCTAGCTTGTCCCCTGACATCAGACTCCAGGGAGTCCTCAGATGGACAGGGGAAGGGGGAGGGCCCGTGGGGCGTCAGGCGCCCTGATTCTTGGACCTTTCTTTCATTCTGCGCAGATTTATAGGCGTGTGTTCCTGAGCTCTCATTCACTGTCCACAGCCCAACACATGGCCTAAAAACAACAGATACGATGAAAGAGATCTTGCCTGCAGATGAAAGCAAGAGGGAAACTGGCCTCCCCCAGCCCTGGCCTGGCCCTGGGCCCACTGCACATTGTGGTCAAGGCAAAGTCAGGGCTGGGATGTCTGGAGAAGGCCAGAAGGCTCCTGCCCACCCATGGGTCTAGGGCTTCCAGAGGCCCTGGTGCAAAGCCTCAGATGAAGTACTGGGGGAGGCAAAAGGAAACGGAGAGCCCTGTTTCGAGGGGCAATGGGCTGGCATGCCGGGAAGGGGGCCTTGACAGAGCCTAAAGTCAGATAGGGTGATGACAAATGACCCCGGAGCCCCTCCAGCACCACCCCTGGGGACTCTGCCTTGCCCACTCTACTCCAGCCACTCAGGCTTCCTTCTGTTCCTTGAAACTCAGCAAGCTCATCTCCCTCCACCCCAGGGCCTCTGCACACACTGCCCACACTGCCCGAACGCTCTCCTCTGCACCCTCCGGAGACCTCCTCGGCCTTCAGGTTTCGGATTGAATGATGCCTCCTCCAAGAGCCTCTGACTGGTGACCCAATCCATTCTCCAATCCAGCCCTCTGTTTTCCTAATGTACTTGGCACACTTTATAATCATTTTTTGTAGTGATTATAGGTGATTTAATTAACATTTTCCTATCAATTAGATAGTTGATAATTAAATTGTAATTATTATCATTTATAGATTATTGAATGATTTAATGATTATGTGAAGGCCCCATGAGGATGTGTTCCTTACGCCCTCTGGGTAAATGGGGCTAGCTCTGCCGCCAACTCACTGCTCTGGACCCAGGCATCAGCTCTTCTGATGATCACAGCAAATGATGTTTAGCTCTTCCCAGGAGCAAAGCATTTTCCACATATGACTTTATTTAATCCTCACAGCTACCCAATAAGGCAAGGCAAGGGTTATTTCCATTTTGCAGATGAGGAGACTGAGGCTGAGTGTATCTCAGCTGCAGCCTGGACACGGTCTGCTTGTACACCGTGCCTCTCCGACTACCTGAGTCCCCAGGAGCCTTGCTCACCTTTGGGACTATCCTGTATGTCACATGTGAGTGCTATGGGGGAGGACATAGAACTGGTCATCAGGCAGTGACACTTAAGGCTGAATTCATCTGTTCACTCCCTGAGCAGATTTCCTTCCAGGTGGGGAAGATAGGGATTCATCCCAGAGGGAAGAAAGCCAGAGCTCCCCACAGGGTGAGCCACTGTGGGGACGGGGACGCCAGCAGGGGAGATGCCTGGGAGGGAGGGGGCTTTCTCCGCACAGCCCCCACCCACGGACCCCTCTGACCTTCTCTTGGTCTGCAGAGCGACCACCAGTGTTCCCAGGGGGAGGGACTTGGACCGTCTCCTGTGTTGCAGGCGGAAGATGGGTAGTGGATGGTGAACTGTAAACGCTGGTCTGGGAGGGGCCCACACGGCACCAGGAGCAGGGTCTGTCGTAGCCTCCGTGCCCCTTGCTCTAGGTCATTGTCCTTCAAAGGATGCCTCCCGAGGAAGCAATCAGGGACAAGGACAGCGACTTCTGACAGGCAGTGCCCCCAAACTAACCACCCCAAACCCTGTGCCAGCCCCTTCCTGTGCTCAGGAGACCAGCAATGAGTGTTTCTAACCAGCTGGTGGAGTCTGGGGGAGCTGGGGATGGAAAGGGAAGAAACAGCTGCGCAGCTTGCGTGCCCTTAACAAGATAAATCACAAACCGATGCCCCGGGACTCCCATGGTCTACACGGCTGACGGTCAGGGCTTCATAGGTGGACAGAAGTCACGGCACGAGTGTTTATTTGCTCATATGATGAAGAGAAGAGAGGAGGTTTTAAAATGTCTGTTGGGGGTTCTTCACACTATTCTTTAAACTTTTGTATAGCTGAGTTTTTCTATAATAAAAAGTAAAAAAGAAAAATAGGAAGGAGGGAGGGAAATAACGAAAGAAGGAAGGAAGGAAGGAAGAAAGGGAAAGAAGGAAGAAAGGAGGGAGGGAGAAAGGAAAGAAGGAGTGAGGAGGGAAGCGGGGAGAGAGGGAAGGAGGGAAGAAAAGACGGATTCCGTATGTGATTCCATTTTCTAAGTAAACGAGTTGTGTATTCGTATGCATGAAGAAAGTCTGGGAGCATATGTACAAAAATGTTCACAACTGCTATCTCTAGTAGAGTTATGGGTGATTTTCATTTTCTTCTTTGTACTTTTAATTTTTCTAATTGGGAAGAAATAACACAACTATTAAGAAAAAGAAAGGGTGCTGGGCCCAGTGGCTCACCCCTACAATCCCAGCACTTTGGGAGGCCGAGACAGGCATACGGCTTGAGTCAAGGAGTTCGAGACTAGTGTGGGTAACATGGCGAAACCCTATCCCTACAAAAAATACAAAATTAGCCGGGCATGGTGACTCACACCTGTAATCCCAGCTACTTGGGAGGCTGAGGTGGGAGGATCGCTTGAACCCTGAGGCAGATGTTGCAGTGAGCTGAGATCATGCCACTGCACTCCAGCCTGGGTGTTAGTGGAACCCTGTCTCAAAAAAAAAAAAAGAAAAGGAATGTCTTGTGTTCTAGACTCTCTTCTACCCACTCAGCAGCTCTCTAATTCTGCTTCAATGACGTCATCACAATGAGCCTCATCTCCCTCCCCAGCAAAATGGGGCCATCTCTAATGGGGATGCAGTGAGGACAGAAAGGGGCGGTGCTGAGGGTACACCTGGTAGGAGCCCAACATCTGTGATGCCCCCCACACACTCAGGCACCCACACGAGTGAGAGCCCGCAAACACCATAGACCCCAGAAGGACAGCAAGGCTCCTGGCCCCACACACATGCCCCAGTTCACCCTCGTGCCCATGTGCACAAACACACACTCATGGTGCACACATGAGTACACGCTGTAACCTGTGTGGGGTGGGTCTGTCAGACGACAGGGTGGGTGAGAGGAGAGAGCCCCATCCCTTTCCAAGATAAACACAGGAAGTGAGGATCCCACAGTGTCAGGGCAAGGTTGGGAGTCATCCATAAACTCCAGGCAGGGGTGGGGGATGGAGAGGGGCCCAGAGAGGGGAGGGCGGGTGTGGGAGTCTGGGCAGGGCCTGAGTTTGACATCTGCTGTCTTGGGTTCAGATGTGAAAAGTTGAAACGGTGACTAAGCTTGGGGGCTATCTTAGCTCTGTCTGTCTGTCTGCCTGTCTGTCTGGGACAACACCTCCCACCCTCACCCACCCATCTCTCGCCAGTCCTGAGCTTAGTGAGCCAGGTGTTCAGGCCAATCAGAGGCCCGAGGGCCCCCAGCCAGGCCTCCACACTTAGGGAAGCCAGAACCTGTGCTCAGCAAATGCTTGCAAAGGCCATGAGTAGATGGAAAGAAACAGTCATCACAGATTCCAGGATGCTCCCGAATCCAGCACACGCTTGAGTGCGTCCCGGCCCAGCTCAGATCTCTGAGAGATTATCCTGGGGGCAGCTGCCAGGGCCTGGTGCCCCAGCCTTCTCCTCCCGAGTCGCTGCTCCTACTTTCCTCAAAACCCACTGAGTCCCAGGGGAAAGGAGCAACGGGGCCTCTGCCAGGCCAAGGCGGGTGGGAGGGCACAGGGCTGACCACTCAGGGCCTCTGGAGAATGTTGTTGGATGAATTAGCACTTGCTGTGTGCCAGGTACTTTACATCAGCCTTAAATACTTTTCTGGAACAAATCAAGGGTTGGGGGAGAGAAGAATGTTTTCTACTTTACCCCCCAGCCACCCAGCTGTCCTCACTTTGCGATGAGGTTACTAGCTGGATCCAAGTCGTACAGTTATAGGTGGTGGCTCCCACCTGCAGGGGCAGAGGGACGGATGGAAACCTTTCAGAAGGTTTCTGTTATGAAACTCCCCACTCATTCCCCTGAGCAAGTGGGGTTAAGTATAGAGTTTCCCTTTTGAATACAATTGTCTGCCCATCTTTTGCTATCAGAAGGCTCCAGCCCCACAGCTAGAGCCCCCGGGCAGTCTGAGAGCCTGGGCACACTCCACCTCTGCCTTCTGGCCACTTAGGCAAGTTGCCCACATTCTCCGCCCTCTCCCTGCACCTGCTGCTTCAGGTGTACCTGGATTTCTTTGGCTTCTCATAACCTCACCTGTGCATCTCCCAACCATTACATCATTTGCTTCTCCCAGCAAACCAGGAGATAGAAAGATTATGTCCATTTTGTCGATGAGGAGACTGAGGCCTGGGAAGGTCATACAGACAATTAGAAGCAGAGCCCAACACACACCCAGGTCTGCAGATTCCAAACCCAACCCTCTTCTCCCAGTCCCAGCTCCTGCCTCTGCCACGGCTGCTGGGTCATTGGTGGTGGCACCAAGGCCACTGCAGAGACCTCAGGGTCTGGGCTTCCTGTGGCTTCTGCTTTCCTTTTCACCTCCACCTCACTACCAGCTTGGCCTCAGGCCCCAGAGCCAGACTTCAGGCCCCATAAGGTCCACCACTGCCTGGTCCCTACCCGGGTACCCAAACAGCTCTCCCTCCCTTTGCTTTTTACTCAACACTTTCAGTCACGTGGTTCCTCTTTCAAATCCTCAAACTCTCTGTTTTTACCTACCCCAGGGGTCTTACTGTTACTTCTATTTTGCTCTTACTGTTACTTCTATTTTCACTGGATGGATGTATGGGTGGGTGGATGAGTGATTGGATGGATGGATGGATGAATGGATGGATGGATGGACTGGTGATTGAGTAGATGGATGGATGGATGGATGGATGGATGGATGGATGGATGGATGACTGAGTGGACAGATGGGTAAATGGATAAATGAGTGATTGAGTGGATGGATGGATGAATGGATGGATGGATGGATGGATGGATGGATGGATGGGTAATTGAGTGGTTGAGTGGATGGATAGACTGGAGGGACGAAAGGGTGGTGGGTGAACAAACTTGACTGGATGAATGGATGGATGGATGGGTGGGTGATTGAGTGGATGGTTAGACTAGAGGGATGACAAGGTGGTGGGTGAACAAATTTGACTGGATGGATGGATGGATGGACAGATGAATGGGTGGGTGGGTGGTTGAGTGGATGGACAGACTGGAGGGATGATAGGGTGGTGGGTGAACAAATTTGACTGGATGGGTGGATGGATGGATGGATGGACGGATGGAGGAAGGAATGAGATGGAAGGATGCTGCTACAGTTCTGTTCAGACTTTGGTCTTCTCTGTCCCCACCTAAGTGACTTGTACCTATAGTTTTCACCCCCAACTCTAATTTGCCCTGCCCTGCAAAGTTTGAGGGAACAACTGGGAGACCACAGTAAGCCTTCTCTTTGGTCCCAAGTTTCAATTCTTGGGATGTCCTGACAGCTCCCCTCAGGACCCCAAATCAGCCCCTGGGGGGAAGGCGGCAGCCTCTGTCCTCAGTACAAATGCCTGAACATTTGAGCCTTTTGCCTGTTACAGTGAATCCTACTTTGGGGGTAGTTTTACAGCTCTTTAGTTGTCTTGAAACTAAAAACGAAACTGAAAATTCCCTCAAATAATAATGCACTTTAAGGTTAATTAACTAAAATTACTTTCGGTAGGCCGGGCGCGGTGGCTCAAGCCTGTAATCCCAGCACTTTGGGAGGCCGAGACGGGTGGATCATGAGGTCAGGAGATCGAGACCATCCTGGCTAACACGATGAAACCCCGTCTCTACTAAAAAAATACAAAAAAAACCTAGCTGGCTGAGGTGGCGGGCGCCTGTAGTCCCAGCTACTCGGGAGGCTGAGGCAGGAGAATGGTGTGGACCCGGGAGGCGGAGCTTGCAGTGAGCTGAGATCCGGCCACTGCACTCCAGCCTGGGAGACAGAGCGAGACTCCGTCTCAAAAAAAAAAAAAAAAAAATTACTTTTGGTGACTTGATTTTAAACTCTAAAAAACTAGAAAGATTGTATTGAAGTGTTCCAAAGTAAATTTATAAAGTTTAAAGGGGGACCCGTCTCCTACCAAAACACTGTGTAGTTAAGAAATTCTTATTTAATCACCCCCAAATCACGCATGAATGTCTTTAAGCTAAGTAGCTAAAAAACAAAGAAAAAGTGGAGCAAACAAAATCAGATACTCAGTGGGTGCAAAAACACTGAAGGGGGGCATCAAAAGGTAAACAGGTCATTGGGTTAACAGAGTTTTGGAGAATGTAGCAGACACCCCATTTTTCTCTCCCGGATTCCTTATCCCAACTCAGAGAGACTGGGGCAGGAAACTTCACACCTGAGTTCTTGTCCAGGGGCAGCCTGTGAGCCCTGTGCTTACCTGGTCACAAGAGGCAATCACTAACGCTCAGGAAGTACCTGCCGTCTTTGCCCTGGACCAAGCCCCTCACACGAGGGCCTCACTTCATCCGGACCCCAGCATTGTGATCTCCATCTGCCAGATGCAAGGCTGAGGTTCAAAACAGGAAGTGGCAGATCTAGGATCAAAGTTCACCGGGAGGCGGAGCTTGCAGTGAGCCGAGATCCGGCCATTGCACTCCAACCTGGGCGGCAGAGTGAGACTCCGTCTCAAAAAAAAAAAAAAAAAAAAAGAATATCTACCTCATATTCCCATGAAGTAGATAAAGCAACTGAAGGTTAGAGCAGACCAGACCACACAGCCGGTGAGGGAAGACTGGACTTCAGTTGTACAAACAGCAGTGCAAGTGTCGAGTGAATGAGACAGACAGTGGATGCCGGAGCCATCACTTGGGAGATCAGTTTCTGCGAGGGTGTGAAGTGGTGGTGAATAGAAGCAGAGGTAAACAGCACTGGTCAGGGAGGACTTCCTGGAGGAAGGGGGCATTGACCAACACAGAACATCTGACAGGACCAGTGTCCTCCTGAATTTCCATGGAAGTGGAGGAAAGGAGAACCTCTCTTCTCTCTCCCCTGGGCTCTCTCGTGCAGCTGGAGTCAACAGAGTATCCACTGGCTCCCCAGCTTTGAGTCAAACCCCACCCCCTAGCAGGGCAAGAGGGGCAGAAGCAACCAGCAGCCTCCCATCAAGCCTTGACAGGAGTTGTCACCAGTGCAGAGCCAGCAGGGGTGTGGTGGGGCCCTGTCTGGCCCCAGCCCCACTGTTTACCTGTCGGGCTGTTGCTGGAACCATTCATCTCAGTGAAGGATGACAGCCTCCCTCTTCCCTCCTCTTGCTCAGCTCCTCTACCAGGCATCCCCTTCTGCAGATCTTCAGAGTGCTCCAAGCCTCCTAGATGCACTGCCTGCATGTATGCTCCTTCCTGGCCAGCCTTGCCCCAGGTGTGAGCTTCCTCCCATTCTCACCCATGTGCTGAACAAGCAGAGCGCCACTGGCCACATCAAGAGCTACCTGTGCGGCTGCGGCCCTGCTGGGTGTCAGGTCCCATGCTAAGGAAGCACCTGATGGCCATCACTTCTTGACTCTTCATCTACATGGTGGCTATGAAGGAAGAGAAAAACAGGAGATCACATTTCTGTGTGATCAGTGAAGTAGCAGAGTCCACATTAGTTATAGTGATCAGACTACAGAGATTGGAGATTGGAGCTGCTAATTCTGCCAAAGGAAGTGGAGAGGGATGGGAAAATGGAGATGGATGGGTGAGTGGGTGGTTGAGTGGATGGATGGATTTGTTCACCCACCACCCTTTCATCCCTCCAGCCTATCCATCTACTCAACCACCCACCCATCCTTCCATCCATCCACTCAATCACTCATTTATCCACTTACCCATTTGCCCACTCAATCATCCATCCATCCATCCATCCATCCATCCATCCATCCATCCATCCACCCACCCACCCACCCACCCACTCAATCAACCATCTACTCAATCACCTATCCATTCATCCATCCATCCACTTAACCACCCATCCACTCAATCACCTATCGATCCATCCATCCATCCATCCATCCATCCATCCACTCAATCATCCATCCATCCATCCTTCCATCCATCCATCCATCCACTCAATCATCCATCCATCCATCCATCCACTCAGTCATCCATCCATCCATCCATCCACTCAATTATCCATCCATCCATCCATCCACCCACCCACTCACTCATCCATCCATCCATCCATCCATCCATCCATCCATCCATCCATCCATCCACTCAATCACCCATCCACTCAATCATCTATCCATTCATCCATGCATCCATTCAATCACCCATCCATCCATCCATCCATCCACTCAATCACCCATCCACTCAATCACCTATCCATTCATCCATGCATCCATTCAATCACCCATCCATCATTCCATCCATCCATCCATTCATCCATCAATCCATCTCTGTGGGAAAGCCACAGAGAGGGGACCATCAAGGATGTCCTTGAAGGAGGGATAGGTGTTTTCAGGTAGACCAGGGACGAAGCATTCCAGGCAGATGCAGGGTACCATGAGCACATGTACCTGGGTACTCCACACATGACCAGCAGTCAGGAGTGACCAGGTGTCTGTGTGTGGAAAGGGGCTGGTAACTTCCACAGGGCTTTTTGAGCACCCTCCTTTTGGAAAGCCCCCTGGTCACTGGTCCTCAACCCCTTCCATGTTCTTGTAGCATTTGCAGATCATACTTATAAGACACTTAAAAGAACAAAACTCATCTTCTGGTGTAACTCTCTCAGCCCACATTTCTACTATCTGAGGATCACAGGCCCCTTGAAGGCAAGAGTCATGTCTTATATTTCCTGACATTTGTTATCCCCCACCCCTGGCCCTGTGTTTAGTATAATCGTGAAAGCATACTTGATGTTCAGAAAAGATTGTTTAAAGTGGCCGGGCCTGGCCGGGCGTGGTGGCTCAAGCCTGTAATCCCAGCACTTTGGGAGGCTGAGACGGGCGGATCACGAGGTCAGGAGATCGAGACCATCCTGGCTAACACGGTGAAACCCCGTCTCTACTAAAAAATACAAAAAATTAGCCAGGCGAGGTGGCAGGCGCCTGTAGTCCCAGCTACTTGGGAGGCTGAGGCAGGAGAATGGCGTAAACCCGGGAGGCAGAGCTTGCAGTGAGCTGAGATCCAGCCACTGCACTCCAGCCTGGGCGACAGAGCGAGACTCCGTCTCAAAAAAAAAAAAAAAAAAAAAAAGTGGCCGGGCCTGGTGGCTCATGCCTGCCCTCCTAGTGCTTTGGGAAACCAAGGTAGGAGGATCACTTGAGGCCAAGAGTTTGAGACCAGCCTGGACAGTGTAGTGAGACCTCATCTCTACCCAACGAAAAAAGAATTAGCTGGGTGGTGATGTGCACCTATAGTCCCAGCTACCCTGGAGGTTGAGGTGGGAGGATCACTTGAGCCCAAGAGGTCGAGGCGAGCCCAAGAGTTTGAGGCTGCAGTGAGCTGAGATCATGCCACTACACTCCAGTCTGGGTGACACCATCTCTATTTTAAAAAACAAAAATTAATTAATGGAATCCTTGGTGAATGGATGGGTTGCTGGCATCTCTGCAGGTGTGTGTGTGATAAGACCACTCATGGTGAATTCTCAGGACATAGCAGGTGTTTAGGAGATGATGGTTCAGGCCACTTTCCTCTCTGCTCATGTAACTCTCAGAAGCCAGGTTGCCTCAGAGCTCACAGGGGACAGAGCTGAATGGGGGGACATTTCACCTTCCACTTTCTCACCTGTGATGTGGGCAAATAGGAGGTTTCTTCCAGCTGGACGGCCTTTGGGTCCCGCGCCGTCTGTCTCTCACGCTGCTGCCTAAACTCAGGACACCTGCCATACGGTGGTTATGAACACGGGTTCTTGGGACTGGCACGCCTGGGTCTGGAACCCAGCTCCCCCCGTACCCACCGTGAATGCTTGGAACGGTCCCTGCCACCTCCTGAGCTGCAGGGTCCCCACTTCTAATCAAAGACTCTGGAGGCCCTTCCCTGGTGAGCTTCCGTGGAAAGAATGAGATGCAGTGTGCATAGGGGTCCACAGTACTCTCAGTAAATGTTATTATCATAACCATATTTTAGCATCCTAAGAATACCCCCTCCTCCAGGAAACCTCCTCTGACTGAGCCTAACAGAGTAAGAATTTCCCCCTTTTTGCTTCTGCTCAGCAGCTCCCAGCTCATACTCTGTAAGCTCTCAGTTTAGGATAGAACAGCAAAGCTGCTCTGACCCTAGTCCTGGCCCCAACTCCAGTACCAGCTCTGGCCCCAACCCTAGAGTCCAGAGAGGCCTTGTTTATGCAGTTTAAGTCAGAGGGTCATTTCTGGGCCGGGCACCAGGCTCCATTCAAATGGGGGATCCCAGAGGGTACAGACCATGTCCTGTAAATTCACCCCAGTGGCTCCAGGAAAGCTCCTCGGGGTGTGAGACATGCTGGTGGCCAGCTACCCCACAGCTGGAGTCCTCACACTGAAGGCGAGACAACCTCACTGGCGGTGGCACTGGCTGTGCCTGACACTCTCACCTGGGACATTGGGCTGCCCTGCCCAGCCACCCACGGGACTGAGGCCTCACCACATTTGCTGCAATACCCGCTGCCCTTGGACTCACGGCCATCCTGTCTGCGGCAGCCTCTGTGTGAACTCTGCCCCATGACCCCGGCTGGAATGGAGGACGCCTTCTCCAGCAGCCTCCCATTGGTAGCCAGCAGCAGGGCAGGGCTGGGCAGGAGCCATGGGACACTGGGGACCAGGCCAGGCTGCACTGGGAAAAGGGGCGCCTCAGTCCTCAGAAGACCCTGATGGAGGCTGCTTTCCCCATGGCCTCTGCTCAAAGGTCTAGTCAGAACCCCTGTGAGCGTGGAGACAGGGGATCCCCAGAAAGCAGCACTGGGGGAGGGGGCCTGCTCACCCTGGGGGAATGGGGCTTTCACAGTTTAGGTAGGAAAAGAGAAGCGGCTCGGCAGAGAGCCCACTCCCGCCACCCACTCACCCTGGCCACAGATGTCCTCCCCAGTTCCCTACGTCACACCTTGTTGGTTTGTCTTCTCCTTAGCCCTTCCCACAACCTGAAACCCCCCACCACAGTGTGAGCACCACAGTGTGAGAACAGACATTGTCTGGTTTGTCACATGTCCCCAGTGTCTGGAACAAAGCCTGGCACATGGTGAGGTGCTCAATAAATACTCATTAGATTGATGACCACACTCGTTTAATCCTTACACCCACCCTTTGCTGTAGGCAACTTCAGTTCTATTTTGCAGATGGGGAAACTGAGGCTCCAAGAAAAGGGGAATTGGCTACTCTACAAACCCAGTAACCAGCGGAGCCTAAATCAAACCAAGGCCTCTCACCTCTTGACCACAAGCCGGTGTGCGGTGACACCAACTGGTTGGTTCAGCATAAAGAAAGAAACAGAGGCACACACTGACCTGCTGGCCTCTGCTCCCCTCAGGCTGCTTCCCCAGGCAGGTTGTGCAGGCTTTCGTTGGGGTAGGGGGGTGGATTTTATTCCCTGAGTTAAGTAATCTGTGATCAACCCCTTATGTTAACAGCTATCATGTGTAACCTCAGCCTCTTGCCTTGCCCCTGAGAGGATCGGTGTTAGATTGACACCAGTGATGAACAGTGGGGCTGAGGGGCAGGGATGGGCAAGGAGGGGCAGGAAGCAGGGGCTGGCCTGTGGACATGGATAGAGGCTCTGGGCCTTGCTCATGGCCTGGAATTGACTGGATGCATGGTATGTGTACCAGGCGTTGTTCCCAGCACTTCCCATGCATCATCCCAGTTTATCCTCACGGCCATCCTTGAAGATCCTCAGCATCATTCTCCCCAGTATCTGGAGGAGGAGGCTGAGGGCAGGAGAGGGTGAGCTACTTGTCCAAAGTCACACAGCTGGCAAGTCAAGAAGCCGATGCTTGGGACCCAGGTACTGGGCTCCAGTGCCCACCCATGGCTCTCCCATGTCTGGGAGAGGAACACAGCTTCAGAGCTGGATTCCAGCCTGAGTTGTGTACAAGCTGCCTGAGCCGGCTGTTTACTCTCTCCGAGCCTCAGTTTCCTCAGCTGCGCAATGTGGACCCAATACCCACTTTGCAGGATCCCAGTGAGGCAAGGGATAGAAAGGGCATTTCCATGTGCCTGGCACATGGAAGGGGTATGACAAATGGGAGTGGCACTTGTGGTTCATGTCCTGCGGCCCGTGAGTGTGTCATGACGGACATTTCCACTCTAGTTTCATTTTCTAGAAATGCGGGGTCAGTTACAAGTCAGTGAAACCAGCCTCAACCCAGTCTCCTCAGTCCTTTCTCTGTATCCTGATGGTGCCTGGAATTCCGCCACTGGGGCAGCATTCCCTGAATTGAAAGCTGTGTTCCTGGGTGAAACGCAACTTCCCACGGGTGTTATTATGGCTGGGGAAGGAGGTGATGCTGCACATGATGGCTGTTTTTGTTTTTGTTTTTTGAGGTGGAGTTTCGCTCTTGTTGCCCAGGCTGGAGTGCAGTGGTGCGATCTCAGCTTACTCCCCCCTTCCCAGGTTCTAGTGATTCTCCTGTCTCAGCCTCCCGAGTGTCTGGGATTACAGGCACCACCATGCCCAGCTAACGTTTTGTATTTTTAGTAGAGATGGGGTTTCACTATCTTGGCCAGGCTGGTCTTGAACTCCTGACCTCAGGTGATCCACCCTCCTTGGCATCTCAAAGTGCTGGGATTACAGGTGTGAGCCATCATACCCGGCCAGCTGTTCACAGTCACTTTCACCTCCATGTGAATGAAGATTCCAGAATTGCGTGCCTTGGTGAAGGGGTCCCCAGAAAACAGGCAGAAAAGGGTGACTGCCGACCTCACAGCTTTCTGCCTGTCCAATGGCAGCCTTGGGTCACAGCCCACATCCTTGGATACCTTCTTTCACAGTCCAGGTTTAGAATCCTGAGCACTTCCCTTTCCACCCAGGATGCTGATCTGAATGTGACTTTTAGTTCATATTGATGATAACACACTCTTTTCTCTTGTTTCTCCAGTGTGAGCATTATACCCCATTTCACAGATGAGGAAACTGAGGCCTGGCAAGAAGTGACTGGCAGTACCAAAGCCTGGGCTCAAAGCCAGCTCCGGGGCTCTCTCTGGGGCTTGGGCCTGGTGGGCCTCCCCTGGGACCACCGCTGCCCCCGTGGCCACACTCTTTCCCATCAGAGAGGCCCAACCCCTGGGCCAGGCTGGGAACGTTCCTGGGGGAGGCCCACCCGCCCGCCCCGTGTCAAAGCCGTGTGTAAGTGTTTTATTGTTTGCCCGCAGAGGTGTGAATGAAGTAATGGGCCTTCTCCGGCACTCCATCCGTCTCAGGCTGACAGCCGCGCTCCGAGCCCGGGCTGCTCTGTGTAAACGCTGTCACCCTGCCATCCCCGAGCAGGCAGCTTCCTCCGGGAAACTGTAATCAGGGCCTCCCGCACCCGCAGCTGGCCCTGTCCGCAGCTCATAAATCACGCTGCCTTCCCGGAAAGCGGAGGGAGAGACAGACAGGGTGACGGGAGACAGACGAGGCCGGGCGAGGAAGAGACGACGGGGAGGCCGGTGGGGAGAGAGGGAGGCAGCGAAGGCAGGCTGGGCAGGCAGGGCAAGCAGGGCGGAGGAACGAGCAGAGATGAGCAGGGAGCAAGGCTGAAGGAGGAGAGGAAGGGAGAGAGAGTGAGAGACACAGAGGCAGAGGGAGAAAAGAGTCAGAAAACGGAGGTATGAGAGAGAGAGAGTCCCACAGAGGGGACACAGAGATAAGGAGACAGAGACAGGGAGACAGACTCAGAGACACAGAGAAAAGCAGAAATGAGACCAGAAGAAAGGTAAGGAGCCAGCAGGGGAAAAGCAGAGTGACAGAAACGAAGTGGAGCCAGAGGGAGTGGACAGAGGGATGGACACACACCTGACAGGTGGCCTTGACTGGGGACGAGGGACAGGGGTCCAGCCCATCAGCTAGAGGAGAGGACCAGGGGGCAGCAGCCTTGCTTCAGCTGACAGGTCCTGCAGCGTCCCCTGGCCTGGGCTGGGCCCCTCCTGGTGCTCAGGACCCCCTCCCTCCACACCTGACCCAGCCAGAGTTTGCAGTCAGCCAGAAGGAGGGAGGGCTGCATGGGTGGGAGAGGAGGAGGGAGGGGGGAACCTCCTGGACTCCGATTCCAGGGGTCCTCACCCGAGCCCCACTTTCACCCTGGGAGATCACAGTGAGCCTCTGAGGGAAGACAAGTCACTTAGCCAGCAGCCCTGGGGACACCTGGGCCTTGCAGCCACCCTCATGCTCCACACACTCTCACGTCCCCCAGTGTCCATACACACTCAGGCCGCAGGCACATGGGTGAGTGACCATGCACACCTGTTGGGAGATTCCCACAGTGTGGACAGGGAAACAATGGCGCTCAAAGCCCTGCTGGCCAGGTGGCAGCCCTGGCTGCCCCAGGAAAGGCCTTCCAGAACTGGGAGAGAATGTTTCAGGCGGCATTCAGCCTAGCAAGTGATTATTTTCCCAGCTTCACTGGGAAAATAATCGTCATGAAAGTTGATTAAAACAAAAAAAAAATCTCTCCACCACCAAGCCCTATTATAGGCTGTCAGGATCTAGAGGGAAACAAAATCAAATATCTGTCTCCTGGACTCCACATCTAGTCAGAGAGACAATCAGCTCACAGAGCAAGCAGACAGCACATCACAGAACAAGCACTGTAGAAGCATGAACTGGGGGAAGAATCAGGGTTTGACTCTGTTGTGAAAGGTGGTCAGCAAAGCCCTCACTGGGAGGAGGACCTCTGAGCAGAAACTCGAGGAAAGTGACGGCGCAGGGGAACAGCATGTGCAAAGGCCCTGAGGCAGGAATGTGCTTGGCACGTCTGTGGCTGCAGCAGAGTGGACAAGGGGAAGTAGGGTAGGGGGTAAGGTCAGGTCCCAGGGTACCTTGATGGCCATTGTAAGGGCTTCGACTCTCCACGTGAATGCTGGGGAAAGTCACTAGGGGTGAAGATGACTTGAGCTGATGCATCTGCAAAAGGGCCTCTGGCTGCTGTTTTGAGAATAGACTAAAACAGGTGGGGGTCGGGGGAGGGCAGAGCAGGGAGCCCCGGGAGGAGGTGATGGGCGACCGAGGCGGAGGTGAGGGAACTCATCCAGGCGAGAGGCGACGGCGCCTGGATGGGGCAGCTGCAGTGGAGCGGGGAGATGTGGTCAGATTTTGGATGTGTTAGAGTTGCTGATCGACTGGATGTGTGAGAAATAGAGGTCAAAGATGAATTCAAGGTTTCTGGCCAGAGCGACTGGAAAGAGAGAGTCGCCGTTGACTGTCATGGGAAAGATGGTGAGGATTCGAGGGCTGGGTTTGGATGGGTTCAGTGTGAAAAGCCTCTTGTGCCTCTAAGTGGAGACGATGAGTAGGCAGCAGCGGCTGCTCCCGGGTGATCCAGGGGCTGCGGACTTGGACTTGGAAACGGCTGGGCTGCAGTTGGTATACAAAGTCACAGAGCTGGATAAGGTCAGCTGGCGAGCGGGTGCAGATCGTCCAAAGACTGGGGCTCTATGCCTCATGCAGAGGTTGGAGAGAGAAAGCAAATGCAGGAAGATGAAACAGGAGACTCAGTGAGATACAAGGAGAGCCAAGAGACAGCAGCACCTCGAAGCCAAGTCGAGGAAGCGTTTTAAGGAGTTGATCAGCAATCCTGCTGAGAGGCCAAGAAAGTCGAGCCCTGAGGATGGGCCGTTGGATTTAGCAGCATGGAGGCCACTGGAGACCTGGACAGGAGCAGTTTTGGGGGACATATCGAGGGTGAAGACATGACTGGAGTGTGGGCTTGCAGAAGACTGAGAGAAGATGAACCGGAGACAATGAGCGCAGACAGTTCTTTGGGGGAAGTTTTGATAAATAAGAAGTAAACAAAAGTGGGAGGGGTGTGGAATCAAGAGAAGGTTTTTAAAAAATAACCTTTTTATTTTGGAATAACTTTAGATTTCTAGAAAAATTGCAAAGATACTACAGAGAGTTCCCACATACCCTTCACACTGCTTTCCCAAATGCTAACATCTTCCTTAACCACAGCTATGTGCATCAGTTGGTGCATCAGCTCTGTCCACCCCTGGTGCACCAACTCCGTCCACCGCTCGTGCATCAGCTCCGTCCACCGCTGGTGCATCAGCTCCGTCCACCCCTGGTGCATCAGATCCGTCCACCCCTGGTGCATCAGCTCCGTCCACCCCTGGTGCATCAGCTCCCTCTACCCCTGGTGCATTAACTCCATCCACCCCTGGTGCACCAGCTCCATCCACCCTCACTGCATCGCTGTGGGCCTTGAAATGTGTCAGGTGAGTGTGGTACAGCATAGTCTAACTGGGAACAAAGAAGTAGAAAAGGCAAGTCAGAGGCATAGAGCCAGGAGGGATGAAGCAGGGGACCTAAGACAGGACTTGGCCTCACTGTGTCCTGGTGAGTGGGGATTGGTGGTTAACTCTAGCCCTCTGCCTGCTCCCCACTTTCTTTGTTTGTACCTGTAATTCACTTTATATATAAAGTGAACTTTGCTCTTTTCAACCGACCATACTGATGTTTCCAAAACTAATGGATGAATGAATCCCATTCTTCTGTAAGACCCAAAGCCAACATCTTGATGCTTGGTTGCAGAGATCAACATTGCTAGACACTGGCACCCAAATCAAGCCTTTACATACACACGTACACACACATGCACTCACACACACAATCACACATGGGCACCTTGCAAATTGCTCTCCCCACCCCTCTTCTGGAAACTACAACTTTACCCTTGTACAAGTCCACAGCCCCTTATCTAAAACCCTTGGGGTCAGATACATTTCAGACTTCAGAATGTGTCCAATTTTAGAAGGGGGATTTGGTGCATATACCGTAGATTTCATAATAACCCCTGTAGGGCCTGAGCAGCACTCAGTAAGCAAACATGACTATTTCTGCAGTGAAATGTGTGAATATTCACAGTAAGTGGGGAAAATAAAGGCCATAAATAGCCTCGTGACATTTCAAGTTGTGTTTTACCAGGCTCATGAGTTAATAGAAAACACGGCCTTCCGAGCTTCTTGGATTTCAGGATCGCAGGTGAGTGCCTCTCACGAGTCCCTCAGCCAGGTGGGCTGCTCAGCCCTGACATACACCAACCCACATATTTGTTCACTTGTAATAAATGTCAAGAGCCATATTCTTACCATGGGAGCAGGAGGGACAGGGGCCGTGTGTGTGTGTGAGTGTGTGTGTGTGCGCACGTGTGTGTGCACCTACATACACGTCCACATACCAGGAACATCCTTGCCTCTTTCAGTCCTTGAGTTTTTCTCTTTCAAGGCTGGAGGGATCCTCAAAGGCATCTCTTGAATCCTCTCAACAACAGCCTCATCGAGTGGCTACCCAGCTTCTACTGCTGCGGCTACCCTGAACCCCATCCTTCTCCATGACCCCTCCTCCTTCCTCTCTCCTCCCTAAGCATCTCCTTCCTATCCCTTCTAGACCTTCACCACCCTCCTCTTCCTCTTCTTCCTCTCCCTCCTCCCCCTCCCTTCCTCTCCTCCTCCTCTTTTGTCCCAGGAAACAAGGCTAGAAAATCAAGCAGCCCCATAGGTTATATTCATCAGCAAAATTCTCCCCGTGGGATCTGGTAGCACATTGAAAACTTGGGCCACTTCGGCTTCTGCAAGAGGGATCCAAGCCCCAGCTTTGGTGCAGCCAAACTTCTGGCCAGTGAGTTTACTAAGAGGAGGGTTCTGGATCACTCGAGCCTGGGAAAGTCAAGTCTGTAGTGAGCCATGATCATACCACTGCACTCCAGCCTGGGAAATGGAGCAAGACTTTATCTTAAAAAAAGAAAAAAGAAGAAGGAGAAGAAGAAGAAAGAAGGAGAAGGAGAAGAGGAAGAAGAGGAAGAATTCCGTGACGCCTACTCCCTCTGACCTTCAGAAAGGACTAACCTGAGCAGGCCTGTAGATATTCACACAGACGCTCCCTGGCCTTTGAGCCTCTTCTTTCATTTTTATTATTTTAAAATGAGAAATATTTAAAGTTTTAAGTTTGTTTTAACCAAGTAGTTCAAAAAAAAGATGAATTATTTTTAAAGCTTCTTATTTTGAGATCATTTGAATCTACAGAAGAGTTGTCGGAGAATAGTACAAAGAATTCTTGGGTATCTTTTGTCCATATTCAGTATTTTGGACATTTTGCTGTATTTGCTTTCTCATTCTATGTATATATATATTCCCTTTTTCTGAACCATTCGAAAGCAGACCATGTGATGCTACTGTTTGCCTTCCTACTTCAGTGAGTATTTTCTAAGAATAAAAATCTTCTCTTATATAACCCAGAACATGTAATTTCACAATCCAAGACATTTAATATCGATAAAACATTTCTATCTAATTCACAGTTCTCCTCCATGATTTAAACGTCCCTTTCTTCACAATTTCTTGGACGGATCATCTATGTTTGGGGGAAATCCATGGTGCTGAGTCCAGCCATGGTGCCCTTGGGTTAGTATGGATTTTAGACACAAACAATTCCAGGGGCCCTCAAACTAGGTACCACG
This sequence comes from Theropithecus gelada, assembly GCF_003255815.1. NCBI lineage: Eukaryota > Metazoa > Chordata > Mammalia > Primates > Cercopithecidae > Theropithecus > Theropithecus gelada. The sequence continues at coordinate 49,856,639 of NC_037668.1, forward strand.
GAACCTAGAGGTTTCATGGAGGGAGGGGAGGCAGCACTTTGGAATGGAATTTGTTTGAAGAAAAAAATTCTACTTTAAAGGAAGAAGACAGACACCCACAGAGAGGCCAATCTGTCCATTTTGTATTTGAGAGTGGAGGCTTAGGGAGGTTAAGCAACCTATCCTATGCCTCACTGAGCGGTAGCACTGAGTCGAGCAGGGATCTAAAACCAAGGCATTTATTCATTTAACCGATGTTTCTCGAACACAGTGGGAAGAGGGAAATGGGCTGTATCCTGGAATCTCAGAGAAGATGGACACCCAGCCCACCCTCCTGAAGCCGCCTGGTACGGCTAGGAGGAGGCTCTCGTGATCCCCTCTATGGCTCTGCTGAAGTGGGCCATGAGTTTACCAGGAACCTCGGAGAAGGGAAGCAGCCTGTGAATCAGCAGCGGCTTTTCCAAGAACAATAGTGTTCTCCCAACAAACATTCATTCCATCAGCAAACTTTGGAACATTCAACAAACATGGGCCCATTCAACAAATATTTGTTCTCTCACCAGTGTTGACTCAGCTCCTTCCCTGTGCACAGGGACTGCAGACGTGGTATTAGGGACAGAGCCCCAGGTGGCACAAAGTCAAGTTGGTCCTTGGCAAAAGACTCAGGGTGGCAGAACGCCTTCAATACCTCCCTCCTTTCCTCTGTCACCCCAAACCACAGCAGAAGAGACAGGATGACCCCAGCCCTTTGCTCCCAAGGGACTGACTCCCAAACTCCTCCTTTATCAACAAAACTCTTCCTGTTATCAAGCAGACCCTCTCATCCCAGATTCTGCTTTCCAGAGAGCAATTCAGCAAGAGTTAGTGGAAACTGGCCAGGCGCAGTGGCTTATGCCTGTAATCCCACACTTTGGGAGGCCAAGGCGGGACGGATCACTTGAGGTCAGGAGTTTGAGACCAGCCTGGCCAACATAGTGAAATTCTGCCTGTACTAAAAATGCAATAATTAGCCAGGTGTGATGATGTGCACCTGTAATCTCAGATACTTGGGAGGCTGAGGCAGGAGAATCACTTGAACCTGGGAGGTGGACGTTGCAGTGAGCCGAGATCGTACCACTGTACTCCAGCCTGGGTGACAGAGTGAGACTTCATCTCCAAAAAAAAAAAAAAAAAAAAAAAAAAAGAAGGAATTAGTAGACATCTCTCAAATATGTACAACCTTTGAGGCAGCCATTCTACTTCTAGGAATTTAATCAAAGGAAAACCTCAGTACAGGGATGCACTGAGGTTTAGCCTCAAGGGTTGTTTGGAAGAATAAAAGATAGCAAAATCAACCTGAATATCGTGGCTCATTCATACCTGGAATGCAAGGTGTCCTTTAACAACAATGGGAAGCAGCATGTGGAATGTCAGGCAAGAAGGTTCCCGATATATTAAGCAAAAAAGATTTTAAAATAGGATTCACTGGATGATCCTGGAATTTTTTTTTTGTTTTGTTCTGTGATTTTTGAGACAAGGTCTCACTCTGTCATCTAGGCTGGAGTGCAATGGTGTGAACATGGCTCACTGCAGCCTCAACCTCCCGGACTCAAGTAAGCCTCCCACCTCAGCCTCCTGACTAGCTAGGATTAGAGGTGTGCACCACCATGCCTGGTTAATTTTTGCGTTTTTTGTAGAGACAGGGTTTCACCGTGTTGCCCAGGCTGGTGTCAGTCTCCTGGGCTCAAGCAATCCTCCTGCCTCGAACTCCCAAAGTGCTGGGATTACAGACATGAGCCACTGTGCCTGACTGATCCTAGGTTTTAAGAAAGATATACGCACAGAAAATTGTCGGATGGACTATGCCCTGGAAAAGTTAAAAATTACTTATCTCTGTACAGAAGAATTACATACGATTTTGTGAACTTTTTTTTCTTAAGCGTGCTTTCCTGATTTTCCAAATGTTTTGTGATGGATATGGATTAGTGTTATAATTAGAAAATAATACACGGAAGGGTAACCTTTCTGTTAAATCCAGTGGAACACCAGTTATTCATCTTTCTTTGGCTTTTTATTACACAACCCTCAGTGGCAAACCTTTATTACAGACACGACACCGTTTACAGAAATTCACCCAAGAAAAACGTATGGCGCTTCACCCTCAGTGGCAGTCCTAATGCCCCTTGCTGGGTCCTGGGTTTCAACCCTGTGTCTCACATGTACATGCACACATGTGTGCAGACAAATGTGTACAGAGTGTGTTTCCTGAGGCTGGGCATGCTGCCAGCTGATGCCAAAATAGGGGTTGGGACAGTAATCTCTAATCCAGAGAACAGAATGATCTTTGATGTGAGAGTTGGTTCTTAAAGCTGCTTCTCTCATTCCAGGCAAATAGACTCATTGGGATTCCCTCCCCATCATTTTCCCACCCTACTCCAAACACGCACTCACACACCCAAGAGACACACATGTGAAAAGACAGATTCTTAACAGCTAGGTATGTCTTCTCTTTGCTGGGAGAAAAACAGAGACAAAAGGATTTAAAAAATACATGTAGTGACCTCGAGCGTGTCTGCACAATCTCTGCTGGGAGTGCTCCAGCAGGCGCACCCGCGTGCATGTGCGCACACACACACACAAACACACACACACGGCATAGTCCCAAGGACACAGCATCTGTGTGTGCTTTGGGGGGGTACACACATGTGCCCACACATCTGGGCAGCGTGGCCCTGTGAAAAGAGACAGGTCCGTGTCCAGTTTGCTGCTTATTAACTTTGTGAATTTAAGCAAGGGTGGCCTCTGGAAGCTGTTGTTTCTTCCTCTGGGCAGTGGGAGGGCAGGTGCGGACGTGCTTTATAAATTGTAAACTGCTGTCTACATTAGAGAGCCCACCGTTGTTAGACATGCACAGGCTCATATTTATAAAAACCACAGGAAGCAGTGTTGGTAGAATCTCCCTCTCCCCGCCTCTGCCTTCCGCACTGGGATGCTGTTCCCATGGCCTCCCTTCTGCTCTACTCTGCTCACTTCTGTCATCCGGGCCTGCATCACGTTAATTACAAATCTTGGCCCTTTCAGAGCTAGCTGGGGAAAGGATCTCAGGAGTTACCCAGTCAGAGAGGCATGCGCTGTTTCCGTCCCAGAGAGGTAACCCAGGTCTCAGCAGAGCCTGGCATACACTCTGGATGTGGCTTCAGCCCGCTTAGGGAGGGCACCACTCCTGGGTGACTGAGCCAGGGCGCAAGCCCCAGGGAAAGGGGGATCAACAGACCCAGGAACTCGCACTAGCTCACCCCAGCAAGGGGAGGGGCCGGCCCAGGGGCCCTGCTGGCAGAGCCGGCCAGGCTGGGATTTATGGGCCCCTTTTGGACACGTTAAAGATCACATTAAGTGCAATAAATGTAGATCACGCTCCTAAATAAGCTGAGATTTATCCCCGGATCCTCTCTGCAGGGGCCAGCTCCATAAATCCTGCGCGACCCTGTCCCCTGGCCAAGGGATGGGGGAGGGGAGACAAGAGGCGGGAGGGGCGAGGTGTAGAAGGGCAGTTCTAGGTACAGAAGGATGGAGCTGAGCAGGGGCTGCAACAGGGACCGAGAAAGGGGGCAACAATGGGCCCAGGCGGCCTGCCCCTGACCTCCCCCTCCCTTGCCCACGTTCCTTACCCCAGCCCTCTCCTAGCCCCGCCCCCTCGCATCCTTCTCCTCCTTCCTGCCCCCGCCCCCGCCCCCACCCTCTCTCCTGGCCCCTGCCTGCCTATAATCTCGTTTTTGACATTAAAACAATATAATGACTCCACTGCTGGAAAAGACAAGCATCTGTAGCTTCTAAATGGGCAGCTCAGCCACAGCTGAAATTCCCTTTGTCTGTAGGATGGGAGGGCCCTCTGCGAAGAAAAATGTATTGTAGGAAAATGCAAATTTACAGGCCAATAAATTAGGGGGTGATTAGTCACGTTGCAATCCTTCTTCAAAGGATTCTTTAAAAGCTAAGCTCGTTCATTTAGGTGTCTGTTTATAGCTCAGTAACTTCCAGACGGAGAGGCTGGGAGGCCCCACGGGACACAGTCAGGGAAACTGGGAAGATGCAGAGAAAAAGGAAGAAGTCTTCTGCTCTTAACCAGCCTGCGGCTAAAACATCCCTCAAAGGGTCCTCCCATCACCTGGATCGTGTCGATTCAAAACGGGTTCGTCCAGCCTCTACTACAGGCCACGTGCTGCCTCCAACACGGGGGAAGCAGCCAGACAGGACCCCCGGGTTCTCATGGCGTTTACAGGGTGTTGGGGGGCAGGGAGGTGGGGAGCAGGGAGAGTCACATTCATTTGATTCTCACTGGCTCCAAGTTGACAAGATGTGATTTACAGGCGGCTGTTTCTGAACACACTCATGGCCAAATGTCAGGGACAGTCCAGAGGCACGAGGGCGGAAGGAGGGGTGAATAATCAAAGATGGGATTTGAAACAGGGGAAAACAAGCATAAATGCCATGGCTTCTTCAGCTTCCCCAAAGGACAAACACAAAGTTCGGCCTTCACCAAATCACTGTCCTGGAGTTCCCTGTTCTGTGTCCTGGATGAAATCCCTTAGCCACTCAGCACTTCACGCCATTTACTGCAGAGAGACAGGGAGAGACCAGCTTGCGCCCCGGGCGGCCACTGGGATGGTGAAGGAATCTCTTCCCAGGGTGAAGCCAGGTCGGTTGGGTCTGCACTACTCGCCCTCCTTGAAGCCACCTGGATTTGACGCTCTTTCCCAGGCTCTTCCTGCCTGGTATCTCTGGTCTTCCCCCTTCCCTCCCTGGCAAACTCCTCCTCATTGTGTTCTGCAGGACACAACTTCCGTCAAAGAGTTATTGCATTATGTTGTCATTTATCCATTCATGCTGACTGCCCCCAGGATTATAAGCACCTTGAGTTTAGATTTAAGATGTGTTGGCACAATTCTTAGAGTCAATCGCAGTGCCTGGCACATTAGGTGCTGCTCCATAGTTGTTTGCAGAATGAAGTAACTGGACGTGTAAATGATCACAGCATCACCATCATCAGTCACCGTGCACCAAGCACCTCACCTGCATCATCTCATGTAATCTTTACACCAACCCTGCAAGGGAGGTTTTTAAAATCTCTGCCTTACAAGAGGAAATACTGAGCCTGGAAAGGTTGAAGGCTTGCTCAAGGCGAAGAGCTGGTAAATGATAGACCCAGGTCCAAATGATGTTTTCGTTCACTGGCATCAGTTCTCCCTCCCAGGGCCGACTGTGCGGCACTCACCTCTGCACACCCCTCCTCCCAGGACCCAGCATAATATGTGCACAAAATCAAATGACTGAATGAGCGAATGAATAAATGAGTATGTAACCATTGTCATTTTCACATCAACCACCACTGAGCTAAATTCCAGGGCCACTGTCCCAAGCCATATTGGAATCCAAGCAAAAGGAAAAATGTGCACTTCTCTATACATATTTTAGGTGGTTTTTCAATTGTTACTTTTTTTCTAGAACATTAAGGAAAGGAATATTGAAGAATAAAAAGCAAGAGTACTAAAAATCACAACATTAAGTTTCAATATTTTATTTATAGCAAAATCAGAATGTATTATAATTTTGCCTGCCTGCTTTTACTGAAAACAAACTCATCAGTAACAATCAAAATGTAAAATCAGTCTACTTATTTGCTTCTTTTTTCTTTCTTTCTCCTTCCTTCCTTCCCTCCTCCTTCCTTCCTCCCTCCCTTCCTCCTTCCCTCCCTCCCTTCCTTCCTTCCTTCTTTCCTTCCTTCCTGTTTCTTTCTTTCCCTTTCCCTTTCTTTCTCCCTCCCTCCCTCCCTCCCTCCCTCCCTCCCTCCCTTCCTTCCTTCCTTCCTTCCTTCCTTCCTTCCTTCCTTCCTTCCTTCCTTCCTTCCTTTCTCTCTCTCTCTCTCTCTCTTTTTCTGTCACCCAGGCTGGAGTACAGTGGTACGATCTTTGCTCACTGCAGCTGTGACCTCCCAGGCTCAAGCAATCCTCCTGACTCGGCCTTCCTAGTAGCTGGGACTACAGGTGCCACCACACCTGGCTAAATTTTTTTGGATTTTTGGTAGAGACAGGGTTTCACCATGCTGCCCAGGCTGGTCTCAAACTCCTGGGCTGAAGCAATCCTCCTTTCTTGGCCTCCCAAAGTGCTGGGATTACAGGCGTGAGCCACCACACTTGGCCATGCTTATTTTTCTTTTTCAATTGAGAGTTGTAACTTACAATAAATGAGAGAAAACTTTGAAAGTACGTTTGATGAATGTAAAACTTTAGAAAAAGATATGAATATACTCTCTAGATATTTAAGCTTAAAATACTATTGTGAGTTTTAATAACCCACTTTTTAATGTTTTAATAACTTTTCAGCTTCTTTAACATTCTGGGAAGCATATTTTTGAAAAATGCATAAAATCATGTGTATAGGGGCACACAGTTTTCCTCAGGCTTCGACATAGCAGTGTGGTGGGCACTGTCAAATCTTATTTTTATTTAAAATTTTGATATTTTATTCATCATGGGTTTTCTTTCGGCATTAACTTTGATTTTTAAATAAAGTATTGCATTGAAATAGCATTTATCTTAATTACTGAGCTTTTTGACACCCTCTCAAATTTTGTGCCCCAGTTAAGTGCCTCATGGGTCTCACCCAATCTCAGCCCAGGTAAATTCTAAAAGAGGAAGAAGGTGTTGTGAACGGACCTGCTCCTGTCCTACTGGCTGGGATCCAGACTGATACAGCTTCTCTGAAGGGCAGACTGGTGACGTCCATCCAAAAACATTAAAATATTAATTTCCTATGGCCTACCACTATGCCACCCCTGGAGATTCATCTAAAAAAGTCTTTTGATATGGACAAAGTTTGTTTTTTGTACAAAGATGTTCATTTCAGTGTTATTTATCACAGCACGGTGTTGGAAATAATCTGGCTGCCCCAAAATAGAGGATTTATTTTTCAAAACGCTGTTTATCCATGTGCTTAAAAAAATACAGCTGTTTTGAATCATGGTTTTTCAGAATAAAACTTTTGAAGAATATTTAATGACATGGGAAAATATTCATGATGCCTTTTATGGAAATGCAAGATAAAGACTGTAAATTCCACATTCTTTCATTTTAAAATGCATATTTGTTTTGAAAACCCTAAATACATAAAAATGTTAATAGTAATTGTCCCTGGGTGATGGGATAATGGGTCAATTTTTAAATCTTTCTTCTACTTTTTTTGTATATGTCTTCTTTCTACTGCTTTTTATATTCCAAGGAGTTATGTTTGTTTTTATTTCTTACTTTTTTCTTTTTCTGTGTTTTATTGTTTGGTTTTGTTATTTTTATTATTTATTTATTTATTTTATTTTATTTTATTTTTTGAGTCAGAGTCTCGCTCTGTCACCCAGACTGGAGTGTAGTGGCACGGTCTTGGCTCACTATAACCTCCGCTTTCCAGGTTCAAGTGATTCTTGAACCTCAGCCTCCCCAGTAGCTGGGATTACAGGCGTGCGCCACTACACCCAGCTAATTTTTGTATTTTTTGTAAAGATGGGGGTTCACCATGTTGGCCAGGCTGATCTTGCACTCCTGACCTCAAGTGATCCTCCCACCTTGGCTTCCCAAAGTGCTGGAATTACAGGCGTGAGCCCCCATCCCCTGCCTATTTTTTTTTGTTTTGTTTTAGAGACGGGGTCTTGCTATGCTGCCCAGGCTAGTCTCAAATTCCACCCTCAAGCAATCTTCTTGCCTCAGCCTCCTAAAGGCTCTGGGATTACATGTGTGAGCCACTGCACCTGGCCCTATTCATTTTATAACCGGGAATTAAAGGTGATTTTTTTTTTTTTTAAGAGATGGAGTCTTGCTTGTTGCCCAGGCTGGAGTAGAGTAGCACAATCTTGGCTCACCGCAATCTCCGCCTCCTGGGTTCAAGTGTTTCTCCTGCCTCAGTTTCCCAAGTAGCTGGGACTACAGGCATGCACCACCACGCCCAGCTAATTTTTGTATTTTTTTTTTGGAGAGACAGGGTTTCACTATATGTTGGCCAGGCTGGTCTCAAATTCCTGACCTCAAGCAATCCGCCTGCCTTGGACTCCCAAAGTGCTGGGATTCCAGGTGTGAGCCACCGCACCTGGCCTAAAGGTAGTATTTTTAAGTTAGTTCACCCTTTGAGTCTATACTTCAGACAGGCCTAGGAAGACCAGAAACATGCCTGCTTTGTCCCCTGTTGCATTTCCAGAACTCATACTAGGACCTGGCAGATAGTAGGTGCTCAATAAACATTTGTTTAATAACTGCCTTTTTTTTTTTTTTTTTAAACAGGGTTTCACTCTGCTGCCCAGCCTGGAGTGCAATGGTGTAATTGTAACTCGCTGCTATGCCTTGAACTCCTATGCTCAAGAAATTCTCTCACCTCAGCCTCCCAAGTATAATAGCTGGGACTACAGGTGCACACTACTGTGCCCGGCTAACTTTTAAATTTTATATAGAGCTGGGGTCTCACTTTACCGTCCAGGCTGGTCTTGAACACCTGGCTTCAAGTGATCCTCCTACCTTGGTCTCCCAAAATGCTGGAATCCCAGGCATGCGCCACCGCACCTGGCTGAACAACTGCTTATTAATAAATGGCTCAAACAGTCCTCAGATTAATCAGTACACTTTTGGCTACAAGAGATAGAAACATAACTCGGTTTATAAGAGAAAGGGAATGTGTTGCCTTGCGGGTGAAGCTCACAGCTTTAAAAGGCTGGCCTGGGGGATCACGGCCATCTGCATCTACCTCTTATTCCTGCTTGGTTCCCCTGGTTTCAGCAGGGAAGAGGGGCCTGATAGCTCCTGAGCGGCCTCCTCCCACCTCTTCTTCAAAGCCATGGAATCAGGGGAGATGAATCCCAAAGGGATAGATTCCGGGTACAGGCCCCTCCAGTCTCACTTACCCTCTAGTCAGTTCTGTATCCATGACTAATGGAATGCAAAACTTAAGTGTAGTCAAATACAGCATCCTTAACAGAAATTTTTTTTTGGGCTGGGCACGGTGGCTCATGCCTGTAATCCCAGCACTTTGGGAGGCCAAGGCAGGCGGACCACTTGAGGGCAGAAGTTCAAGACCAGCCTGGCCAACATGGTGAAAAAACCTCATCTGTACTAAAAATACAAAAATTAGCCGGGCATGGTGGCAGACGCCTGTAATCCCAGCTACTTGGGAGGCTGAGACACAAGAATCACTTGAGATTGCACCACTCCACTCCAGCCTTGGTGACAAAGGGAGATTCTGTCTCAAAAAAAAAAAAAAAAAAATTTTTTCTGCATGCCTTATACTCATAGGGTAGGACTCAAAGTTTGTAACATTTAAAGTTTCAGTAATGTAAACATAAGGGGCTCTGAAGTTAAGACTCAGACAGTTCACAGGATAATTAGATAGCAATGACCACTGGACAAAGAGGTTCCCAAAGATTTCTGCTTCGGCTGAACTAACATCTCCCCTCCTTCAATGCATGCACCTCAACCTATTGGTCAGAGCCATTAGACATTGACATTTCCCATTCCTAAAGCTCCCAGTGACGTAGGCCAGAGGCCCCTGCTTGCTGGAGGGCAGTTGCAGGATGTCAGACGCAAGCAAGCTGTTGAGTTCCCAAGGTTACCATATTTCTGTACCTGGGGGATTCAGTGTGTGGGTGACACTCTTAGGCTATCACCACCAAGGACACTGTTCATATCCTTTGATGGTTCTGCTGCAAGAGCAGAATTTAGTTCAGAGAAGGATAGCTCATTGTGCCAGGCTCTCAATGGATGACTTCATATAAATAACCCTCAAAACAAGGCAAAAATAAAACAGGTAAGGCAATAATTATAATGATCCCATGTTACAAATGAGCAAATGGAGGCTCAAAATATAAAGATCACACAGCTGCCCAATGGCAGAGCTGGGCCCCAAACCTGGTTGTGCTGTCTCCAAGTCCTGTCATCTTTCCACTCCCCAAGTGTGTCCTATGGGTCATGAGAGCCACCAGGTAATATGCCAGAAAAGAACTTCTCGGGTGAAGTTCTTTTGGGAAATGCTGCAAACTATTTCTCCCTCTTGGAAAGTCACAATATTCATTAGTACCTAAAGGCTCTGAGAAATCCTCCATGAAAGAAGCTGGATTGATATTGTTTAATCTAGTGTATCAGTCTGTTCTCACACTGCTATAAAGATACTACCTGAGACTGGGTAATTTATGAAGGAAAGAAATTTAATTGAGTCATAGCTCCGTATGGCTGGGGAGACCTCAGGAAACTTACAATCATGGTGGAAGGCAAAGGAGAAGCAAGTACCTTCTTCACAAGGCAGCAGGAGAGAGAGAGCATGTAGGGGAAGCTGCCACTTTTAAACCATCAGATCTCATGAGAACTCCCTCACTATCAGGAGAACAGCATGGGGGAAACCACCCCCATGATCCAATCACCTCTCACCTCCCATCAGATCACTCCCTCGACATGTGGGGATTACAATTCGAGATGAGATTTGGGTGGGCACACAGAGTCAAACCATATCATCCATTTTGCCTAAATGTATTTGACCATATAGTTCTTTTTCCTTCCCATGACAACTATATCTTACGGGACACCCTGTGGGAATCACTGTGTTCATTCATTAGAACAACAGCTTTCAAGTGTTTGCCTAGCAAGTGAAAATCTGTGGGAGGTGTATCCCAGCTAATTCTACGGAAAGTTACTGAGACTCAGAAGGAATTGAGTTATCATGGTTCTCACCCACGTACTTTTGGACAGCTTTTTGGGTGCAAGAGAAAGCTGTGGAATTACAGCTTTAGCCCTGGGCTTTGCTCAGGACTCACAGCCTATGCGCGCCTTGGCATGGAAACAGTACTGGCATCATGACCTGCGTGGAAACAACTATAGTGCTGACAGGTTTTGATGGGTTTATAGTCATTACTGTTTTGTTTTCCATTTGAATCAAGGATAACCTTTGAAGCACAGGTGCAAGGGACATCACTTGCTACATCTTCCCCAGGTTCCCATCCAGCATGGTTCCAGTGGATATATCAATGGCAGGGCTCCCTACTGTGTCTGTTGATTTGCCATGGGTCTCACCCCTCATAGTTCTTGGCCCAAGGAGTGGGCAGCTGATCCAAACACAGCCAATTAGATGACCTTCCACAAGGTCAGATGTATGGACTGTGGGAGAAAAAAACTTATTGGATCATAAGCAATATAGAGTTCGGCAAAGACTTGGCAGAGTTTTCTTCTCACTCTGTGAGGTAAAGGTTGTCTGAGATTTAAACTAACACACAGAAGGAAGCAGAGTTGAAAACTACAGAGAGAGGAATGAAGAAAGATGGCCAGAGTCTTGGAAACATTACTTGAGTCCCTGGATCCAGCCATGCCTGACACTGTCATACCCTCGGTATTCTAATTATATGAGCCAACGCCTTCCCTTTTTGCTTAAGCTCATTAAGGTCATGTTTTAATCATTAGCAACTAAAACAGTAATGATATACTTAGAAATTGGTACCCCAAAATGATATATTATAAATGACAACCTAAAACGTGGAATGAGCTGAGTTGAGGGGAGATGCAGGCCTGGGAGGTTCCCCAATCCTTGCTGGGGAATTGAAAATCCTTGTTAGGTAATAGGAGGCACTTGGCTGAACTATACTAGTTGTATACTGAAACTCTGATTTTGTGCCTCAAGAGCTAAAGCCTTAGGGAATTTGTTGGAAAAATGTAAGGATGTTGGACTGTGTTGGCTCCTTTTTGTAGCCCTCAATAAGATTCTTCAAGAGAAAGAGAAAAGTTTCAGGTCTAGCCAGCCCATATGAAAGCAGAGGAGGTTATTGATGCCCTTTCTGCTGTGATTGCCCTGGTGGGGCAGGCTTAGTATGTAGTCCTCCTGAGTCCAGAGGGAAGAGTCAATGTCACAGACGCTTATGGGGCCAGGGTTCTTCCTGGGGGTTGGGGGAGGTAGACCCCCCAGAACACAGTCCAGATAGAGGGCAGCATTGCCAGCGTCCTCTGTCCAAAACCAGGAGAGGAAAGCAGTTAAAGAAGGGGACATGGTTTGGATACTGGTCTTCTCCAAATCTCAGATTGAAATGCAATCCCCAGTGTTGGAGGTGGGGCCTGGGGGAGGTGACTGGATCATGGGAGTGGATCCCTCATGAATGGCTTAGTGCCATCTCCTTGGTAATGAATGAATTCTTGCTCGGTGAGTTCACAGGAGATCTCTTTGTTTAAAAAGAGCATGGTACCTCCCCTCACTCTTGTTCCATCTCTTGTCATGTAATACACTGATTCCCCCTTTTACCTTCCACCATGAGTGGAAGCTCCCTGAGGCCTCATCAGAAACCAAGGGGACGCTGGTACCATGCTTCCTGGACAGCCTGCAGAGTCAATTAAACCTCTTTTCTTTATAAATTACCCAGTCTCAGGTATTCCTTTAGAGCAACACAAAGATGGACTAATACAGATAGGGACTAGGGGAGGAGAGTCATTCAGTTATTCATTCAACAGATTTTTATTGTAAGCCTGTATGTGCCAGGCACTGTCCTAGACAGTGAGTATACAGTATCCTAGGCAGGGAGACAGGCAAGGCTCCTGCACTCAAAGTGCTGAGTCTGTAGCTGTGGACACAGGAAGTAAGCAGGGGGAAAAAAAATCAACAGAATACTTGCCAACAGTGCAAAGCGCTACAAAGAAATTCAGCTGGCTGATAGGACAAAGAGGGACTTGGAGGACTTGTGAACTGAGATTCCCCAAGATGAGAAAGAACCAGTCCAGGCTGGGGGCAAAGCATCCAAATTAAACAGTAAATGCAAGGGATCTGAGGGTAGAACCAGCTGGGTGAATTTAAAGAACAATAAAAAGGGGTCGATGTAAAGGGATCAGGAGTTAGCAAGTGAGGAAGAGAATGATGAGAAATTCAGTACAAGAGGTAAAGAAAGCGCAGATCACTCTGAATCTTGTAGACCAAGGTCAGGTTTGGGTGTTATTCCAAGTACAATGAGTAGTTCCAGAAGGATTTCAGAGGGATGGTGACCTAATGTGAGTTATGTTTTTAAAAGATTGGGCTGGCCGGGCGCGGTGGCTCAAGCCTGTAATCCCAGCACTTTGGGAGGCCGAGATGGGCGGATCACGAGGTCAGGAGATCGAGACCATCCTGGCTAACACAGTGAAACCCTGTCTCTACTAAACACATACAAAAAACTAGCCGGGCGAGGTGGCGGGCGCCTGTAGTCCCAGCTACTCGGGAGGCTGAGGCAGGAGAATGGCGGGAACCCGGGAGGCGGAGCTTGCAGTGAGCTGAGACCCGGCCACAGCACTCCAGCCTGGGTGACAGAGCGAGACTCCGTCTCAAAAAAAAAAAAAAAAAAAAAAAGATTGGGCTGGGTGCAGTGGCTCACAGATGTAATCCCAGCCCTTTGGGAGGTCAAGGGGGGTGGATCACCTGAGGTCAGGAGTTTAAAACCAGCCCGGCCAACATGGCGAAACCCTGTCTCTACTGAAAATACAAAAATTAGCCAGGCATGTTGGTGGGTGCCTGTAATCCCAGCTACTCAGAAGGCTGAGGCACAAGAACCACTTGAGCTAGGGAGGTGGAGGTTGCAGTGAGCCGAGATCGAGCCACTGCACTCCGGCCTGAGCAACAGAGCAAGACTCTGTCTTGAAAGAAAATAAAGGGAGAAAGAGGACAGAGAGAGAGAGAAAGAGAGAGCGAGAGGAAGGAAGGAAGGGAAGGAGGGATGGAGGCAGGAAGGAAGGAAGGAAGGAAGCAAGGGAGGGAGGGAGGCAGGGAGGCAGGAAGGAAGGAAGGAAGAGAAAGAAAGAAAGGAAGAAAGAAAGAAAGAAAGAAAGAAAGAAAGAAAGAAAGAAAGAAAG
>NC_037668.1:49870480-50074009 GCF_003255815.1 Theropithecus gelada
AGAAAGAAAGAAAGAAAGAAAGAAAGAAAGAAAGAAAGAAAGAAAGATTGGATTGGTGGTTGGTTGTAGGATGGTTGGTGGAGGCCAAAGTGAAACCAGGAGATGGGCTGAGAAGAGGGTGTGGGGTTGGTGCAGGCAACAGGCAGTGGTGACATGGACTAAGATGAAGAAGTGTGCGTGGTGACAACTTGTCATAATGGAATGCCCCAGGAAGGCAGAGCTGATGGTGTTTCCAATGCGTGGATGTGGGACATGAGTGGAGCGGGGAATGAAGGATGACTCATGCGGTGGATGGTATCGGCGCCCCCACACACCTCCCTTGCTGCTGGGCACCCCACCACCTGGGTGGATGGTGATGTCATTTGAGAGGGGGAAGATTTCGGTAGGAAAGTTTTAGCTAGAAAATAAAGAGTTTGCTTTTGGACGTGTTAAGGTTGAGATGCTTGCTAAAAGGTGTCAAGCAGCTATTTGGAATGAGCAGGCTGTATTTAGCATCAGTCCTGACCCTGTGATATCACTGGAGGGATGGTAGAAGGCAAGGAGCCGCTGAGACGGGGTGGGGAGCTTGGAAGGAGCAGGAACTTAGGTAGACATCGGACCAGAGAATGCGACTGGCCTTCGGGGGAGAAAGTTCTGCCCTTGGCACAAACCAACTGCAATGAGGACTGAGAATGATCCCTGCCCTCCTCTGCGAGGCTGTTTCTCCATCCCCTTCTCTGTTTTAACAAAAATCAGGAGGCTGGAGAAGGCTGACTCCCACCTGCTGAGCTAGTGGAGAGATGAACAGGACAGCCCAGATGGACTCTTCCTCCCAGCACATCACCAGCAGGGAGAAGAAGAGAAACCAAGTTGTTCTCTAAGGACCCAAACACCTCTGCCAGATATTCATCCCTGAATGAATGAGTTCTGAGAAGGGCAGCCATCACCCTCTCCACCATTTGGGATGACGAAGGGGCTGTAGGGAGGTCAGGCAACAGCCTGGGTTTTGGGACACTTGGTTCTAGTTCCTCCATCTTTCTGTGCAAACTCAGACAATTAATTTTCTGCCTTTAAGCAGAAAATGCTTAATTTTCTTAATTTCTTAAAATGCTTACAGTTTCTCTACCTGTGAGAACTGGAGGGACTCTTCTAGGTCTGACGTCTCCCCCAGACCCGTCTTTTCCTTCAGAACCTCTTTCCCCAAATCCTGACTCGATTCCCATGCAGTTTGACTTGGTTTTTCTCCTGGCTGCCAGAGTTAGTAGTTCCATATACTAGTTCACACTAAAGTACTAATGACTAACAAAAGATGGGTTTATATTTAAATATATACCTGGAACTTGTTCAGTAACTGTATATTGAGCTCCAATGAATGGTTTAAGACCTATGCCAGGTGCTATTTATAAAAGGTTCCAAGAGAAGGAAAATAAAGCCCCAGCCTCTGATCCTGGAACTCTGGCAACAGAGATCTCATTGGGTCCCCAATGTGATCTGGGCTTCCCAGCTATTCTCTCTAGGCCTTCATATTACAATACAGATACCTTTTCTCTGTGTTTGCAGAGAAGGAAGTAGGGGCAGTGCGATTAAAACCCAGGATTCCAGCTTGGGTAATATGGTGAAATACTATCTCTACAAAAAAAAAAAAAAAAGGTTAGCCGGGCGTGGTGGCTCGTGCCTCTAGTCTCAGCTACTTGGGAGCCTGAAGCATGAGAATCCCTTGAGCCCAGGAGGTGGAGGTTGCAGTGAGCCGAGATCGTGCCACTGCACTCCAGCCTGGGCAACAGAGTGAGGCTTTGTTTCAAAAAACAAAAACAAACAAACAAAAAAACCCCAGGATTGTTCAGGTCCAAAGCCTACATGCTTTCCTCTGTGCCAATGACCATCCATTCAATCTTTGCTTGTTCCCTCACACCCCTTGGAGGAAACATGGCCTGCTTCTGGGCTTGCTGTCTGTGACGAGGCGCTCACTTCCAATGTGGTCTTGTTCGTGATTCAAGGAATCTCACAGTTCAAAGGGATCCAAATGGTTTTCCTGTCTAAAGGTTTCTACCCTGACTCTACTCAGGTGAGAAATACCAGGGCCACGCCCTCACCCTGGAATAGGCTGATTCAGTAGTTTTGGAGTAGGTCTGCGAGTCTGTATTTTAAGGATGAGTCTTCAGGCAGGCAGATTTGGAAATCACTGGAAATGTGCACCTTTTCCTGGATTCTGAACCAATCCTGTAATGAGACCTTGGCTTGGGGTTGAGTGGACCTGAATCCGGCTCTGCCACATACAAGCTGTGTGGCCTTGGGCAAGTCACTTCATTCCTATGAGCCTGTTTTCTCATCTGAAAAACACAGGAAAGAACACCTGCCCATAGGAAAGTGGGGAAAACTGAATGAGAACCATGTACTCAGCAAGTTGTCACTGTCACCAATGCTATTGTTGCTGCAGATACGTGACCATCTGTCCTAAGAACACAGGTCCCTCCTGCCTCCCACATCCAGGCCAGTCTCTCCCTAGTGCTCAGGACGTTTATATTGTCAATCCTGGCACCAGCCTCCTCCCAGCTTCCAGCACCAGCAGTGAACCCCCTACCCTCTTGCCAATGCCTCTGGAATACTCGCTTCTTCCACGGGACCTCCCAGGGCTGACCTCACCCCAGGCCCTATCAGCTGAGCCCTCAAAGCATTTCTCCCACTATCTCAGCTCCCCACACCCAGTGGTACCTGAGTGGGGCTGGACAGAGGATCACGCCCTTGTGTCTGCAGCCCAGGCAGCCCACGGAATGGTCGCTAACTCAGGGACAGGGTCAGGGGCACATGGAGCTTGCCGTCTATGTTACCGTCTTCTGTGAATGGTGACCGGCTGTTAAGAGGCATCAGTGAAGTCAAGGGCAGAAAGCACTTGGTCAGCGGGAGGCGTTGTCTTTGAGGTTGCTTTCCTTGTCAGTTCCTTCCAGGAGCCTGGTGTCTCCTGAGGCTAAGGCAACAGAAAAGGCCTTTTCAACATCATTCGAAGTGAGGAAGAACAGACACTCTTTCAGCACGGTACAGTAGAAGAGGCTACTTCTCCCAGGGCAAAAGATGCTATCTGCACCTGGCTGGCTGCTATGAAAACTCCAGCCAAGTCCCGGACCACCGTGAAGGTCTCCCTGACCACACTCCAGGCCCCATCGTCTAGGATCGAAATCCACAGGAAAGAGTGGACAGGGTAGATAAGGAAGAGCTGAAAGGGCAGGGCTGTGGGGAGATGTCAGGAAGGGAAAGAGTTCAGAGAACCGAGAAGAGAGAAGTCAGGAGGCAGAGAGCCCAGCCGGGCCGTCCTCCAGGACCTGGAGCTGCTGCTGTGCCATCGCTGTGGACTTGGGGACAAGGAGCCAACGGGGGAAGCAGCACTGAAACCACCACACCTGGGCAACTTGGGCCACCTGCTCCTATGTGTGCTCAACCTGGTGACTGCAAGGCCATTGTGTAGCAGCCCGTCTTCGCCTGTCTTCTACAATCATGGAATCGTAATAATAATTGCTAACACACAGGGCACTTGCTATTTGTCGGGCGTGGTCCAGGGACCATCCACATGAACTCATTTACCCCTCACCACAATCCCAAGGGGTAGAGGTAGTTCATGTCTAGATGAGGAAACTAAGGCACAGAGAGGTTAAGCCGTAGCTTGCCCACGGTCACACAGCTACTAAGTAGCAGAACTGGGATAGTTTCAGAGCAGTGCCAGGCTCGCACCCTGTCCCTGCTTCCCCCTCCCTTCTCCTTATCATCCCAATGTTTCCACAAGTCCCTTCCCATCTCTTCACTCCTTGGCCTGCCCTCTGGCCTGCAAAGAGTGCCAATTTCACTCTACTTAATCCCTGTCCAGGTTTGTCACGCAGAGGCCAGTGTTTAAGCTCTGACACAGGCCACAACCCCACTGCTGGACCTGATTCCTGTCTGTCTCTTCAGCTCAGCCTTTCCTCACCCCCCACCCCCACCAGGAGCCATTTGCCTAAGCGCCTGGCTGCTTCTTGCTGCCCCCTTAGCCTGGAATGCTCCTGCCTTACCTACTTGCTCTTCTTTCAATGATTGAAGCAAGCAGTTGTGTTTTCACAGAAGCAAAAAGCTGGAAACTTCTTAAATGTCCAGTAATAGGGATTTATTGAGCAAATGAGGGAAATTCATACACTGGAATAGTATGCAGCCATCAACAAAGATACTGTAGAAAAGTAAGCTCCTGAGATGTGCCGGTCATTGTGCTAGGTACCCTGTCTATGTACATCACCATGTTCATTTAATCCTCAGGGTTGTTCTGATTATTGAAAGAAGAGTAAGTGTCTTCCAAGTAGGTGGGGGCAGCGGCATTCCAGGCTAAGGGAGAAGCTGCCAGGTACTTAGGAAGATGGCCCCTGGTTGGGGTGGAGTGAGGCAAGGCTGATCTGGAGAGCTGGTCCTGCAGGGGGAACTCTGGCCTGCACTTTTCTCTCCTCATACAGATGCAGGAAGTGAGGCTCAGAGAAGATGGTAATTACCTGTTCCAAGTGGCGGGACCGATTTTGACCCAGGACTTCACTGCTCATGCTTGGAGCTGCCAAGCTATGCTTACGACATGGAAAATGTTCATGGCACATTGTATTGCATGAACATCAAAGCAAGTTGCCAAATAATACAGCTGCGTGATCCCAATTTGATTCGCAAAAATGCACGCTCCCCCTGCCACACAGAAAAAATATCACCATTTCAACTGTTTCTGAATGGCAGTGGGATTGGAGTTCAGTTTTACTCTTCTCCTTCTGTTCATTTGCTTTTCTTCATTTTGCACAGTGAGCAGGCATCACTAATAGGAGACAGTCCTTACCACCCACAACTACCTGCTCTAAACAGACTCCAGGTCCAAGTTCATGCAACTTGTCCGCCCTCACTGCCTGCCCAGGTAGGCCTGTCCCATGTGCCCCACCCACCTGTGCCTGCCGCAGGCCTGGGTTCTCATGTCCATCAGAGCCCCGTTAAGTTTCAGGACACTCACTGCTGGTCGCCTCTTTCCATGGCATCGGACTGTGGCTTCTCTCAAAGGAGCCCCTTTCCCCATGCCTGCCTTGCCCGTCTGACGTGGTTTGGCTCTGTCCCCACCCAAATCTCATCTTGAACTGTCGCATCATCCCCACATGTCATGGGAGGGACCCCCTGGGAGGTAACTGAATCATGGGGGTGGTGACCTCCATGCTGTTCTCATGGCAGTGAGTGAGTTCTCACGAGATTTGATGGTTTTATAAGGGGCTTTCCCCAGCTTCGCTCTGCACAGCTCCTTGCTGCCACCATGTGAGGGACGTGTTTGCTTCCCTTTCCGCCATGATTGTAAGTTTCCTGAGGCCTCTCCAGCCCTGAGGAACTGCGATTCAATGAAACCTTTCCTCTATAAATTACCCAGTCTCAGATATATCCTTATAGCAGCATAACAACAGACTAATATACCCGTCTCAGTCTCTCCAGCACCCCAGCATGAAGGGTGGCCTGTGCTAGGCACCCCATGTGTGTTTTTGAAGTGACTCACGGAGTGATTGCCTGGCTGAAGTAAGAGAGAACGGGTGGTTCTAAGGCCAGCTCCAAGCGGAAGTCCCTGTTCGTTCATTGCTGAGGGTTGTCCAAGCAGCATTCCCAGAGCAGGAGACGCCTTGTCCGCATGAAAATGTCTGATTTGGCTGACGCTGAAGGATGACCTGATACCCCATGTGTTCAAAGGAAGCATTTACTGGAACCCCAAGCAGTCAGGAGGCTCCCCATGCAGGGGGGAAAACCAAGGCCAGAGCTTGCCTTGGAGTCAACATCTCACCCTGCACAAGACTTTCACAAATACACATGTACACAGAGATGTGTACACATCCTCACCAACAGCATGGGCATAAACACAGTGATATACAAATATACACATAAAGGCTATGTACACACTCAGGCATGTACATACACACTGGCATGTGTATACAATAGACATGCATACACACAGAAAATGTGCACACATAAATGTATCCATGCAGAAAATGTGTATGCACGGACATACACACAAACACATACATGTGCACAAAGACATATATGTGTGCAGAGAACTGTGTGTAGGCAGATACGTGAGCACTCACGGAAATGGGCACCCACAGACAGGTGTACATGCACAGACATGTGACTACACATGCACAAACACATCCCTCCAGAGAGATGTGTGCACACTCCCGTCATCATCCATGTTGCAGAAAGGAAGCTGCAAGGCCTGGGAAACCAGACACCTGGGCTTTGACCCTGATGCTGCTGCTCATTTGCAGCGTGACTTTAAGCAAGATACTTTCCAGGATGGGCCTCAAGTTCCCAAATGTTTAAATATAAGTTAATTTCCAATTAACTTAGTGAGTAAACACCTAAAAATCAAGGGGCTGGATGAACCTTCACATTTTAGATCTGGAAGATTCCTCCATGGTCTTATTCAAACCCCTCATTTTTTTTTTCTTTTTTTTTTTTTGAGATGGAGTCTGTCTCTTGTCACCCAGGCTGGAGTGCAGTGGCACGATCCTGGCTCACTGCAATCTCTGCCTCCCAGGTTCAAGCAATTCTCCTGCCTCAGCCTCCCAAATAGCTGGGATCACAGGTGCCTGCCACCACGCCCGACTAATTTTTGTATTTTTAGTAGAAACAAAGTTTCACCATGTTGGCCAGGCTGGTCTCGAACTCCTGACCTCAAATGATCCACCCACCTCAGCCTCCCAAAGTGCTGGGATTATAGGTGTGAGCCACTGCACCTGGCCCAAAGCCCTTATTTTGAAAAGTAGGCAACAGGTGAAGTGACTTTTACAAGGTCCCTCAGAGTGTCCGTGGCAGATTAGAATTAGAATTCAGGTCTCCTGCCCTGGGCAGAACTTGATCTCATTCACTCAGCTGTTTAGGGAGTGATCGAATGTTACTCATGCTGAGTTCTTTACACCTATTAATGCCACAACTCCCCTTAATGAATTCAATACCGTAGACAAAATATCCACATTCTGCTGGGGTTGTGGAGAAAAGGACCTCAGGAGAGTTGCTTGAGCCAAACACTGCTGGGATTGTAGTTCTAACTCCAAACGCCAGGCTGCTGCGTCCACTGAAGCGGGCAGAGTTGAGAGGTTTGGGTCAAGCACATCTGAACGCAAAGCTGCCCTCCTAACCTATCCTGGCAATAGGCACAAAGTGCTTAGTATTTTGCACACTCTTTGACAAAGCAATTCATCTCTAAGCAATTTTTTGGGAAATAACTGAGGATGTGAGAAAAGATTTATCTACAAGAATGTTCATCCCAGTGTAATTGACAACAGCTAAAATATAGATCCAATTTAAATATCCCAAACTGGGGACAAATCTGTCTATTGGAGATAAATGATCCCCACAGTCATGCAATTTTTTACGATTATTCCCCTCCACCAAAAGAATACTTAATTGCATGCAGAAGTGGCTATGGCATCTCATCAAGTGAAAGAACCTGTCAGGAAGCACTTCTAGAAGAGGTACTCTAGCGTGGAGATGAGAGGCATTAGAATTAAATGGAACTGGAGTGAAAAAATTTATCAGCATTCTAGCCAATTATTTTTGGATGGGGGTGGGTTCAGAGGTCATTTTTAGTCTCTTCTGTTGATCTGCTATTCTTCAATTTGTACAGTGTGCATACATTATTTATTTAAGACAATGCTCACCTGAGTACCTCTCTGCATGCTTTAAAAATTGCTCCTCTTTGCAACTTTTCCTGCCTTCTCTGCCCAGCCAAGTAACTGTGCCCCACCTGCCCCCTGCCATCTGCGGGGACTTCTACCACTTAGCAGCTGTGTGACCCCAGGCAAGCTCTTAACCACTTTGAGCCATGGTTTCCCCATCTAGAAAAAAGGCATGATCATAGTACATACATAATAAAGCTATCGGAAGGATTAAAGGATATTATGCATTTAATTTGCTTAGTGCAAAGCCCAGCATAGTGTTAAGAGCTGTAATGCATTGTTACATATGTATGTGATATATATACACACATATGTATACACACACATATGTAAACTGATAGGAGATACACAACGTATTAGAAGTGCATCTCTAGAGGTTTTTGTTTTCTTATTTATTTGGAAATCATAGGAAACAAAAGTTATTTAGAAAGGAAGCTACTGACCTCCAATACCACTGTGTGGGATACAGCAGGATGCTGGCAGCACGGGAGCCAGTCCCCATGTGCCTCGTCCAGGGCTCTTTCCTCTGGGCCATGTGTGGGATGGTGGATGCTAAGGGAATTGGCATCCAAGGATGATCACTGTGGATCATCAGAAGAGCCCAGAGGTTGGCTGGGCACAGTGGCTCATGCCTATAATCCCAGCACTGTGGGAGGACGAGGCGAGTGAATCGTTTCAGGTCAGGAGTTCAAGACTAGCCTGGCCAACATGGTGAAACCTCATCTCTACTAAAAATAAAAAAATAAAAACAAAAAATAGCTGGGCGTGGCACATGCCTCTAATCCCAGCTACTGGGGAGGCTGAGGCAGGAGAATCACTTGATCCTAGGAGATGGAGGTTGCAGTGAACTGAGATCGCACCACTACACTCCAGCCTGGGCAACAGAGTGAGACTCCGTCTCAGACAAACAAACACACACACACACACACAAACAAAAAACAACAACAAAAAAGAAGAGCCCAGAGGTGGGAGGATTGCATGAAGCCAGGAGTTTGAGACCAGCCTGTGCAACATACAAGAACTCATCTCTAAAAGAAAAAGAAAAGGAGCCCAGAATGGTAAGTGTAGAAGGAGTGAATGCATGAATGAACACACAAATGAACAGATGAATCGATGAGTCTGACTGACTGCAGGAAGAATAGGAGGGAGAAAGTGAGTCAGGTGTGATTGCTCCTTTTTATAGGAGACCGAGGCTCTGAGTGGTGAAGCAACTTGCCTGAGGTCACTCAGCAGCCACTGTCTGAATCAGGATTTGAACCAAGCCCCGTTGATTCCAAAGGGTATCCTCCTGACACCATTTCTCTTTAAATGGTGAGGTCTTTGCAGGTAAAGGGAAGGCACAAAGCCTCCCAGGTTGGTCCAGCCTGGTCCTCGGGAATTCAAAGGTCTGATGAATGAGACCATCCTTGACTTTTGGAGTCCTTCGGCCCCCGGGACTGTTGGCTTGATTGCAGATAAAAAAGACATGGAAACTTCTGTCCCAGTGTGACCTGGTTCCCTGTTGTCCTTCTAGTGCAGCAAAGCCAAGTTCTCACAGCCCCTGCGGCTCCCAACTGCTTCCAATGGATTCATTGTCTGCCTTGTTTTGTTTGTCCCAAGTTCAGGCCACCCTGTTTTTGCCTGGTGAGTGGCCTCTTTCAAAGGTGAGCTGGCCTTTCTCTGCCTTTGACAATTGGTCCATTCAAAGGCGGCATGCATCTCCACAAGCAGGCCAATGTTGTCACACAGGCAGATCTCCAACACAGCCACCAAGCGAGTGTGCAGGTAGGTGTCCATGTGCCTCAATGCCTGGTTGTGCACTCTGTGCAGGAGGCAGGGCAGGAGTGAGAAGGGAGAGCCTGAGAGCACAGGCGAGTGTAGAACATGCCTGGGGACAGTCAGGTTAATGGCAGCTCTACCAAGAAGTGCTCTGCCATCCAGTAAGTGTGAGGAATGATCAAAGCTGTCATAAAATATGTAGAATATTTATGTACAGTAATATATGTGTACATGGGCCGGGCGCGGTGGCTCAAGCCTGTAATCCCAGCACTTTGGGAGGCCGAGACGGGCGGATCACGAGGTCAGGAGATCGAGACCATCCTGGCTAACACAGTGAAACCCCGTCTCTACTAAAAATACAAAAAAACTTAGCCGGGCGAGGTGGCAGGCGCCTGTAGTCCCAGCTACTTGGGAGGCTGAGGCAGGAGAATGGCATTGAACCCGGGAGGCGGAGCTTGCAGTGAGCTGAGATCCGGCCACTGCACTCCAGCCTGGGTGACAGAGCGAGACTCCATCTCAAAAAAAAAAAAAAAAAAAATATATATATATATATATATGTGTACAGTATAAATAAAATATATGTGTACAGCATAAATAAAATGTACAGTATATATGTGAGCATGATGAAGGCTCTGAGAAGTTTTGCTGTAAGAAAAATTGGGGGACTTTTGAGAATTTCCATTTCCTTCCTTCCTTCCTTCCTTCCTTTTTTCCTCTCTTCCTCCCTCCCTCCTTCCCTTCCTTCCTCCTTCCTCCCTCCCTCCCTCTCATCCTTCCTTCCTTTTTTCTTCCTTCCTTCCCTTCCTTCCTTCCTTCCTGTCTCCCTCCCTCCCTCCTTCCCTTCCTTCCTCCTTCCCTTCCTTCCTTCCTTCTTCCTTCCCTCCTTTGCTCATTCTTTCCTTCCTTTCTTCCTCTTTCCCTCCCTCTTTTCCTCCCTCCCTCTTTCACTTCCTTCCTCTTTCCCTCCCTTCCTTTCTTCCTTCCTTCCCTCCTTCCTTCTTCTTTCCTTCCTTCCCTCCCTCCCTCCTTCCCTCCCTCCCTCCTTCCCTTCCTTCCTCCTTCCCTCCCTTCCATCCTTCTTTCCTTCCTTCTTCCCTCCCTTCCTTCCTTCTTCCCTCCCTTCCTTCTTCCCTCCCTTCCTTCTTCCCTTCCTTCCTTCCTTCCTTCCTTCCTTCCTTCCTCCCTCCCTCCCTCCTTCCTTCCTCCCTCTCTCCCTCCCTTCTTTCTTCCTTTCCTTTCCTTTCCTTTCCTATCCTTTCCTATCCTTTCCTTTCCTTTCTTTTCCTATCCTTTCCTTTCCTTTCTTCCTTCCCCTCTCCCTTCTTTCCTCAACAAATGCTCCAGGAGTTCCTGATATCCACCAGGAACTGTCCCAGGTGTTAGGGATGCAGCCATGAACAGAGTAAGCCATGGCTTCCTGTCCCCATGGGGCTGACATTCCAGTGGAAAGAGACAGACAAACATAGTAAGTAAAGCATGCAGGGGTGTCTGATCTTTCGACTTTCCTGGGCCACATTGGAAGGAGAAGAATTGTCTTGGTCACACATAAAATACACTAATGATAGCTGATGAGCTTTAAAAATTGCAAAAAAAAAATCATTTTAACGTTTTAAGGAAGTTTATACATTTGTGTTGGGCCGCATTCAAAGCTGTCCTGGGCTGCATGTGGCCCATGTGCTGTGGCTTGGACAAGCTTGGCATAGAGTATGTCAGATGACGGCAATGCTGTGGAGGAGAATGAAGCAGGTGAGGAGGATAGAGGACACTAGAGCGGGGGGTGCTTTGCAGTTGTATGGAGGTGACAGCATCCTAATTGAAAAGATGATGTTTGATCCAAGACCTACAGGAGGTTGGGAAGCCCAGTCTGCAGACACCCACTTGGGAGAAGAGCATTCCAGGCAGAGGAGACCACAAATGCAAAGGCTCTGAGGTCCGAGCAAGCTAATGGGATTTAGGAGCAGCGGGGAAGCCAGCATGGCCACCAAACCCATTTCCCTCCCACAGGACAGGTTTTAAGCATCTACCAAAAGGGTCTGGGACTCTTTAGTCAAAAAGACCTAGGTTTATCCCAGCTTTGCCTCTTTTCCTTGCTGATGCAAATTGAGGCAAGTGATGACACCTCTCAGAGCCTCAGTTTCCTTATCTGTAAAACAGGGATAACAACATGCACCCACTTCATAGAGGCCTGGTGAGGTGCAAATGAAGTAATGTGTGCTGTGCCTCCACTCTGCCTGGCCCATGTAAGCTCCAGAAATGGCAGTTCCGGTTGTCATCATCAATATTATTACAAGCTGGGCATGGTGGCTCATGCCTGTAATCCCAGCACTTTGGGAGGCCAAAGCGGGAGGATCACTTGAACCCAGGAGTTCAAGACCAGCCTGGGCAACACAGCGGGATCCTATCCCTACAACAAATAAAGAAATTGGCTGGGTGTGGTGGTGTGCAAGCGTAGTCCTAGGTACTCAGGAGGCTGAGGCAGGAGGATTGTTTGAGCCCAGGAGTTTGAGGTTGCAGTGAGCTATGATCTTGCCACTGCACTCTAGCCTGCGTGACAGAAAAAGACCCTGTCTCAAAAAAAAAAAAAAACAAAACAAAACACAAAAAACAAAAACAAAGAAAACAGAATCTAGGCCAGCTGCAATGAGTCGTGCCTGTAATACCAGCACTCTGGGAGGCTGAGGTGGGAGGATCGCTTGAGCTCAGGAGTTCAAGGCTGCAGTAAGCTATGATTGCACCACTGCACTCCAGTCTTCGTGACAGAGTGAGACCTTGTCTCTGAAAAAAACAAAAATGATTACAGCTATATGAGGTTGTGTCGGCCCCAGCAGACCCACTACCTTCCCAGGAGACTCTAGACTGAAAACATGCTGGCTATGGCAGCCCCCTCTGCCGAATCCCCCAGCCCTGAGGCAGCAAAGAACAGAGGGAGGTTCTGAAATGCGCAGGGCCCCAGAGGGAGGGGTACTCCTCATGGTGAACCTGCTGTCAGCTCTCCTGACAGCAAATAACCCCTTGATGACAAGGAGAAATTGATTAGAGAGAATCACAGGAGAAATCCAAGATGCAGGGCTGAACCAAGACGCCCACCAAGATCAAAGCTAAATGAAATGTGAACTTGCAGAGCGTCTTCTGAAATCCTACTGGGCTTCCCGGCACCTGCTCCGGGCGCTGAGGGTAGGCTTTCTAAAACTAGGAGTTTAAGTATTCTTTCTTACAGCTCCTGCCCAGCATGCCAAAATTGCTCCTTCCCTGCCAGTTAATTTTCACTGAGGCTCAGGAATGGCTTCCTTACTGCTGAGATTTTAAGATGGTTTACTTAAAAAGTATTTATAAGCGCCAACTATGCACAGCCACTATTCTAGGCATTAGGGTACAGGATACACGCTCTCTCTCCTTCTATGGAGCTTTCAGACCAGTAGTTCTCAAAGTGCGGTCCCTGGACCAGCAGCATCAGCATCACCTGGGACTCGTAGAAATGCAAATTCATGTTCCCACCCCAGACCCGCTGAATCAGAAACTCTAGGGTGGAGCCCAGCAGTCTGGGCTTTAACAAGTCTTCCAGGTGATCCTGATGCATGCAAAAGTATGAGAACCAGGCTGAACACCGTGGCTTATGTCTGTAAGCCCAGCACTTTGGGAGTGGATCACTTGAGGCCAGGAGTTCGAGACCAGCCTGGCCAACATGACAAGACCCCTGTCTCTACTAAAAATGCAAACATTATGGCATGGTGGCTCATGCCTGTAATCCCAGCACATTAGGAGGCTGAGACAGGTTAATCTCATGAAGTCAGGAGTTTGAGACCAACCTGGCCAACATAGTGAAACCCCATCTCTACAAAAATTAGCCAGGTGTGATGGTGTGCGCCTCTCATATCAGCTAGTCAGAAAGCAGAGGCACGAGAATTGCTTGAACCTGGGAGGTGGAGGTTGCAGTGAGCCGAGATCTTGCCACTGAAATCAGGCCTGCATGACAGAGCGAGACTCTGTCTCAAAAATAAAACAAAACAAAACAAAACAACAAATAAACAAAAAAACAGTATTAGAACCAATGGTCTAAAATGGTGGTTCTCAACCAGGCCAAATTTTGCAGGGCATGAACATGCACATCCCAGGCTTGCACATGTGGCAATGTCCAGAGATATGTTTGGTTATCATGATATGGCAGAGGATGCTACTGACATCCAGCGAGTACAGACAAGAGATGTTGCTAATCATTCTACAATCATAGAATGTACTTCACTCTCCCACAACAAAGAATTATCCAGCCCAGAATGTCAATAGTCTGAGGTTGAGAAACCTGGCCTAAGAGGGACACAGGGAGCTAGATAATGAACAATTACATAAATAAATGCATAAGATAATGCATTGTCAGGTGGTAGTAAGTGCTCTGAAGTAAATAACTCAGGTCATAAGAGAATAGCTAGTGGTGGTGGTAAGACTGGGTAGCCAGAGAGGGCCTCTCTGAAGAGGTGACTTTTGAGCTGAGACCTGGTGATATGGTTGGGCTATGTCCCCACCCAAATCTCATCTTGAATTGTAGTTCCCTTAATCCCCACATGTCATGGGAGGGACCCAGTGGGAAGTAATTGAACCATGGGAGCAGTTACCTCCATGTTGTTCTTGTGATAAGGAGTGAGTTCTCGTGAGATCTGATGGTTTTATAAGGGGCTTTTCCCCACCTTTGCTCATTTTTCTCCATGCTGCCGCCATGTGAAGAAGGACATGTTTGCTTCCCTTCTATCAGGATTGTAAGTTTCCTGAGTCCTCCCCAGTCATGCTGAACCGTAAGTCAATTAAACCTCTTTCCTTTATAAATTACTCAGTCTCAGGTATGTCCTTATAGCAGCATGATAACAGACTAATACACCTGGATTACAAGAGGGACCTTGCCAAGGAAAACTTTGGAGGAAGATGACCCTAGGCAAAGGGAACAGCAAGACAAAGGCCTAAGGTGGGCAGGGGCTGGATGTGTTGCTGATTCAGGGAAAAGGCTGGATTATGACCCCAACTTTTGTAGGAAAACTTTCCTTCCTTCCTTCCTTCCTTCCTTCCTTCCTTCTTTCATTTCTTCTTTTCTTCCTCCTTCCTTTTCTTCCTTCCTCCCTTCAGCAAATATTTATTATGTACTCACTATATGTCAGGCACTGTACTAGACTAGTGCCCTGAAAAACACCTGGATGAGCTGGACCAAATCACTGGTGAACAGACAGTAAACTGAATAGAGTTCCTGAAACTATGATGGAGGTGGGGTATGGTGGTTCATACCTGTAATACCAGCAACTCAGGAGGGTAAAGCAGGAGAATTGCTTAAGGCTAGCAGGTTGAGACCAGCCTGGGAAACACAGCAATACCCTATCTCTACAAGAATTGTTAAAATTGGCCCAGTGTGGTGATGCTCACCTGTGGTCCCAGCTAGTAGGGAGGCTGATGTGGGAGAATCGCTTGAGCTCAGGAATTTGAGGCTGTAGTGAGCTGTGATTATGCCACTGTGCTATAGCCTGGATATGACCCTGTCAAATAAAGGAAGCAAGAGAAAGGAATGGAATGGAATGGAATGGAATGGAATGGAATGGAATGGAATGGAATGGAATGGAATGGAATGGAATGGAATGGAATGGAATGGAATGGAATGGAATGGAATGGAAGAAGGGAGGGATGGAAAGAAAGAAACTAGGATGGAGAAGTGAATAAAATGTCTGGGAGGATAATGCAGTAACTGGCCTCCAAATATGGACTATCCTTCCCAGTGTCCACACCTAGTATAGTCCTCTCCCCTTGAATCTGGATTGGCTTGTGACCTCTTTTTGACCAAAAAATGCTGTAGAGGTGATGCTGTATAAAACCTGAAACTAGGTCAGAAAAGGCCTTGCAGCTTTCACCTGAATCTCTTAGAATATTCACTCTTGGGATGCCCTGTCTTGGAACCCAACTGCCATGCTGTGAGCAGCCCATGCCATATGGGCAGGGCACATATGGTTCCCGGCCTTCTGCCAGCATCAATCACTGGCCATGTGAACATGCCATCTTGGATATCCCAGCCCCGTTGAGTTCCCCACAGATGACTGCAGCCCCTAGAGGGTGCTATGTGGAACAGAAGAACCACCAGCTGAGCCCAGTCAATTGCAGACTCACAAGAGATCATATAACTGTTATTATTTTAGCCCACTCAGTTTTGGGAGGATAATGCAGGATGAAGCAATAGAGAGGTGAGACAGATAGGATTCTGACACTTGTGGGTTCCACCCTGAGGAAATCCCATGCATGGAAATTCAAGCATACCTGGCCATTGTGTGAGCAAAGCTAGGGGTGAAGAGAGCAGCAGGAAAAGCAGGTGGGAGATCAGATACTTGGGATCTGGCCCTGATTCTCCCACCAAGTTGCTGTGTGGCCTTCAGCCTAAACCTTTCAGAACATCCTCTTGACACTTAGGGGCTTGGGTCCCATGGTCTCAGCACTGGCCCAGCTCTGACATCTTTAGCCAGCTGGATTCTTCACTGATCATCAATCAACCAGCAGATTCCTACCTCCAAGCATTTGCTCATGCTGAGCCACCTTCCTAGGGGGTCCCTATGCATCCTCCCTGCTGGTGCCAGCCAAATGCCCACTTCCTAGTAATATTTACAGAGCATAGGGTTTCTGGATCCAGACCATTTGGGTTCAAATTCCAGCTCTATCAACTCCTGTGTATGACATTGATGAGTCTCTTAACCTCTGTGCCTTAGTTTTCCTTAGTAAAATAATAGTACCTCTTTCATGGGGGTAGTTGGGCAGACTTAATGTGATAATTCGTGTAAAGCATTTAGCCCTGGACCTTACCCAAGTCAGCTACTGCCATGATTTCCTGCTCATTGCCTGTGTCACACAT
Source organism: Theropithecus gelada (assembly GCF_003255815.1). Lineage (NCBI taxonomy): Eukaryota > Metazoa > Chordata > Mammalia > Primates > Cercopithecidae > Theropithecus > Theropithecus gelada. The sequence goes on from NC_037668.1 coordinate 49,886,777, forward strand.
TTGCACTCCACTGAGTATATTTCATTTGAGTCTTGTCTCTTACCCATACATATCATCTCTCTCCTGATAAGCTGCAGGCTTCTGGAAGGCCTGACTCAGGCTAAAACTCAGACCACAAGACTGAACACCAAACAGGAGAGCAGACCCTGCAGGGGGAAGCAGGTGTCTACAGTCCTTTAACTAGCAGTGGGATCTGGGCACCATTCAGGGCTCTTCTGAGCTTCTGCTTCCTTATCTATGAAATGGAGGTGACTTCCCCGACCCTGCCTTCTCCTGGGGTTGAGATGAAAACTAACCGAGATCCTGGGCACAGAAGTGCTGTGTGAACTGCCCCATGCTGGAACACGCAAGCGGCCCAGTGGCCCAGGGTCAGGATCACAGTCCTAGAAGGCAAAGGATCTGGTTCTTGCTCTGGCTGTGGGCACATTGCGCCCCCTCTCTGGCCCTCAGTATCCCCAGTGGTAAAGCAAGGTGAGGTCACTAAACCTGCAGACATGCTAGTTGAGCCTACATAGTGTCCTTCTGTAATTCAAATTTGTTTTTATTTTTATTTATTTATTTATTTAGACAAGTTCTTGCTCTGTTGCCCAGGCTGCAGAGCAGTGGCAAAAATGTGGCTCTCTGCAGCCTCAACCTCCTGTGCTCAAGCAATCCTCCTGCCTCAGCCTCTGAAGTAGCTGGGACTACAGGTGCTGGCCACCAAGCCCAGCTAATTTTTGTACTTTTTGTAGAGATAGGGTCTCACCATGTTGCCCAAGCTGGTCTCAAATTCCTGGGTTCAAGTGATCCTCCCACCTTGGCCTCCCAAAGTGCTGGGATTATAGGTGTTAGCCACCACGTGTAGCCCAAATGTTTCTATTTTTTATTTTTTGAGATGGAGTTTTCACTCTTGTCACCCAGGCTGGAGTGCAATGGTGTGATCTTGGCTCACTGCAACCTCCACCTCTGGGTTCAAGCGATTCTCCTGCCTCAGCCTCCCGAGTAGCTGGGATTACAAGCGTGTGCCACCACACCCGGCTAATTTTTGCATTTTTAGTAGAGACAGGGTTTCACCACGTTGGCCAGGGTGGTCTCGAACTCCTGACCTCAGGTGATCTGCCTGCCTCGGCCTCCCAAAGTGCTGGGATTACAGGCAAGAGCCACCATGCTTGGCCCCCAAATCTGTTTTTAAAGACTGGAGGCATTCACCTGAAATTTCTAGGCTCTCTTGGAAAAATCAGGAGATATGGCAGTCCAGGTCCCATGGCTCCACATGGCAGATGCTGAGTGGTGGCCGTCCCCTTTCGAGAGGGGGCTGTGCTCTCCCATTCCCAGCGATGCTTCATTCATACCAGGCTTCATGCCCCTCCCGCTGTACTCATGAATGTCGCCTGCCTGGCCCTGAGGGCCATGAGTTTGAAAGACCCGAGCAAACTGGCCTCTGGGGTTGCTTGTTGCACTGACATCCTAAGAATCTCTGCCCGCAATGATTATGACAGTCATGATTCCTGGTATCCGACTTAGCCCAGCACAGTTCTGGGAACACAGTGGATGCTCTGCAAACATTTGGTTCCCACCCCTCCCCAGCTGCCTAGTGACCTCGGTTACCCTACAACCAGGAAGCTTGAGATGAGCCCTGGAGGGTGTGCCCTGCCAAAGCCTTGCTCCCTGCAGGCCTGTCCCCATGCAGCCTGCCCCCACACAAGCTGCATCCGTGGGGCTGGTGCAATGGAAATCAGGACCTTGTTCCGGGGGGTGAGTCTCAGGAAACCTCCAACACTGTGGCAGTTTCTTTCTGATCACTTCCAAATTGGCAGCCCTGCCCTCTCCCCACTCTCTTACTCCAAACAGAACCAAACTTCACTTGTGGGCAGGAATTTGCCTTCATCAGAGCAGAGATGGACAGCATGGACTCCAGCATCGCATAGAACCAGGGTTGAAGCCGAGCTCCGTCACTTGGCAGCTGTGACAACAGCTGAAAGTCCTTCACTGCTCTGACTCACAGATTCCTCGAGTGTAAAACGGGAATAACCCTCCCACCCTGCCCACTTCGGGCCACTGGCAAGATTAAGGGGAACCTGTCTGTGGAGCATTTAGCCAGGCACTCAGTGAATGCCCAGGAAGCGGTAGCTGTCGGTATCTTTGTCCCAGCCACAGAGGGACGTCATGGCTTGCTTGGCATTTCCAAACCAGAAGAGGCCGTTTCCCCTAACTCCGTCATGAAACCGAGAGGAAATTGCAAAGATAGAGTAGATGTGTCTGGAGTCAAATTGAAACTGGGTGGGACCCCTGACTCCTGTGTAGAAGGCACCCCTAAATTTTGCCAGCATTTAGGGGCAAATGAAAGGGTAATGAAAGAGTTTTATCTTCTTAGTGCTAGCATGCTGATATGGTCTGAATGTTTCTCACCTCCAAATCTCATGTTGAAATTCGATTCTCAGTGTTGGAGGTGGGGCCTGCTGGAAGGTGATTGGATCGTGGGGGCGGATCCCTCTTGAATGGTTAAGCACCATCCCCTAGACGACAAGTGAGTTCTCATTCTGAGTTCACAAGAGATCTGGTTGTTTGAAAGTGCAGCATGTCCCCCGTCACTCTGTTGCTCATGCTCCAGCCACGTGATACACCTGCTCAGCCTTCATCTTCCACCATGATTGGAAGCTTCCTGAGGCCCTCACCAAAGGCAGATGCTGGCACCATGCTTCCTGTACAGCCTGCAGTACCAGGAGCCAATTAGACCTCTTTTCTTTATAAATCACCCAGTCTCAGGTATTGTATTGCAATGCAAGAATGGCCTAATACACATGCCAAGTTTCCTTGAGGAACTAACCCTCCTCCATGCTCAGTATGTGTGATTACTGGGGTTGACACCACCATCACCCCAGAACCAGGCCTGCCAATCAGATCCCTGATTCCTCTAACCACAGTGATTGGTTCACAGATAAGCATGTGACTCAGGCTAGGTCAATGAGAGGCCTCTCTGGGATTTTTGCTGGAGCTCCTGGGAAAGAGGCCTCTTCCTTGAGCAGAGGTGGCTAAGCTGATAGGACACCAGCCTGCAGCTGCTGGTGGGTAACTTTACAAGCAAAGGAAAAAGCAAAAAACCAGCCTGTGAGTGATGCCAACACAGAAGAAAGCAGAGCCAAAGGCTGTAGGGAGAGTTTCTTGACAATAACATCTGAGCGCCTAGATCCACCTCTGACTGAAGCTGTCCTCTCCTTTGGACATGTCAGATAAAAGTATTCATAAATTTCTTTTTCTGCTTGAATCAATTTGAGTTGTGTTTCTGCCACTTGTAATAAAAGACTCTGATGAATACAGTCCAGAAATACAGACTGCTGCAAACAGACTGGGTGATTAAACAAATGAATTAATAAGTGAATAAGTACATGAGTTAATAAAGGAGAAAGAAAACAGCAAGTGAGTGAATGACTGATTTAGGGAGTGAGTGAGTGAAAGATGTATGCTAGGAAATGATCCACTCTTGCCCTCTAGGCCTCAGGTAGCAAAGCCTTCTGTTCCAGAAAGACCTCCTCTATGGCTCCAGGTTTCAAGAGGACCCTGAGTAGCCTGTGGTATTGTGTTAGGGAGGATTTTGCAGTGTGTCTCAGAGGGCATCCAGATATCTTGGGCAAGTCACTTAACCATTGGAGAGCCTAAGCTTCCTTGTCTATGAAGTGGGGATAAGAAGTTTTCTCTTCCAGGGCTATCGTGATGGTTAAATGAAGTAATGCACATAAAGCACTTAGCACAGGGCCTGGTGCTTGAAAGCCATTTTGCAAGCAGTAGCACGATTATCGTTCCTGTTATTAGGCTTTCAGGCCCAGTTCATTTCTGCCTCCTCCAAGGAGTTTTCCCTGACCATCTGCGCCCTCATCATCTGCCTTCTTTTGTAGCAGAATTGACAAGCTGGCCAAGCACTTGGACACTGTCTCCTCTAGGAGTCTTGCTCAAACTTTGGGACATTGGAAACCCCAAGGGGAATGTGTTACAAATGCAGACTCCTAGACCCACCTCCTGAGGACCCTTGCCAGAGGCCTGCTGTGAGGCCCAGGAACCTGCACTTTCACCAAGTCTCACACCCTGAGATGATTCTGAAGCAAGACTGTACCTGGAGAACACTCATATATGCATCATCGCATTTTACAGATGGGGAAACTGAGGTTCAGAGGGGAACACAGATTGGCCCAAAGTCACGTAGTGATTCACTGGCAGAGTTGGACTTGCACCAGAATTTGTGCCTTGCGGACCTGGGCTGGTTCCGCCCTGCTGTGGAGGGGCTCCCACTCTGCAGACTGAAGCTTTCCTACAGCCCCCTCAGCATGCTTTTCACCACTGGGTGCTCCAATCCTGGCCTGCCTCTTGCTTCCAGAACATATGTCCACCAGGGCCCTGAACCTAGTTGGTGCTCAACAAATATCTTCCAGGTGATGGGCATGACTCAGGCAGGGCCAACATATTTAGCAGATTTTTTAACAGACGGGTGGGAATGGCATGAATGACCTGGCCATGGGAATGATGGAATCTCCAAAATGGCACTAGGAAAAAACCATCATGCCTTGATGGATCCCAAAACATGTATAGTTTGCCTTGGTTTTTCTTTTCTGTCTTGATGAGAAAGTTACGATGTTGACGGAGATACTGAATAAACCTGCTAGAATGTAAACTCCATCAAGCAGGAGTTGCCGGAACTTTACCCTTCCCCTGCCTGGCATACTGTATAAGTGTTGCTGAGATGAAGGATATGAGCTGTGGACTCTGCTTCCCACTCTAAGTAGTTTGTTCGCACTGTAGGTGGTCTGATAGTAACAAAAGTGTTATGTTCCCTGGAGGTGTCCCTGCTCCCCTCCCACAATCCCTCCCAACCCCTCTGGAGAAGGCAGAGATGGAGAATCACGAGATGGTCCCGGTTCGCATTCTTGGGCCATCTTCTGCAGCTCCATGTATCTATGGGATGGAGTGTGGGTGAGAAGAAGGTTTATGCTGAAATCACCTCTGCACCGCCAGGCCTGCCATCCCCTCTGGCTGCCCGGCCTGCCTCCATTAGCACTTTGGCGCCGCAGCCCTTGGCTAAGCCCAGACTGGATTTGATTGATTCTTTATGGGCTGCAGATTTGATACCCACGCAGAGCACATGTGGAGGATATGCCAGGGAGGAGACGGGAGAGAGAGTCGAGGCCAGGGGGAACCTCGGGGGTCAGACCCTAACCTTTGCAAGACATGGGGCTTCCCCAGACCTGGCCCAGACCAGGACGCCCCTTCCTGCTGCACCCTCATGCGAATGACTCTGGTTTCTAGAATGACCCTGAAGTTCATTTTCCAGCAATGTCTGATCAAATAGGGATGTCCAAGGGCAGTCTCTTCAGATGGGACAAGCCCGGGCTAAACGTCCTCCCCAAAAAATGCAATGTGAGCATTGTTCATCTGTTATTGATTGGGAGACTGTGAGCTTTGCATCCAAAATCTCCAATAAAACTGGCTTGGAAGAGAATTTCCTGAATCCCTGGGTAAGTGGATAAAGATGTTTCGGGAGTCTCGGGTGGTGCCGGTGGGGAAGCTCACACACCACGCACAGTTGGTTTTTCCCTTTGTTACTTAATGAAGAACAGAAAACAATCAGCCTCATCTCTCTGCATCCAGAGCCGGCTCCCTTCTTCCTTTGAGTTAATTTCCGGTTGGAGGCTGGCGCCTGCTTAGCCGGAGGGCCCCTGGGAATCTGCTCCCCTTCTCTTTTGGGTTGGGGACTGGAGGCGGCTCATTCTTCTGGGCATCCCGTGGTAGGAGTCTTGCATGTGTGTGTGGCATTAGGCGGGTAGGGGGTTTTGAGGGAGCACAGTAGAGCATTTGGGAGCTCGTTCAGTTGCTGGAGCAGCCTAGATTACAGAGAGATGGAGCCAGCTGTGAGGTCCTGTCTCAGCCGTGACCAGCTGTATGACCTTGGGCAAGGGACTTCACTTTCTGGAGCCTCAGTTTCCTCATCTGTGAAAGGGGTGTCATTTCAGCCCCTGCCTCAAGGGGTTATGATAAGGAATCGAGGAGGTTATGTATGTAAGGCACTTGCATGGTGCTGGTGCAGAGCAAGCACTCAATACATGTGTGTTGTTAGTCCTATTCGCTCCTGACATCAGCAGCTGGGACTCCGCTGACTTCATGGTGAGCCCCAGAGACAAGAGAGATGGGATCACCCTTTCCTTGGACTGTTCCTCCCCTTCCTCCACCCCCACCACAGCCCCCTGGGTCATGGCCGGAAGGATGAGGACAGGCTATCTGAGTCAGAGTGTGTGTCATCTGGGAGTGGGGGGTGGGGTGGCCCCTCCATGGGAGAAGAGCCTGAGGCAGGCCAGGAGCTAGAGACCTCAGCCCAAGCCAGGGTGTGGCTGGAGAGGTCAACTTTTGGCCTCACGACTCCACTGTGTGGAGAAAAGAGGCTTGGGCAGCCTCCCGCCTCCATCATCACTGATCTGGGCTTCCTTAGCCCTCACAGCAGGTGAGGAAGGTGCCCCCTACAGGTGGTCTCTGCCCCTGAGCACCTCTGGGGCTTTGAGCTCCGAACGCCTCATCCCCCAGGTGAGGAGGCTGATTTTTGCCTTGTGAACATCAAAGGTTGTTAGACAGCTCCAATCATGGCAGGGCTCCGAGAACTAGACTGAGATCCGAGCCACCGGACAAGTCTCAGCCTATCCCAGAACTGCATACACACTGAACAGGTCCAAATCAACATGGCTAAGCCTCAGAGGACTGGACTGGGAGTCCAGCCACCACCCAAATAAGTCTGAATCTAGCAGGTTGTTTGGCTGCTCTAGGAAAAAGCTCAATGTTCTCTAGGAGACAATAATGATCCCCCCTACACAACGTAACAGTCATGACGGCGAGGTGCAGTGGCTCATGCCTATAAGCCCAGCAGTTTGGGAGGCCGAGGTGGAAGAATTGCTTGAGGCCAGGAGTTCAAGACCAACCTGGGCAACATGGGCAGATCCTGTCTGAAAATAAAAAAAGAAAAAACAAACAAGAACAGTCACAATGTCCACGGAACAATTCAAAATTATTCAAGACACAAAGAACCGGCCGGGTGTATTGGCTCACGCCTGTAATCCCAGCACTTTGGGAGGCCGAGGTGGGTAGATCACCTGAGGTCAGGAGTTCGAGACCAGCCTGACCAACATGGTGAAACCCCATCTCTACTAAAAATATAAAAATTAGCTGGCCCTGGTGGTGGGTGCCTGTAATCCCAACTACTCAGGAGGCTGAGGCAAGAGAATCGCCTGAACCCTGGAGGCAGAGGTTGCAGTGAGCCGAAATTGCACCATTGCACTCCAGCCTGGGAGACAAGGGCAAGACACCATCTTAAAAAAAAAAAAAAAAAAAGACACAAAGAACCATGAAAATATGAAGGCCGCCATCTGATAAAAGTTATCTATGAAAAATCTAGAACTAAGAGCATACTTAATGGTGATAGATTGAAGGCTTTCCCCTAGGAGCTGTATTCTGCACTAAACATAAAATGAACTCAAATGGATCATATACCTAAGTATAAAACATATACCTAAGTATAAAACATAAAAATATAAAAGTTCTAGAAGAAAGTATAGGAGGAAATCTTTGTGATCTTGGGTTAGGAAAAACTTTCTTGGATTCAGCACCAAAAGCCCTATCCATTAAAAAAAAAAAAAAAAAAAAGGGGGGGATACAATGGACTTTGTCAAAATTAAGAACTTTTACCCTTTGAAAGACTCCGTTAAGAAAATTAAAAGATAAGCCACAGTCTGAGAGAAACTATTTGCAAATCACATATCTGTTAAGAGATGTGTATCTGGGATATATAAAGAACTCTCAAAAATAAGAAAACAAATAACCTAACAAAAAATGGGCAAAAGATTTGAACAGATGTTTCCCCAGAGAAAATAACTGGATGGCAAGTAAGCATGTGAGAAATGTTCAAAATAATCATTAGAGAACAATTACAGTCATGCATCACTTAATGAGGATATGTTCTGAGAAGTGTGTCGTTAGGTAATTTTGTCATTGTTTGAACATCAGAGTATTCTTACACAAACCTAGATGGTAGAGCCTGCCACACACCTAGTCTATGTGGCAGAGCCTATTGTTCCTAGGCTACAAACCTGTACAGCCTGTTTCTGTACTGAATACTGGAGGCAACTGTAACACAGTGGTTAAGTATTTGTATATCCAACCATTGAAAGGTGCAGTAGTATAATATATATAGTACGATAAAATACGGTATTATAATCGTATGAGACCACTCTCGTATATATGGTTCTTTGTTTAACAAAAATGTCATTATGCAACCCATGACTGTGAAACTTCAATGAGATACCATTCACACCTATTACACACCTATAAGAATGGCTACAATTTAAAAGACCAACCATACCAAACATTATTGAAATGGAACACTCACACTGTTGGTGCGAGAGTAAAATGGTATAACCACTTAGTAGTTTGTTTCTCAACTAGTTAATTATATACCTCCCGTGCGACCCAACTATTTCATTCCTAGGTACTTACCCTAAAGAAAAGGAAATATGTGTGTTCACACAAACTCAAATGCAAATGTTCATAGCAACTTCATTTGTAATAGCAAAAAACAACCACCCAAACGTTCATCAACAGATGAATGAATTATTAATAACAAATTGTGGTATATCCATACAAGGGACTACTATTCAGCAGTTAAAAGGAATAAACTATTGAGACACATGACATCATAGACAAATCTTGAAATAATTTTGTTGAATGAAAGAACCCAGACAAAAATACATGCTCTGCGACTGAAGTTATATAGAATTCCTGTATTGTGACAGAACGCAGATCCGTGGATTTCAGAGTGATGGAATTATTTGTTGTCCCAATTATAGTGATGGCCCCATAATTGGTATACACAAGTCAAAATTGAGCGAATTGAACACTTTAAATATGTGCAGATTGTTGGCCTTCAAATGTACCTCAATAAAGTCTGAGCAAAAAGGGAGAGCATCCTTCCCATACTGATATTAAATGTCCATTCACACATCACTCTAAGTCATCCCCTGCATTTCCAAGCATTCGAAGCATTTCCTTAAGCACTGTAATGTGTCCAGCCTTCCTGCAGCCTGGTGAGCTAGAGGAGGCAGACATAAAGCAGTAACCATATGTTGCTGTGAACTTAATTTGACTATTCGAGACACAAAGCCCAAGAGTTACGGGAGTACTGGAATAGAGTAATTCTGTCCTAACCCAGATTCCTTCTCTAAAACCAAGCCTGAGACAGAGGGCTCTTGCGCTATTACTTGAAAGGGAGGAGCTGTAGAAGGTTGTGTGATCAAGCCAGCTGCAGACGAGAGTCATGATGGCCAGATCTGTGAACTGCGCCCTGGGACGTCCCTTGCGGGCAAACGGTGGAGCGAAAAGGAGACCATCTATGCACTGGCTCCCATCTCTCATTGGTCAGAGGTTTGCACACAGAACGACGGCTCTCCTACACTACTAGGCTGTGCACACGTGAGCGTGGGCCACACAGGCGTCCCGAGGCACAGTTAAGGGAAGTGCCAGGGTGAGCAGGAAGCTCCGCCTGTGAAGAGCCTGTTGGGCCCAAGAAAAGCTGGAACAGGACACTGCCTTAGGACTGAGGACAGGGAGGACAAGAGGATCTAACTCGGTGAGTAGGAGACATCTGGTAGACTCCGGCAGGGGTTGCTGGGAAAGCACCAGAAGGAACAGAGATGCTGCAGCTGGGCACTGAGGAATGAGTAGGATTCCACAAGTACGAGAGTCTGTGTGGCAGGGGACGGAGGTGGCAGTCTCGGCTGAGGGAACAGCAAGAACAAAGATTTTGAGGCAAAATTACGGCGTATCTGTTCAGTTGCCTTATGTGCCTCCGGCTTCTGTTACCATTTCTACTGAGCCTCCATGATTGGCTCCTGCGATTGGCTCAGGAGCTGGCACATGACCCATGCTGGGCCAATCAGAGCCAGGGAGCATCATCCCTGGACTTTGCAGGAACAACCTGGCTCTTTCCATGAGGATTGCTAAAGGGGTAGGACAGGAGCCTGGAGCCGTTGGGGGCACCATTGTCACATTGAGGAGAGGATGCCTGAGAATGACTCTGACACCGAAAAGAAGAGCTGAGAGATGAAACAAGTTCTTGACGTCATTCGAGTGCCTGAATCCAAGCATACCCCTGATTAGGATCTATCTTTTGCTTTTTCAGCTTACTCAAGCCAATGAATCCCATTTTCTATTTTAGGGCGTTTGAGTTGAGCTCCTGTCACTTGCGACCAAAAGTGACCAACAGGTCCTAAGTATCCTCAGGACCTCGTAAGCATCTGATACAAAGTAAATTTTAGAGACTGGCATTTCTTGGAACACCTAGAACATCCTTTCTTCTTTGGACACTGGCTCCTGGGGGGATCCCTTCCATTCTTGTGGCACATGGGATGCTGGTCAGCACATGCACTTTGAGACCAAACACCTGGGTTCACATTCAAGCTAAGCCAATTACTAGATGTGCAACCAGAGGAAAATTCCGTACTCTCTCCGTGCCTCAGTTTCTCCATCTATAAAATGGGATTCATACTACTCTTTACTTCGTAGAGTCACTGGGGCCTTTAAGTGAGTTAATATATGTGAAATGCTTACACTGGAGCCCAACACATAGTCAGCACTCAGTAGAGTCAAGCTGATATTAGCAGTGTACTGGTGACTTCTAAATCGAGATCTCTAATTCATACTGGCTGCTGAGCTCCAGGCCAATGGACAACTCTGTTGAATGGGCACAAGACTGGGCATAGCCTCTACCCCACCTCCTACAACTCATCCCCCATTGGCATCTGATTCCAAAGCTCGGTTACTCATGCCAGAAAACTCGAGCTTCTCCTGGAATACTGTCCCCATCCCACCCCCATATCCAGGCATCAGCAAGTCCTGTTGATTCCACCTCCTCAATATCGTCTGGAAATTCTTGCTATTCAAAATGTGGCCTGTGGACCAGTAGCATCGACATCAGACTCTCGGCCTCACCCTGGACCTAAAGACTGAAATCTGCATTTTTTTACAACATCCTCAGATGGTTTGTGTGAACATTAAACCCCTTCTGATTTTCTCAACCTTGGCCGCACATTGACATCATCTGGGGCTGGGGGCAGATCTTTTAAAATGCTGATGCCCGGGTCCCACCTCCATAGACTCTGACTGCATCAGTGGAAGGTGTCAAATACAACAGTCCTCTGGCCTCCAGGGTAGCCCCTGCCACTCCACCCCCAACGCTTGAGGCCAAGGTGGCCTTCTACAGCAGGAAAGAATTGTTCCCACCCCAACAGAGAGGTACCACACAGGTACAGAAGCAAAAGTCATTTTCTCCAACTGACCCCAACTTCCTCATAAGGCTCCTCATGCTGCTGATGACAGGTAAAACAAACAAATGAAGAAACTTGATTTTACCAGTTAAAAAGGCCTCAGTGACCCTATGAGGTAAGTAGTAGTATGAGTCCCATTTTACAGATGGGGAAACAGAGGTCTGGAGAGAGTAAGGAATTTCCCTCTGGTTGCACATTTAGTAATGGGCTTAGCTTGAATTTGAACCCAGGTGTTTGGTCTCAAAGCACATGTGCCATGAGAATTGGTACCTTGGTCTTTCAAGGCCAAGGTGATGCTGTCCTGCAAGGGTTCTCCTCCTACCCACACCAGAGCTTTCCTTCCCGATCTAGGCTGTGCATTCAGTGGGCACATGCTTACTCTCACAGTGGTGAGGGAGTGGCTGCTCGTCCATCTGTGTCCTCTGACCCCACTCCACCTCAGGACCTTGGGTGTACTGAGTCACTTATCTCTGAGCTTTGGCCTCTCTGGTCGCTGAATCTGCTGGTGCATTCTTCATTCCTCCTGGCCTGCAGACGTGTGCCCACACTCCTGCTGCTGATGGTAGGCCCTGCCATCACCTCCCTGTGGCCTCCTTGTCCTCATCCTCTGGGCTCCACTGAAGCTCCCGACTGATCCCCAAGCCACTGAGTGATACAGGGGGACTTATGGACCTTGTGAATGTCACTCATAGGCCTCTGGGAACCAGCAGGGCTCTCTCGGGCCTGCTGCTCTAGACACCTCCCTTGGTGTCTATGTGAGTGAGTCAAGAAGGCTGGCAGGGGATGGCAAGGGCCGGATGCTCTCAAATTCCCCCTTCACTTCCCCAAAGTGCCCATGAGAGTTTCTGTCTCCTCTCCTCCCCAACAGACCCAGCCAAGCTTCAGCACTGGGCTGGGGCCTGTTCCACCTCCTGCTCCTTCCCTGCTCCCTGGAAGGATATCTAGGTTCCATTTTCTCTAGGGCGGGAGCTTCTCTTGCGTCCTATGTAGGTTCCCTCTCCCTAAGGCTCACAGTAAAGCTCTCTGGTCCAAGTTGGTCAGGCCCAGCCTGTGAATTCAGAGGGAGCTTTGGATATTTTAAAAAACTTCTCTCTTCACACAGCTGGCTTCTGAGACACTTCTCCCACTGCAACCCTAAGAAAGCTAGCCTGGCCTCTTCATTCTAATGAATACCTGCTCTCCGCATCCCCAGGCAATAAGCCTCCTGGACTTTTCTTGGAGGTGGAAAGGCTGCAAGACAATATGCTTTAGTGTAGGAGGAAGGGAGGATTCAAAGCAGCCTCCTCACATCCTGAATGGCCATCAGCTGGTGAAAGATACAACCATGTAATGGATTATTACTCAGCACTGAAAAAGGAACCAGCTCTGATACACACACAGAGAAATCTCAGAAGCACTGTAATAAGTGGAAGAAGCTAGTCACAGAAGGCAACACACTGTGTGAGTCAATTTATAAGAAAGTTTAGACAAGCCTAGTGTGTAGATTTTAGAGCAGATCCGTGGTTGCCTGGGACTGGGTGGAGTGGAGGGGAGGGACTGATTGCAAAAGGGCATGAGAGAACTTCAGGGAGTAATGGAAATGTTTATATCTTGATTACGGTAGTAATTACATGATTGTACACCCTTTCCCAAAATGATTGAATTATACATTTAAAATTGGTGAATTTTATTATATGTAAAGTAGACCTCAGTGTAGCTGATTAAAAAAAAAATAGTAAAAATCACCAGTTTTATATTTTAAAACATCAACCTAATTTCATATTGAAAACTGACATCCCAATATCTGATTCTCCATTTCAAACCCCTCACTATCCTCAGTATCAAGTCTAAACATCTGCCCTGCTCTCTCCCTTCCTTCACCCTTCTAGCTCAGATCTGTTCTTGGAAACTCAGCTTAAACCTCACCTTCTAACATGGGCCATTCCTGAACCCCAGGACTAGGTTAGGTCTCCATGTTCTGTGATCACACGACAAGCCTCCACCTCCTTCGTGTCTCGTGACTATTTGTTGGCTTTCCGTTTTCTCCCCCACACTGCAAGCTTGGTGTGCCGAGGTCCCAGTGCAGTATCTAACATAATCCATGAGTGTTTGCTGAGCAACTATTGTAGGCTCTCAGTGAATGTTTGTTGAATGAATAAATGAAAGACCTGTAAGTAGTCAGGTGGGGCTAGGGTGTTGTTTGCAAGGAAGGGAAGGTATTGAACAAAAATTCGACCAAGATCTAGGGAAAAGCCATGTGAACAAGGCTGAACCCTGAAGGGCAGAGGAAACTTAGAAAAGAGAAAGGGCAATGAACAGATGTTCTGAGCTGTAGGATCAGCCTAAACAAAGGCTTGGAGGTGACACATCACAGCGATCAGGATGGTCAAGAAAAGAATGGCTGCTCTAAACCACACTCGGACATCATTAATACGTATTTACCAAATGCTAATCACATGCCCAGAACCGTGGGGGAAGTTGTAAGAAGTACGAGCTGTTCCCAGTTCCCTCCTCCCTGCGTCTCACCACCCTGTGCATTAGTCTCTGCCTTGTAAAGATCAATTCTGTATTGACAGTTTCTGTCTACACCCAAACAGGCAGAAAAAAAGCCTGTTGCAGGAACTTGACAGCAACTAGATTTATGACTGCATCTCCTAGAACCCAGCCCAAATGCACCAGCCCTGCTGCGGCATCCAGCACTCTGAGCCACACAGCTCCTGGTTGGAAAATCAAAGATAGATCCAGGAGGGCAGGGTTAGTCCAGTAAACCAACATTTACTGATGTCTACACTGTGCCAGCCTCCGAGGATACGGAGAGTAGTAAAACACCATCCCTGCCATGTGTAAGCCCTTAGATCAGCCAACAAACATTACCGAATGCCTTCCATGTGTATTCAATCATGATTGTTGAGTTTTTGGTTATTTAACAAACACGTACATCGTGCTTTCTATGTGCCAGGAAATGTTCTAAGTACTTTACAAAGATAAACACAGAGAATCCTCATAATAACCATTATTATTCCCATTTTACCAACGTGGAGACTGAGGCAGAGAAAAGTACAGAAACTTGCCTAAGGTCTCATGGCTGGTAAGTGACAAAGCTGGGAACCAAACCCAGGAAGTCAGCTCCAGAGTTTGTGCTCACATCCCCGCTACTGTAGTGCCTTATTTTTGTAGATCTAGAGCTTCATTCATTCAACAAATATTTAGTGAGCTCTCACTGCATGCTAGGCGTCTGCAAGATGCTATGTATGCGGAGACTAGCGCGTTCCAATTACATGAGGGGAAGCTCTGCTATGTGCCTTGAGGGCAGAACCATGTCTGGCAGATTTTAACACCAGACATAGGGTTGTAACACAGAGTTGGGGCCTGATCATGTTTGTTGAGTGACTGAAAGTGTCCGGCATTGGAAAGAGTGCTGAGTTTGGAGCCTAAGAACTTGGATCCCTCTTTTGGGAAAGGAACGTGTTTTGACGTGCTCGTCCGTACTCAGGTACGTTATACATCCCAAGGGGCTTATATTTAAAGAGTGGAACTGAGATAAGGCCATAATATCCTCCAAAAGAATGAAGTATTAATAGTGGAATTTCAGGCATCCACAAAGGAGATAATTCGGTGGGTGGGTGGCCCCCAATCACGCCCTGTCATTGATTGCCTCCTCTAAGGGCCGGGGAATGCAACAAGCATTGTCCGCCTAGGAGGTGCCAAGCACTCTGCTTGGGGCTGTGAGTCATTGGCTGGTCCCATTGGAATCTGATGGGGAGGCGGGGAAGCGTGTCCACCCTGCAGGCAGACAAGTCCCTGGGGACAAGGCAGGGTCTGTGGGAGCAGAGGGAGAGTCTGGCCATCCATGTCGTGGAAGGAGGAGGCTGCCAGCAGCCCCATTTTTGTGCCTGGGCTGGGGCTGGAGCCACTTCTCTGGGCTGGCAGGAGCCTGGAAGGAGCTGGCAGAGAAGTCCTGAGGGCCCCAGACTGGGCTGCCCTGAATGAATCCAGCTCCCTGCCATTGACCCGGAGTGCACCAGGCTCACTAGTTGCCCTCTCTCATAGCCAGAGATGCAGCAGCACCAGGGTCTACCTCATAAGAGGGCAGAGGCAGCCACGCTGGCACAGACACCACCTGGCACAGAGTTTCTCAGGAGGCAGCTGAAACCTCAGAGACACATGTGAATAATGCAGATTCCTGGGCCTGCCCCAAACCAAATGGAGCCCTGGGAAGATTGGAGCTGGGATCTGCATTGCTAATAACTTCTCGAGAAGCGTCTTATGTGCTGCCTAAGCCACTCGCAAAGTCCACTTTCATATCTTTGTCCCTAGGACCCAAGCACAGTGGGAGCTGGCAGAGGTGAGACCTCCCCACATTCGCTTGGCTCAGCCCAGAGGTGGGGCAGAGGCTGCAGTGTCTTCTGCTGGATGGGCCTCCTGTCCTAACGAGCCACCCACCCGTGCCCAGGTACACCTGACACGTGGCCCGGCCTCTGACATAATCCTAGCTCCTGCTCTTTGAGGCGGGACTGTTACTTTCCCCTCTTTCTGATGAGGAAACAAGGTTCAGAGAAGTGAAGTCAGCAGCCCAGGATAGCTCAGCAGGAGTTGGTGCCAGGCTGCAAAACTGCTTCTTCTGAATCTGTAGCCTAAACACAGAACTACAGTGCCCAGCTACCACCTGCAGGGGGTGGAGTCCTGCCTCCACCTTCTGGTCATCCATCCTTTGCCCTGGGTCTGGACCCTGGCATTGGTGGTGGCCATCGGCGCCAATCCATGGCTTGTCATTGTAGCCAACATTGAAAACCTACTACCAGCCCTACTTGGATCACAGTCTTTAAGTGCAGCCCTTAACAGAAGTCAGTTAATCCCCACTCCTGCCCCAACCCACACACACACGTGCACACACACAGGGTTGGCTCTGCTCTCCCTGGGGGTCTCTCCAGCCTCTGCCTCCCCATCCTCCAATCCCGTCCATGCTTTCCAGGAGTTCCCAGCAATCCAGTGGGGACACAGTGAAATATGCCCCAACCTCTCCAAGGTAGAAAAGGTGGTGCTTGGGTGTGAAATTCCCCCTTAGCAGTTATAGAATTTAAAGCTAAGCATTGCCTTTCTTGAAATAGCAAGAGTGTTGCTTTTCCCCATGCATCTGGTGATGATGTCAGAAACATCAGGGACAGCTTCTATTCGGCCACAGTTGAGCCAATCCTAGGCAGTGGTGACCAGGGAGGCCCTGAGAGGCCATTGCAGCCAACGCCTTCATTATCAGACGACGAGGGTAAGGTCCAGTGATGGTCAGGGATTTACCCCAAGTCATACGATGGCATCTAGCTAGGGTTGCAAGCCCACTCCCTGCAGTCCCAGTGGGGCACTCAAAAGCCGTGAGCAGTCTTTGGGACCTCCAGCACAGAGCCCCCTCCTCAGAGCCACTGCCCCTGCCCGGTGGACAGCTCCAGACAGCTGCTCTTCCTGTCCCGTCCATGGCTGTTCACATTCACGGCTGCTGCCCCCACATCACTCTCTTCCCCGCCCTGTAACCAAACTAAACACTTCTCCATACTTCATACATCACCAAACAATAAAAGCAGGCTATTCGCCCTTAGCCCTTAACGGAAGCGTTAATTTATTCTCTATCTTGCAGGCCAGCTCAGCCAACATGATCCGGCCAAGCTGAGCATGGGAGGCCAAGTGGGCAGCAGCTGTCCAGAGGGCCCAGGGACCAAGGTGTCTTAGCTCTCGGCAGGAGTGCTGGGCTGCGTCCCAGCCAACAGCGCAGGAGAGAAGCAGCTCAAACTCGCTTCCTGGTTGGGCCAGGGCCAGCAGGCCCCTGTCCTGACAGTCCTCTGGCTGGAAGGCATAGCTTCTCCACAAGGCTGGGACGACAGACCCATCCCAAAGCACCAAATTAAGAGTAAAAATAAGCTCAAGGTCGGGGGGAAAGCCCTTCTAGCAGCCTGGCGCTGCTGGCTGAGCTGCTTCCAGCTCTAGTGGCCCAGATCCCAGGGCTGGCGCTCACCTAATCAGTTGGACATTGCAAAGCTGGGCTCCCCCACCACCTGTGTTGAGATGAATCATCCATTGCGGGTATCTCCATCTTCTGCATCTCTCCTCACACACACAATGACCCTAGAATCTGGATTGTCATTACCTGTGGCCTTCTGCACCAGTGAGGAGCAGGATAACACACTGGTTAAGAGCTAGACTTGGAGTTGGCTCCATCCTTTCCTGTCTGTGTGACCTGGGGCAAGTTACTTAACCTCTCTAAGCCTCCCTCTCCTCGGTCAGTAAGATGGGGTAAGAATCATGCCTTCCTCTTTCAAAGAGTGACTGTAAAGATGAATGAGCTAATAATTTAAAATGCTTAACCCGATGCTGGGCATAGAGTCCAGACAAACAGTGGTGATTAACAACCAATAATAGTTGTAGCAGATGCGTAAGAAAAGTTGTGGAGAGGTGAGCACGGTGGCTCAGCCTGTCTGTAATCCCAGCAACTCTGGAGGCTGAGGTGGGAGGATGGCTTGAATCCAGGAGTTGGAGGCTGCAGTGATCGTTCCTCTGCACTCCAGCCTGGGCAACAGGGCGAGACTCTGACTTTTTTTTTTTTTTTTTTTTTGAGATGGAATCTTGCTCTTGTCGCTTAGGCTGGAGTGCAGTTGCCCGATCTCAGCTCACTGCAACCTCTGCCTCTTGGGTTCAAGCGATTTTCCTGCCTCAGCCTCCAGAGTGGCTGAAATTACAGGCACCCGCCATCATGCCTGGCTAATTTTTTTTTTTTTTTTGTATTTTTAGTAGAGACAGGGTTTCACCATGTTGGCCAGGCTGGTCTTGAACTCCTGACCTCATGATCTGCCCACCTCGGCCTCCCAAAGTGGTGACTCCGACTTAAAAAAAAAAAAAAAAGTGGAACGTGGAAGAAGGCGCAATGCCCAGGGCCCAGAGAAGCCAGGCAAGCATCCTTAGAGGCTGTGGGGACAGTCAAACAGGGGCCTGGGCCTGCACAGAGCTGTGGGATGTTCTGGGCCTGCAATGAACCCCAGGCAAGGAGGCAAGAGCTCAAGGGGCAAGGGCTCTGCAGCCAGAAGCAAGCTGATGGCTGGGAGCCAAGAAGGTGGGCTGAGCATCAGACCAAGGACCAGGCAAATAGGGTGGGGGTCAGGAGTCCAGCAGGCCAAGGACACAGAACTCAGCAGAAAAATGGATTCTAATCCCTGAGCAGGAGCACTTGCCTTCCATTCTGTTTTAGTGCTTCCTTCTCCAGGAGGGGGTAGGCTAAGGACATGGATAATTGCAGTGGTCACTGGGGTTACCTTCCCTCCCCCACTACGATGGCCCAGTCCCAGGAGGTGGGACTGACCCCACTCCTATCTCCAGGATGACCAATCAGGGTAATCGCGACTTCCCTACTATCCATAGCGATTGTCCATCAGAGACGTTCTTCTCAGAGCATAGCTCAGAATACCCGTTTCATGGGTATGGGAAGAGTGGTTTCTTTCTCCCAGAAGAGGAAAAAGGAACTGTATCACCCTGGTTTCTGCTGGCAGCATTCCTGTGACTATCAAATAAGCCATTTTAAGGAGTAAGCGTGGAAGGCAGAGCATAGAGAAACAGAGAAACAAAGGTCAAGTCCTGATAAAACTATGCCCGAAGCCCACACACAGTACCTTCAGTCCTTTACTACACAAGGCAATAAATCTCAGAGCTATTAATAGTTTGAGTTGGTGCAGCAGACAGAATAATGCCACCCCCAAAGAGATGCACTATCTCTAGAAACTGTGGATACAGGCCAGGCACGGTGGCTCATGTTGTGATTACCCCAGTGCTTTGGGAGGCCGAAGTAGGTGGATCACCTGAGGTCAGGAGTTTGAGACCAGCCTGACCAACATAGTGAAACCTCATCTCTCCTAAAAATGCAAAATTAGCCAGGCATGGTGGTGCATGCCTGTAATCCCAGCTACTTGGGAGGCTGAGACAGGAGAATCACTCGAACCTGGAAGGCACAGGTTTCAGCGAGCCAAGATCATGCCATTGCGTTCCAGCCTGGGCAACAAGAGTGAAACTCCATCAAAAAAAGGAAGGGAGGGAGGGAGGGAGCAAGAGAGAGAGAGAGAGAAAGAAAGGGAAAGAAAAGAAAGAGAAAGAAAGAAAGAAAGAAAGGGAAGGAAGGAAGGAAGGAAAGAAGGAAGGAAGGAAGGGAGAGAAAGAAAGGAAGAAAAAAGAAGAAAGAAAGAAGGAAGGAAGGAGGGAAGGAAAGAAAGAAAGAGAAAGAAAGAAGAAAGGAAGGAAGGAAAGAAAGAAAAGAAGAAGGAAGGAAAGAAAGAAGAAAGGAAGGAAGGAAAGAGAAAAAAAGAAGGAAGGAAAGAAAGAAAAGAAGAGGAAGGAAGGAAAGAAAGAAAGAAGAAGAAGGAAGGAAAGAGAGAGAGAAAGAAGGAAGGAAAGGAAGAAAGAAAGAAAGAAAGAAAGAAAGACAGAAAGACAGAAAGAGAAAGAAAGAAGAGAGGAGCATAACTGTGAATACAGGCATTTACATGGCAAAAGGGACTTTTCAGATTGATTAAGGACCTTGATATGGGTAGAGTCCTCTGGATTATCCAAATGGACCCAATCTAATCATATGAGTTCTTATAAACAGAGAATCATTTCAAGGAGCGGTCAGAGGGAGATGTGACTAAGGAAGGCCAGTCAGAGAGATGCAGTAGCGCTGGCTTTGTTGACGGAGGATGGGGACCATGAGCCAAGGCCTTCTAGGATCTGGAAAGGACAAAGAAACAAATTCTCTCGCAGAGCCTCCAGAAAGGGATGCAGCCTGCTGATGCCTTGTTTTAGCTCAGTGAGATCCACAAGAAGCTTCTAACCTAGAGTATTGTAAGATACATTTATGCTGTTTTAAGCCACTAGGTTTGTGGTAATCTACTGCAACAGCAATTGAAAACGAAAAGAGTTAGGTTTTCAGTTACTTTTAACCAAAAGCATCCTGATTCCATCATAACTCCACTTATGACCATAGCGAACAGTCTTTTTCAAATGTATTATATTATTATTATTATTATTATTATTATTATTATTATTATTATTTTGGAGATAAGGTCTTGCTCTATTGCCCAGGCTACAGTACATCTGAAGTGTGATCATAGCTCACTGCAGCCTCGAACTTCAAGGCTCAGACAATCCTCCTGCCTCAGCCTCCTGAGTAGCTGGGATTGCAGGCACAAGCCACCAACACCTGGCTGTAGCTAATAGTTATTAAGCTGGTCTTCTCTTTCAGTATGTTGCTAAATGCATTATGCATTCTATCTAATTTAATCACCACAATAATTCTATATTATTGAAACTATTAGTCCCATTCTAGATATAAGAAAAACTGAGTCTCAGAGAGGTGAAATCACATAACTTGTGAGTGAGGAGCCTAGATTTGAATTGAAGTTTGTTTGACCCCAAAGCCTGTCCACTTTTCTCTAGACCCTGCTGCTAGCTCTCAGTTCACCCCTCTGTGATGAAGGCCGGCTCTTCTGTATCCCAGGAAAGGAAAGTGGTTCTAGCTGCCCAAAGGACAGTAGAGAAATGTCAGTGTTTCCAAATCTGCATGCCAATTCTCACCTTAACTTTGAGGCTTGCCCTCACCCACACACTCCTCTTCTCTGTTCCACTCACAATGCTGTCATTTAAAAATCACCTTCCTTATGGAAGAAATGTCATTATATTCACAAAATCTAAAACACCCAAAGAGAAGATAAAGAATTCCGCCCTTTCAGACGTGTGACCTACATCAGTGTTTCTTAAACTTTTGTCTGTGGGGTGGGTGTGTGTGTGTGTGTGTGTGTGTGTGTGTGTGTGTTTTATTAGAGAAGGGTCTAGCTCTGTCACTTGGGCTGAAGTGCAGTGGCATGATCATAGCTCTCAGCGTCCTCAAACTCCTGTCCACAAGTGATCCTCCCCGCTCAGTCTCCCAAAGTGCTGGGATTACAGGCATGAGCCACTGTGCCCGGCCATTTCTTACACTTTAACAAGCACACGAATCACCTGGCAGGGCTGAGCATCTAACCAGTTCCCAGCTGATGGTAGTGCTGTGTTTTCGCCATCCACACTTTGAGTAGGGAGAGTCTACACAACAGCAAATCAATGAGCATCTGGAAATTTGGAAGTTGCCAGGGGTTGGCTGGCTGTTGCGGGCTTCCATCGCTTGTGTGCATGCCATGGAAACAAAAATCCCAGAAGAGAACTCTCATATATCTGAAAGCTCCCACTTAATTCCCAATTGTTGGTCATTCTCCACCCCTCTTTCTCTCACCCTTCCCCCACATGCAACGCATCAGCAAACCCATTGGCTCCATCTTCAAAATAGATCTGGAATCTGACCACATCTCGCCCTTCTGCACCACACTCCTTATGATGAAGTCCAAGCCACCATCACCTGTCACCTGCAAGATTACGACTGCCCCTTCCTGGGCTCCCCACTTGCACCCTCGCCTTGCTATAGTCCATCTTCCATACAGCAGCCAGAGGGATTTTTAAAAAGGAACATGGGATCTCTTTCTTTTTTTCTTTTTTTTCTGAGACGGAGTCTCGCTCTGTCTCCCAGGCTGGAGTGCAGTGGCACGATCTGGGCCCACTGCAACCTCTGCCTCCCAGGTTCACGCCATTCTCCTGCCTCAGCCTCCTGAGTAGCTGGGACTACAGGCACCTGCCACCACACTCGGCTGATTTTTTTTTTTTTCTGTAATTTTAGTAGAGACAAGGTTTCACCATGTTTGCCAGGATGGTCTCGATCTCCTGGCCTCGTGATCCGCCCGCCTCGGCCTCCCACATGGGATCTCTTTCTTACCTTGCTCAAACACGCCGGGAGAGCAAAACATACCCATGAGGGGACAGGCATTATATAGGACATTATATAGGACTCTGCCCTCACAGAATTGATGATGTTCTATGAAAGTATAGACATGAACCCCATAGCCTGAAAAGAACGATACTCTGGGGCTGGGCACGGTGGCTCACACCTGTAAACCCAGCACCTTGAGAGGCCAAGGCAGGTTGATCACTTGAGCCCAGGAGTTCAAGAATAGCCTGGGTAACATGGTAAAACCCTGTCTCTACTAAAAATATAAAAATTAGCCAGATGTGGTGGTACATGCCTGTAGTCCCAGCTACTGAGAAGGCTGAGATGGGAGGATCACTTGAGCCTGGGAGATCGAGGCTATAGTGAGCTGTGATGGCACCTCTGCATTTCAGCCTGGGTGACAGAGTGAGACCCTGTCTGGAAAGAAAAAACCAAACCAAACCAAACACAATACTCTGAGCTCCTGATGACAGCTACAAGGGCCATAAAACAAGGGAAGGAGAGAGAACCAAGCCCAGCACTTAGTCCCTAGTCAATGAATATTTCTTGAATGAATGAACCCTTGGAGCATTTTAAGTAGAGGAGATGAATGATCTGATTTCCATTTAAAAATAATTATCGGCCGGGCGCGGTGGCTCAAGCCTGTAATCCCAGCACTTTGGGAGGCCGAGATGGGCGGATCACGAGGTCAGGAGATCGAGACCATCCTGGCGAACACAGTGAAACCCCGTCTCTACTAAGAAATACAAAAAATAGCCGGGCGAGATGGCGGGCGCCTGTAGTCCCAGCTACTCGGGAGGCTGAGGCCGGAGAATGGCGTGAACCCGGGAGGCGGAGCTTGCAGTGAGCTGAGATCCGGCCACTGCACTCCAGCCTGGGCTACAGAGCGAGACTCCGTCTCAAAAAAAAAAAAAAAAAAAAATAATTATCAAAAAATGTTTTTTCAAAAAAAAGGTAATACATGTTTGTTATAAAAAAAATCAAATAGCATATAGGGGGAATATGAAAATCATGCATTATGCAGCCCATAGAGAGCAGCCACTGCAGACACTCTGGTGAATGTCTTTGCCAGCCTGCCTCTCACTCACTCTCTCGCTATTCCTGTCTGTCCCTATCTCTCTTTATAAATATATAAAAGCATTTTCCACAGTGGATTCAAGCCATTCATGCTGATTTGTAACCTGCTTTTTTCCTGCCCTTTGTAATTTTATGCTCATTGTAAACTTTCCACAGTGGGCATATATAACTTTTATAATCCGGAACATTAAAAAACAAAAAAGCAAAAGACCACAAAAAATAAAGTTAAAACCCGCAAATACAGGATGAGGGTTCCCTGGCTGAGCAGTAAGGCTGTGAAGAAAGGCTTTGGGGTTTAACTGACCACAAACTCAGCATGAGTTGACGGCATGGCGTGGTTTCTAATTTCGATCCAGTTCATGTTATCGGACAATTCCCCAGCTCCTGGTATGGGAAAAGTAAAGGCAATATAAAGAAGCTTCTCTGGGCTCAGCTTGAGACAACTCGTTGTTTGCTCAATCCCCTGCCTTACAGCTTTTGAAACACCTACTATGTGTAAAATCAGGATAAGAACAGCTAATGCTTCATGAGCACTTACTCTGGCCAGGCAATATTCTAAGAGCTTTACATACATTAACTTGTTTAATCCTCCCAACAACTACCATTATTCTTCTCATTTTATAGATGAAGAAACCGAAGCCCAGAGAGGTTAAGTAACTTGCCTAAGGTCACACAGCTTACTAAAGCATCATGAGAAATACCAAGAAGAGCAAGCTATGGGTCTGCCCTCAAGGAACTGACAGTCAAAAGGACACATGTAAAAGACTCACATTAATTCATTCAACAAACATTTAACTGTGCAAAGCTCCTATGAATACGTTTTCTCAACCCAGCCTCAGTGGATGTTCATTTATTCAGTCACCCAACACAGTTTTATTATGCACCAACTATGTGCCAGGCTTGGTGCTAGGCACTGGGGAAACGGTGCCAAACAAGACAAGTCCCCACAGCTCAGCTTATAATCAGGTAGGAGACAGAAGAATTAGTGAAGCAAATAAGCACATGATCTAATTAAATGTGGACCCCAGTCCTGTGAAGACAAATACAGCAGGCAAGGACTGGAACTGACCCATGTAGAGGTCCAAGCAGGAGACCCAACGTAGGTCATTTAGAGAAGGCCATTGAGGAGGCATTTCAGCTTTGGGCAAAGGAAGATCGAGGAGGTGAATATGTCTTGATTGCAGTGAGACAGAACCATAGAAAATGCAGGTGGAGAGGCAGGTTGCAGTCAGTCACACACAAGAGGGTTAGCTGCCAGGCAAGACTCTATTACGTGTGTGCTGGGAAGCATTCGAGAGTGTTAAGCAGAAGAGTAACAAGATCTGATGTCCACTTTTGAAAGATCACTGGACCAGAGGGCAGCAGGTAAGAGGGGAAGCAAGGAGACAGTATAAGGCCAGTTTCATAACAGGGGCACAAGCTGATAGGGTGAGATTAGGGTGGCAAGAGGGTGCCTGGGGAGTCAGGATTCATGATTAAATGAGCACTGACCAGACTTGTGGATGGATTGGATGCAGGATGTAAGGGAAAGAGGAGGCAGGACAACTTCAGGGGCTTGGACCGGAGCAACCTGGGTGCCATGTACTGAGAAGCAGAGGATGGAAAGCAAAGCAGTTTTCAATAATCCACCTGGTGTGAGATGCGGTGGGCCTTCTCCAAGCAGGGGGCTGGATGCAGCAGTCTGGAGCTTAAGGGAAAGGTCTAGCCTGTAGATCGGCATTTGGGAGATGTCAGTGTCTGGGGGGACCCTATCTACAACTTCAGCCTGGATAAGCCCACCCACGGAGTAGGTGTAGACAGGGCCCCAGGGATGAGTGTAGACAGAGACCTGGGAGTAGGTGTAGACAGAGACCCAGAGAGAGTGTAGACAGGGCCCCAGGGATGAGTGTAGACAGAGACCAGGAGTGGGTGTGGACAGCCCTGGGAGTGGGTGTAGACAGCCCCGGGGTGCTCTACCACTTATCAGTTTGGAAGAGGAGACAGATTCCAGAAAGGAGCCTGAGAAGCAATGGCCAGGGAAGAAAAAAGAAACCGAGAGAGTATTGTCTTGGAAGCCAAATGCTTAAGGCAGCGGGGAGAAATCAGCTCTGTCAAAAGCTGCTGATAGGGTGAGGAAGATGAGGCCTGGGGATCGCTCACTTTGGCAGCAAGAGGCCACTGCACAGGAGGCATCCCCGAGGCCTGGAGCTTCCAGCTCCCAGCTCCATCCAGACTCACCAGCAGCCCGCAGACCTCTCCTCTGCTCATGTGGGCCCCAGGAAACGTTAGCCAGCATCTTGGCACAACCCTCCCCAGGCTGGCCTGGGCAAAGACGGTCTTGCCTTGGTCGAGCTGACACGGGCATGCTGCAGCTTCCCGGAGGCCCTGCAATGTCTCCACTGTCCATGCCCACGCTGCCCCAATGCCTGCGGCGGCTGCATTGAATGGAAGTAATAACGCCCTCCTTCAGAGATCCCCACGAGGGCTAAGGAACTCGAAAGGAAGCCTCTTATCAACTGAGCGCACGGAGTGATGTAAGTTAATGACCATCATCTGAAATGAACTCCTCCCGCCCACTGCCTTCCCACTCCTCCCAGCCCCTCTCGGCTCCCCCTGCCCCGCCTAACTTGTCCCATCTCTTATTTTCAGGGGTCTCTTCTGGCTTGTCATCACAGTTCCTCCCGGTCTGCTTAGCCTTCTTTCTTCTGGTCTTACCATGCTGTCTCCCACCCTTTGTGGAGGAGAATGCGGGGAAAGAATAACAGAAATTACAGAGAGATGATGATGACGATGACGACGACGACAACGATGATGAAGAGTGTGAATATCCCTTACTGAGCATTTCTGCAGGCTGACTTAGTGCAACTTCTCATCTATTCTTGCCCGCAGCCTCAGAGGTAGGTGTTCAAAATGGTAGTGCCTGCCCCTGACATCAGCAGAATAATAATCATGCTTGCTATTTATTAAGCACTTACTCTGTGCCCAGTTTGGGATAAATACCTTCTGCTCAGTCTCTCCTTTCAGCCTAGCGTCAATGGTAGAGAACAAAATATTCTTTTTTTTTTTTTTTTTTTTTTTGAGACAGGGTCTCCTTCTGTTGCCCAGGCTGGAGTGCAGTGGCACGATCGTGGCTCACTGCAACCTTGACCTCCCGGGTTCAGGTGATCCTCCTGCTTCAACCCCTCAAGTATCTGGGGCTATGGTGCGTGCCACCACGCCTAGATAATTTTTGTAGAGATGGGGCTTCCCATGTTGCCCAGGCTGGTCTTGAACTCCTGGGCTCAAGCAATCCACCTGCCTCGGCCTTCCAAACTGTTGCGATTACAGGCGTGAGTCACTGTGCCCAGCCAAATATTCTTATTACATCCATTTCGCAGGTGAGAAAAGGTTAAGTTGCTGAGTAAAAGAATAAATGGTGTTCAAATGATTGAGTTCAAAACTGGGGTGGGGGATACAGAGGCAGAGAGACTCCAGAAATGCCCTACTGTGCCACCTTGAGTGCCCAGAGAAGTGCAGGTGGCAGTGGTTGTCAATGTGTGCATTGGGTGGGGCAGGGAAACACACAGCCCCATTCCCCTGCAAGTCCTGGCCCTGGAGAGGGATCAGTGGGTCCACGGCTTGTGGTACTTGGTGTGTGTGCTGCCGGGACAGTGGTGAGTGGGGCGAGCATGTGGGGTGCGGGTGACAGACAGTGGTGAGTGGGGCGAGCATGTGGGGTGCGGGTGACTGTGAGTATGTCCCAGCAGGACTCGTGGTAGCCTTTACATTTTTGTGGCATGAGGTGGAAATTGGAAATAATAAAGAAAGGAGGTGGGGGAGAGACAGAAATAAGAAAGAAAGAAAAAGCAAGGAAATCATAAAATGTTACCATCCTGCAGGCGCCAGCCTGGGCGATGAAACCACTAATGAGCCTGAGGTTCTGCAGAGCCCAGCATCTAATTCAAACCAGGCAGATAACAGCCGCGCGGTGCCCCTGCGCAAGTGTTAGCATGCACCCTCGAGGCCATGGCACAGGGAGGGAGTCCCAGAGCCCCGGAAAGTGGAACTCAGCTGCCATCCGCCCAGCCCCAGCAGCCCAGCCCCAGCACCTTGGCTTGGGAGAGGTCCTGCTGCCTCATCCGCAGAGCACTGCAGAAGGCCAGCTTGCCCATGCCTCCAGCAGGTCCACATTCGATCAGAATCACATCTGCAGCGTTTCGTGATTGGGGGTGTAGATCCTCCATTTAATTGAAATTTTTTACGCTTTGACCAGCATCTCCCCAATCCCCAACCCCTGGTAACCACCATTCCTCTCTCTGCTTCTGTGAGTTCTACTTTTTTAGATTCTACATGTAAGTGAGATCATACAATATTCACCTTTCTATGCCTGGCAAGTTTCACTTAGCAAAATGTCCTCTGGGTTCATCCATGTTGCCACAAATGACATTATTCTGTTCTTTTTTTAACCCTGGATAGTATTCCATTATGTGTATTTAGCATGTGCTCTTAATCCATTCATCTGTTTTTTAGGTTTGTTTTTTGTTTCTGTTTTTGTTTTTGCTTTTTTGAGAAGGAGTCTTGCTGTGTCATGCGATTTCAGCTCACTGCAACCTCCACCTCCCGGCTTCAAGCGATTCTCCTGCCTCAATTTCCCGAGTAGCTGGGACTACAGGCGCCCACCACCACGCCTGGCTAATTTTTGCATATTTGATAGATATGGGGTTCCACCGTATTGACCAAGCTGGTCTTGAACTCCTGACCTCAAGTGATCTGCCCACCTCAGCGCCCCCAAAATGCTGAAATTACAGGCATGAGCCACCACACCCAGCCCCATTCATCTGCTGATGAACCCTCAGGTTCATTCTGTGTCTTAGCTATTGTGAATACTGTTGCACTTAACATGGGGCTGTGGATATCTCTCTGGCATACTGATTTCATTTGATTTCCTTTGGATATATACTGATTTCGTTTGGATATATACCCAGAAGTGGAATTGCTGGATCATATGGTAGGTCTATTTTTACTTTTTTGAAGAACCTCCATACTGTCTCCCATAATGGCTGTACTAATTTACATCCCCATCAACAGTGTACAAGGGTTCCTTTTTCTCCACATCCTGGCCAATATTTGTTATCTTTTGTCCGCATTCAATTGCATCTCAATTATACACAATCCTATTTGAATGAGTAATTTATCAGTTGTCACATGTTTGTTTGTTTTCAAGATGGTGGAATAAATACAATTCAAGTTAAACTGCTTTTAAAAATTGGGTGAGAATCACACAGCCTTGAAGTTATTTCAGAGTTAGTAGGTAAACAGAGACCTCTGTTAAATGCTGTGTCCTTGGCATTCAATGTAAATGGCCCATGTTATTAGCAGGGAGCACCTGACCCGCACTGTACATTTAATGCAGGGCTTTCATATCCACCACACTTGGAGGTGGGGCCAGCACAACCACTTTGCAATAAGAAGATGGAGACTGTCTGGCCGGGTGCAGTGGCTCATGTCTGTAATCCCAGCACTTTGGGAGGCCGAGGTGGGTGGATCTGAGGTCAGGAGTTCAAGACCAGCCTGGCCAACATAGTGAAACTCCATCTCTACTAAAAAAAAATACACACAAAAATTAGCTGGGCGTGGTGGCGGGCACCTGTAAACCCAGCTACTGGGGAAGCTGAGGCAGGAGAATCACTTGAACCTGGGAGGCGGAGGTTACAGAGAGCCAAAATCATGCCATTGCACTCCAGCCTGGGTGACAAGAGCAAAATTCCATCTCAAAAAAAAAAAAGAAGGAAAAGATGGAGACTCTCCTTAAGGCATGATCAAATGGCAGCCAGCACTCAACCCCAAAGTCTATCCCCTGAGCAGACTGTGTTCCCTCACTGAGCCACGTTTCTGAGCCGAGTGCCAAAGCCTTGGGTAGGAGTTGGCAGGGTCTTATCCTCCTTTACCAGCCTCCCCCACCCCATGGATCTTCTCTTCATTAGGAAGTTCCTGGGCTTGGACGAGCAGAAGCTTCTCTTCCGCATCCTCCACAGAGCTGCCCTTGGTGGGGTGGGTTGGGTATTGATTCTCCTTGTGTTTCTGCAGTGATTGCAGATGTTGGAGTAGGTGGGAAACATCACTTACTCCCCAGCTTCAGAAACCCCTGTGTGTCACCAGAATCAACCAGAAGCACTCCTCCCAGGCTTTGAGGAGGATGCCACCGTCCACCATGTCACGAAGGGAGCAAAGAAAAGCCCTAGACTTGGAATCGGCTCCTTGCCTGCTGGAGAGGTCATTGTCCCACCCTGAGAGCATTTTCCCATCCAGGAAATGGGGACATGCCTGTCTCACAGGAAAGCTGGGAGAATTAAATGAGATTATGTGTCTTATTATAAACCTCAAGGAATAATGCGTTGAAAGTCACCGAGCTGACGCTAGAGTGACGCTTAACATAACTTTGTGGGGATGAAATCACAAGAATTTCTTCAGCACTGAAAGCAACATTCCTCACATTTCCTAAGCTGCCATGGATCTGATGCCCCATTTCCACAGCATTCTTTTGGTTGCAAATGATGACACAGAGAATTGAAAGAAAGACAGACAGAGACAGACAGACAGACAGAAAAGAAAAAATGCTGCAGAGAAAATGACCAGGTTGGGGGAGGAAGATAAGGGAACAGAGAATGGCCAACAGAATACCAGAGGCATTGAAAAAAATAATGCATAAAAGAGCTAAAGATCCCAGGAGAGAAAAGGAGGAGTGGGAGAGACAAGAGGGGCTGAGGGTGAAGGAGAAGAGGCAGAAGGCTTGGGAAGCCAGGGATGGAGGTGGGAGGGTTGCCAGCAGCAGAGGGGCAGGGGTCAGAATCTGACCAGGACAGGGGCCCAGGCACTTAAGCTGAGGCCTAGACAATGTGACTCTGAGGCATCGTCCTCTGTGACAGGGAAAGAGTCAGAGAGGAGAGTGGCCATGGCGCCTGGGCTGCATGACCCCTTTGGCCATATGGCTCTGGGTTGGGATTGAGGAGAGAGCTTGTGTTTTCTAGCTCCCATCCCTGATCCAGAGAAGAGAGAAGACCATCTGTTCCATTTCTGATGCCAGCACCTCCTCTTTACCACCAAGGTCCAGGACAGAAAACGCAACATCTGTTTAGCAGTCAGATATTGACCTTTGTCCATAGGTCAGTGATTTCTAGAAGGTCACAAGAAACTCAGAGTCCAGTTGTTCCAACCCTCCCTCTCTCACTGTCCATTATGAAGATGAGGGTTCAAGGCTCAGAGGGAGGGAGACTACCTCAGTTACCAGGTGAGATCGTGGCTGTCTGGAGCACAGCCCAAGCCTCCTGCCACCGGAGGAGAGGGCTGAGAGTAGAGTGGGTGGAGGGTGAGGGGAGGTCTCAAAGCTGGGAGACGGAGAGGAGCAGGGCTCTCCTCTCTATACAAGGCATTGTTCATCTTCACAGAAGCATCCTCGGTACCTAGAAGAGGGCCTGGCATGCATGGGGTCGTTAGCAAATATTTGCTGAATTCGTTAAAGGAGATTTTCCAGACTGAGCACAGGAAAGCCAGCTGGTGACCCCTCTGCCCCTGACCAGAGCATGTCACTGACTACCCTTGGGGCTCCGGGGAAAGCTCAGGCTGAGGTGACAGCAGAGCTGAGAGCAGGATTCGGGGCCTGGGTTAGGTTTGAGTTTTAGGACTGGGCTGTAGCTGCAGTGGGTTTGAGGTTAGGCCTGGGGTTGGCAGAAGTTGAGTTTAGCTTGGGATGGAGTTGATGTCTGGTTTGGACTGTGGATGGGGCTGGTGCAGCTGTGGGATGGTGTTCAGAGCTGGAGCTGCTGCCCAGGTCCAGCCGGGATAAGGGCTGAAAGGAGGGTTTGAGGTGGGTACTGATGTGTATCCAGCCTGACTGGAAGCTGGTTTAGGAATGGCCTTGGGATTTGCTCTAGGGTTGGTTTGGAGGCTGTTGGAGGAATCGGGGCTGGGGTTCTGTTCCTTCCACTCCCCCAGCCCCATTCCCTTTTGGACAGAAATCCTCCACCGAGCTTGCCCAGTGGGTCCTTCTCAGAGTCTTGACAGTAGCTCACAGGAGGGCAAGCAAAATGCCATCCTCTGACCTGGTGCTGCAGCCTGAGACACACAGACATGGTGGTTCTCAAGGGGCACTAGGCTGGCCCCCAGCCCCAGCTGGGATGGGGCATCTTTACAGCTCTGGCAGACTCATGAAAAGTAATGGGGCCTTGCCATTTACTGCCTTTTCACAAAGAAAATATATCAAGTGAGACATATTTTTCTTAGAGGCAACATAAATATTTATCAGTGTTGTGGCTTCCTGGGCCCCTGATTTATAGAGGACCTGGGCTATGGGGCAGGATTCCTCCCAGTGGCTGCTGAATCCCTGAACCCAAGTGTTAATGGGTAGAGTCAGGTTTCTACCCCTCAGGACTTGGCAGGAGGTGCTGATGTAGCCAAAAGCAGAGATGGGAACTTCTACCAACTGGGAAGAGGGGAAACCCACCATCAGGTCTTGGTTCCTACCTCTATATAAAAGTTGGGGATTTGGAGCCAGGTGAACCTCAGTTTTAATCTCAGCTCTGGTACCTATAAATCAGTTACATCGTCTCCTTGATCCTCAGTTTCCACACTTCTAAAAGTGGGACAATTCCTCCTTAATAGAGCTGTTGAGAGGATTTGCTTATAGGTCTGGCTTAGAGGATTTATAGATTTGCTTAGAGGATTTGCTCAAGGTCTGGCTTATAGGAAACACACAGGAAAGGTTTGCTGGCTCTTCTTTCTCAGTAGAGGTTGAGAGATCGGGCTCTGGAAGTCAAACAGACCTGGGTTTACATCTTTGCTTTGTCACTCATAATCTGGGGGGCCCTGAGCCTCAATTTTCTCATCTGTAAAATGGGCCAAATAAGAGTATCTCGTATCTCATAGGGATGCATCGGTCAGAGTGAATGGTTGCAAGCGACAGAACCTGACTCTGTCTCTGACGAGTGCAAAAGGGAATTTAATGAAAGGATATCAGAAGCTCACAGAATCTATAGGAAACTGGAAGACCAGGCCTAGAAAGTAGATAGAATGCAAGGAGTGATAGAGGAATAGGTCAAATAGTGATTCATCAATCAAGGCAGTAGACTCTAGAGCAAGCAGGAGCAGCCCAGGGTGCCGGCTGCCACAGCCACAGTCATGGGCAGGACTGCAGAGGCCGCTGAGCCTCTGCATGCTCAATGTTCAAGGCCCAGTCGAGGTTCTATGCTTATCTCCTGCCCATTTCTTTGGTCTCCAGGGTTGGGATACCATGACCTCCCACCAGTCTGTGTTCACTGAGGACGCCCCAGGAAAGACCAGCGTGCTCATGTAGAAGGGGTTTGGCACTCTTAACAAGGTCCATGACAGAGGTCTTTGGGAATGAGATAAGACCACCCTCATTGATGCCCCTGTGCCTGGCACCAAGCATAACTCCTCAAGTGGCAGCCATTAGCTGTCATGACAGCCTCCTCCAGTGCGAGCTGTGCCTGCAGTGGCCCCTGGACTAAAGGTGGCAGATACAGACAGAGTTGGAGATTGGCTCAGGAAGTGCCATCTGCTCATCAGGCAGTCTGACATGAGGGAAAGAGACCAAGAGGGAAAGACCAAGAGTCTGGCCCTACTTCTTGTCCCATCTCCACCACTAATTAGCAATGCCAGCCTGACAGGCCCTCCCTCCTCTCTGAGATTCCAGCTTCTCTGCTGGGAAACAGCATCAGTGCTACCTTCCCTCACTCTGTCACCAGAAGGCTGGGAAATGCATATTTAATAACACATAGGCCAGGTGCAGTGGCCCACACCTATAATCCCAGCACTTTGGGAGGCCGAGGCAGGGGGATCACTTGAGCCAGGAGTTTGAGACCAACCTGGGCAACATGGCAAAGCCCCATCTTCAAAAAATACAGAAAACTAGCTGGGTGTGGTGGTGCAGTCCTATAGTCCCAGCTACTCAGGAGGCTGAGGCGGGAGGATCACCTGAGCATAGCAGGTCAAGGCTGCAATGAGCCATGATTGTGCCACTGCACCCTAGGCTTGGTGACAGAGTGATGCCCGGTCTCAAATAATAATAATAATAGCAACACATAGAAATATTATTTTTTCTATTTTTAAGGTTTTTAATAACTTTAAAATCTTTCCAAAATAATTTATATTCCATAAAGTTCACCCTTTTAAAGTACACAATCCCGTGATTTTTATTCACAACGTTGTGCAACCATCACTACTAATTCCAGAACATTTCATCATCTCCAAAAGAATCCTGTATCCTTTAGCAATCATCCCTCATTCTTTCCTCCCCTCAGCCCCTGGCAACCACTAATCTCCTTTCTGTCTCTATGGATTTGCCTGTTCTGACAAATGGAATCATGCAATGCGTGGTCTTTTGTGTCTGTTTTTTTTCACTTAGCACAGTGTTTGCAAGGTTCAGCCATATTGAGGCATGTGTCAGTGCCTCATTCCTTTTCACAGCTGTGTACTATTTTGTTGCATGGATATGCCACAGTTTGTTTACCCATTCATGTAGGATTCTTTTTAGTTGACACAGGGCCAAGGCCGGGGCTTCAGGTATTCTTACAGAGGGAGAGGCTAGAGCAGAACCAAGAGGAAGGGCTGCATCTAAACAGGGGATGTGTGTGCAGCCTGAATGAGTCTGTCTCTGGCTCTGCTTACTCTCAAAGTGCCTGAGGGCATTTCAGAGAGTTCCTGGATTCTGAGAATCGGAAATTATTGCTACCTAGACTCTGAGCTTTCCATCACCTCTGCCTCAAACCCAAGGTGACTATGGGCATGGGGCCTTCCTGGGGGTTGGAGTCAGTGGACAGAGTTGAGCTAGGCACATAGAAGTGATTAGTAAATACATGGATGGACAAATGGATGGATTGAATAGATGGATGATTGCATAGAGGGATGCAAGGGTTCATGTGGAAAAATGGATGGATGGACGGACGGACGGATGGATGGATGGATGGATGGATGGATGGATGGATGGATGGATGAATGAATGGATGGGTGGATGAATGGATGGGCAGGTGGGTGGGTGGATGGATAGACAGAATGTATAAATGGAAGACTGGATGAATAAACTGGCATGTGGAGCTGGCACTACATTCTTGCCAAGACCTACTTTGTTTGTTCTGAAACAGTGTCTTGCTCTGTCACCTAGGCTGGAGTGCAGTGGTGCAAACACGGCTCACTGCAGCCTCTAAGTCCTGGGTTCAAGCAATCCTCCTGCCTCAGCCTACCATGTAGCTGAGACCACAGACATGCACACCATGCAACACCATGCCTGGCTAATTTTTTTTTTTTTTTTTGTAGAGATAGGGTCTCTCCATGTTGACTAGGCTAGTCTCAAACTCCTGGACTCAGGTGATCCTCCCATCTCGGCATCCCAAAGAGCTGGGATTACAGGCATTAGCCATCGCACCTGGCCTGCCAAAGCCCACTTTATGCATGGGAGAAAGATACATTTTTTACCTAGAGGGAAATTCTAGCACAAGGCATCCTTGAGTCAAAAGACCTACCATTTAGGTGCTAACTTAAACAGGTGTAGGAAGGATCAAATCTTAAATCTTTAGAGTTGCAAATCAAATGATCTAGCTGTGTTTGGCACACTGAAGGTGCTTACTACATAGTTGGAAGTGAACGGATGGACGAATGAATGGCTTGAACAAATGAACAAACCTACTTCCCACCCAGTTGGTGAATTAGGAAAGTGACACCCATTTTAGAAATGAGGAGAGTGGCACCTAAAGTCACCCGCCGATCAGGGTCAGGCTGTGGCGTGGAATCCAGACCAACTGGAAGTCCAGCATTCTTTTCCCCATACCAGGCAGTTTCCCGGTTCCTGATCTCAGTGGGGACATCTCATGTCAACCAGACAAGTCACTTCCAGGCCTTGGATTTTGTGTTCTTCTACCTAGGACAAGGAGGTCACTGAACTGACCACATGTCTATTTGATGATTGTTTGAGACTGGGGTGTGTGTATGTGTCTTGGAATGAGAGAGAAAAAGAGAGAGAAAAAAAGAGACACACAGGGAGAGAGAGAGAGGAGAGGGGGGGGGGGGGGAGAGAGAGAGAGAGAGAGAGAGAGAGAATGCATACATTCTCACGAATGGAAAGGCAAATACATCTTGTCAGCAGCTTTCACCTTCCCGTAGTGCAGCTGTAACATGTCAGGTGTATTGGGGCACCCGAGATAAGCTGGTTTTGACACGCTGCAGATGCCTTCCTACCTCCCAGGGAGGCTGTGACCACCCCATGTGACAGAGACAATGACATTCAACATCTGGGTAGCAGCTTATGTGAGGTCATGACTCAGTGCCTGGCACATGGCAAGTACCCAGTGAATGGTGGCTGCTTTCATTCATTAATAGCAATCTCCCCGGCCCAGACCTTCTTACTAGGCTCATACTTTCCAGCACACTGAACTGGGATCAGGAGGTCTAATTCTACTCCCAGCTCTGACATGCACTTTCTGGGGGACCCTGGATGTCTAACCTCCCTGGGCCTCCATCTCCTCATCTGTAGAATGGAGAAAATCATACCCTCCTCACAAGGCTGCTGGGAAAATAACCAGAGAGACAGGCTATGGGGGCACTTTGCATGCTATAGACAAGGGGCAGTAAACTACCAGGGGCCAAATCCAGTGCGCCACTTTGCAAATAAAGTTTTATTGGAACGCACCCACCCTCATCCATGTACGTATTGTCTGTGGTTGCTTTCAAACGACAGTAACAGAGCCAAATAGTTGCAACAGAGACTAAAGGTCTGCAGAGTCTAAAATATTTACTATCTAGTCCTTTAAAGAAGAATTTAGCTGCTCCTGCTATTGAGCGATTATTCCCAGGTGTTAGCAGCTTTCCTCCTTCCTCTTCCCTGGGAGATGCTCACTCTCAGGCCCTCCCAAAGGCTGGTGTAAAGCCTGGGTATCTCCTCTTTGACAAGGTTTCCTGGTGACTCTGATGAAGAAAGGCCCCTGGTCCAGACTGCAAAACACACCAGGGTAGTGGAATCAGACAGACCCGAGATCAAATCCCTGTTCTACTGCTTCCCACCTGTGTGACTGCGGACAAGTTGCTTAACCTCTCTGAGCCTCAATGCACTTATCTACAAAATGGGGACAACAATGCCTATCCCTTAGAGTTCCTGGGAAAATTAAATGAGACAATGTCTATAAAGGGCTCAGTCAGGCCTGATGCAGGATGGGTGCCTGGTAATTGACGGTTTTTTTTTTTTTTTTTCCTGCATCCCTAAACTAATTCAGTCCCTGGGTATGCTGCATCTTCCCAGTTCTTCCAGAACCCTCCTAGCTTCTCTCTTTCTGCCCCACTGTGGCCTCTCAGGTGGACTCTGCCCCCCGTCTTTGTTGAGGGTCCTTCTTCCCCAGCAGAGAGAGGTGCATTTGCTGAGAGGCAGCGCTGGGGAGCTGGTCTGATACAGCCTGGAGTTCTCGGCCCATTTCTGACACTGAAACACCGGCTCTGTGTTTACACAAGGACTCTCATAATATTTGCTTTCCGTGGCCATTATTTGTCCAGGGGCTGACGTCAGATGAAGACAAGCAACTCCCCACTAGCGCTTTCAAAGCACAAGGTCAGCACCTCCCTGTCCCCACTTCACTGTCCCATCCCCTGGCTCCTTGTCTGAGTTTTCTAAACTAACCACACTCCAGGCTTTGGGTGACTTAGCAAATGAGTTGGCGTGGGACCAGCAGAAAGGCAGATTCTGGTCCCAGCCTGTCGCTAACTAGCTGCGCGACCTTGGAGGGTCTGGTCCTCTCCCTGGGCCTCAGTTGCCTCCTCTGTGCCCTGGGAGGGTCGCTTCCAGCGCCACAATTCCACGACTCTGGAACTTCAAGAACCCCCCAGGCTGGGAGAGTGCAGCACCCGCTGTCACTCTCCTTCCCACCCCTCCACCCTTCTCAAGCTGCCTGAGAGTGGGAGGAAAGCGAACAGAAATTGTGAAAACAAAGCCACACTTCGACTTAGCTACAACCCTGCCGACAGCACAATCTTTCATCAAGAGAGAAAATAAGAAGTGAAAAAAGCTACAAGCCTTCAACTGGGCATTTTAACATGGAGGTATGTCCTCCACCACAGCAAATACCCTGCACCCTGACCAGCGTGGGGAGCCTGTGAATGGACATAAGTCCAGCTTCTTCGACCCATCTGCCACTCATATGAGAAGGTTGCCGGGCGCCATGGCTCACGCCTGTCATCCTAGCACTTTAGGGGGCCAAGGGGGTTAGATCACCTCAGAGAGGTCAGGAGTTCGAGACCAGCCTGGCCAACATGCTAAAACCCCATCTCTACTAAAAATACAAAAATTAGCTGTGTGTGGTGGTGCGTGCCTGCAATCCCAGCTACTGGGAAGACTGAGGCAGGACAATCACTTGAACTTGGGAGGCAGAGGTTGCAGTGAGCCGAGCCGCTGCACTCCAGCCTGGGAGACAGAATGAGACTCCATCTCAAAAAAAAAAAAAAAAAGAGGTCAAGTTGCAGGTAAAGCCACCTATGTCACACGGTCAGCTCTGCTTCCCAGGGAGGAAGAATCATACATAAGTCCAAGGGGAGAAAAAAAAAAAATGACAAAACCAATCCAGGGAGTTACTGACTCCATTGAAATGTGTATCCATGCCAAAGACATACGGGTCCATACCTCCCGAGGACTAAATAAAGGACACTCATCTGAAACTTCAGCCCAAGGGACTTCAGTAGGTCACATCAAACTCTTTCCTGACTTGGCATGGCCAGTGTGGGGCAGTCCAGTGGTTTAAGCAAGTCTTTGGAGCCGAACAGACCTGGGTCTGAATTCCGGTAAGGCCACCCAGTGGCTGGGTGACCCGGGGGAGCCATGGTGCCTCTCTGAGCCCGGGTTTTTCCAGCTGTGAAATGGAGATGATAATAATTCATACCTTGTGGGGCTGCTGTGAGAATGTAAGAAACAGTTCAGTGCCTATGCCAGTTGGAAGGTCATATGGGGCCCTTGCCAAATGATCTTCTCCTTGGGTTACTGGATGATTCTTCAAGCGTGATAATCATCGAGACCTACTTTGGCGGGTCAGGCACAGTGGCTCATGCCCGTCATCCCAGCACTTTGGGAGGCTGAGGCAGGCAGATCATTTGGGGTCAGGAGTTCGAGACCAGCCTGGTCAACATGGTGAAACCCTGTCTGTACTAAAAATATAAAAATTGGGGGGGGGGGGGGGGGGGGGGGGGGGGTAGCTCACGCCCGTAATTCCAGCATTTTTTGAGGCTTAGGGAGGTAGATCATTTGAGTTTAGGAGTTTGAGACCAGCTTGGCCCAACATGGTGAAACTCCATCACTACTAAAAATACAAAAATTAGCTGGGCGTGGTGGTGTGCACCTGTAATCCCAGCTACTCGGCAAGGCTGAGGCAGGAGAATTGCCTGAACCCAGGAGGCGGAGGTTGCAGTGAGCTAAGATTGCACCACTGCACACTCCAGCCTGGGCAGCAAAGCAAGACTCTGTCAAAATCAATCAATCAATCAATCAATCCCACTCTGGCATGAAGAACATCTGAGTTCTTTGAAGCACTCACAAGTGCATACTCATTTGTAGCACTTCTCACAACAGTGACATAAGGTGGATATCACTCTCCACAGTCTATAGATGCAAAAACTGAGGATGGAAGAGACAAAGCCATTTGTCCAGAGCTCACCACAAGCTCTCGCCCTGAAGCCCAGGCCTTCAACTCCCAGTCATTGCTCTGGCACCTCTTTCCACAGGCTAAGATCCTACTGGCTCCATGGGGCCTCAGTGGGTCCAGCTGTGTCCAGAGGCCTCCCAGACACTGGCTCCAGGCCTCTCAATTTCTCTCCAGCCTCAAGAGGGAGGTTCAGACATCGGGGGTGAGCTCAGCCAGAAGTGTGAGGAGACAGCGCCCTCCGGTGGCCTCTGCGCAGCAGCGAGGGAAGCCGAAGGAGGGGGTGGGGCATTTCGATGTCACAAGGGCTGCAGCCCAGAGGAGAGGGACAGAGATCAGGGGCACATTAGACTCCTGTCCTCACCGGTCCAGCCCCTTGATACCTCCAATACTCCTTCTGACCCAGGACTCTTAGAATCACATCATTCCAATCTGGAAAGAAACTGAAACGCCATCTAAATGAACGTTCTCTGCACACAGATTATTGAATCCAGGGTGGAGACAGATCATCCAAGGTCACGTGAGGAGTCAGGGTGGAATGCATTCAGAGCTCAGGTCCCCTACCTGCCCCTTCAGGCCCAGCAGGAAGTTCAGGGAGGTTGGATTCACCAGCCCTGCACCTCCCCGCTCCCCATTTTTCTCCTCTGCCTTCAGGGCTGCCAGGCACACTAGGTACAGTGGGAGGGGCTGAGTTAGAAGAGTGATGGTAATGGGTTCTCCAACTCTTGATGGCTGTGTGACCTTGTGCAGGTTACTTAACCTCTCTGTGCCCCAGTTTCCCCCTCTGTGAAATGATATTGAATCCTCAATGCCACAGGACTAAATAATGCATAAATTTAAAAAGGCCTGGTACATAGTAAGCAACCCCTAAATGTGGTAGCCCCTGCTACTGCTTTTATTACTATTCGTTTGGTGCCTCTAATTAATTGGTTCGCTTCTGAGGGGCCACACGCTCTCCCACACACCTTTCTCCCCTCCCCTTCTCTCGCTTCATTTCTTCTCACCAAACCCCAAAGCGGCAAATTAATCCCCAGTACCTGTATCTCTTGTCTGTCACATTCGAGGCTCTGCAAGATGGTGTGGCCTGGCCG
Source organism: Theropithecus gelada (assembly GCF_003255815.1). Classification (NCBI taxonomy): domain Eukaryota; kingdom Metazoa; phylum Chordata; class Mammalia; order Primates; family Cercopithecidae; genus Theropithecus; species Theropithecus gelada. Next base: position 49,926,705 of record NC_037668.1, read on the forward strand.
GGGACTGGGGAGTCAGTGCCACACACATAGCCCCTCTGTGGGTCAGCCTGCCACTCTGACCCAGGATAAGCTTAGCTAAGGCTGAGTCTCAGAGAAGGGCTGAAACCCCAGAGGGTTTTTCTGGGGCCAAGAGCAGACCAGGTTGAAGGGCGTGGTCAGTACCTTCCTGGGATGATTCCAAGGGCCCAGCTCTAACAGCTGAACATCACCAGGCTCGAGTTTCAGGATGGGAACCTTGAAAACCCCTCCGCGATTTTCCTTTTCACACCAGTCTTGGGGCCAGGCAGATGTGGGTTCAAATCCTTGCTCTGCCACTCGTGAGTTCTGTGATCTTGGGAAGAGACTGAATGTCTCTGGACCTCAGTTTCCTCGTCTGTAAAGTGGGAGTGGTTAAAGGAGTGTATGGAACTGTTGGGTTTGGATTAAGGTGCCCAGCCCACTGCCTGGAATGCAGCACTCTGACTAGCTTATTGAACATCAAAATTAATTTACCACCTTTTCCCCCAGAATCCTGTTCTTCTTCTGGAATTCCCTGTCCTGGTAGGTGTCTATAAGACTTACATCTAGGATGTCTATAATACTTACACATCCAAGGAGGGGTGGCCCATGTTCTCATACTTTCTATCAACTCTGTCATAGCTGTCTTGCACGGAGGTGAATCCATCACAGCTGCCTTGCATGGCCATTCCTCTCCATCTACTTTGGCCATGACTCTTCTTCCAGGACAAGGTTATGGCAAATCCTTCATCACCGGTTTCCTCCTTCCAGCCTCCTTACTCCTGCTGGGGTGGTTACATCAGCCCCTCTCCACACCTCACTCTGAAACACATGTTCAGAGCACAAAGTCCAAACTGCTCAACGAAGCCAGGACACTGAGGTCCCCCATGATCTGGGCCCCTCACTCCCACCTCCCCAGCATCATCTGCTCCCATCCTGCCTCCCACACAAACCAACCCTCCCTCCCAAACTCCCAGTGTTCCCTGAAGATGAGGCTCCCTGCTGCTCTGTGCCTCTAAGCCTCTGCCCTCTGGCCCAACCACCCAGAATGCCGCTCTCTGACACCTCCTCTGCAAGCCCTCTGTGACTGCCCCCACCTCCCCAGTTCTTCTCACGTGGAGCCAAGCACTCTCCCCTTCAGGCCCCATCGACCTCTCTCAGACCCCCACGATGGCCCTTCCTACCTGTCTGCGGCAGGTTTACCTGACTAGGCAATCCAGGAGGGAGGCGAGAGCACTGGTTGAGAGCAATGCCTGTGGGGTCCTGTCTCCTGGGATTTACTGAGAGAACGTGTGGAGTCCTAGCACTGTGTCTGCTGCACATAGATGCTCAGTAAATGAAAGTGATTCTTTTTATTGCTATCTCCCCATGAGACTGCAAATTCCTAGAGCAAGACTCATGTCTTAATTATCTCTGCATCCCCAGCAACTAGCCCTGTGATCTGGCCCACAGTAGAAGTTTAACAGATGTTTTCACATGGATGAATGGATGGATGGATACATGGACGGATGGATGGATAAATAGATGGATGGTGTGGCTGAAAGAGGAGGAAGAAATATGTAAGAGCTGCATTCAGCTGGTAACTAGGCAGTGACAGAAACGTACACGGCACTTTACAAAGCAATGTCAGCCAAGCCCAACCACGGAGACTGATTCTATTTTTATCCCTGTTTCATGGAGGGGAGGAACTGGCTCAGGGAGGTGAAGACACCTGCCAGAGTTCCATAGTGATGACATTGGTGACAGCCGATATTCAAAGTCACTTCTGTCTGGTTACAAACCCCATGCAATTTCCATTTATCCACGCTGCTTCCTAAAAGGAAGCAGTTGGAATAGCAGCCGCATCTGAAGGAAATATGAACTAGAATTTATGTCGAGATTGCTAAAGTTCCAGCCTGGCCAACACGATGAAATCCTGTCTCTATTAGAAATACAAAAATTAGCTGGGAATGATGGCGCTGCCTGTAATCTCAGGTACTCGAGAAGCTGAGGCAGGAAAATCGCTTGCACCAGGGAAGCAGAGGTTGCAGTGAGCCGAGATCTCACTATTGCACTCCAGCCTGAGGGACAGAGCGAGACTTTGTCTCAAAAAAAAAAAAAAAAGGTTGCTAAAGTTACCAGCAGGTGCTTCACACTAAAGAGATGAGGAAACTGAGGCCCAAGGAATTTGGGGAAGGGCGGGTAGATCCAGAGCCCTTTACTGCTGCCGGAGCCATTCTGGTTCCCAAATGCTGGAAGTATCTACAGCACAGAAGGGCTGGCCTGGAGGTAGGGTTCTGGGTCTAAAAGTTAGAGGCAAACAGTGGAGGGAGGAAGGTATTGGTGTCTCTGGGTCATTGGTCAGAGCTGGGGTCTTAGGTGCCCAGGAAGTATCACTGTTATGACTGTTATGAATGATAAACTGCATTATTAGAGATGCTATGTAACCATAAAATATAACATTACTTATGTTGTTAGGGCACTTCAGGGTGTCCAGAGCACTTTTGCATGTACCACCAATTTTCCCCCACAATTCCTTCAAAACGTGCAAAAAGCGGGGGATTATCACAATCTTACAAAGCAAGTGGCTGCAGAGGAGTCACGTGGATTCCCCCAAGGGCATAAACTTGGCAAATAGTTTCCCTAGTCTCAACATAAACGTTTCTGATTCCTGGTTCGGTGCTGTTTCTCACATACCTGCAGCCTTCCCGAGCCCCTGGTGTGTTACGGTTGCTGTTTAGTAAGCCGATGTGAGCATCGATGGAAAGCAAGAGAAAACAGAGATGGGTGGGAAAGAGGAAGCTGAACAACAGCTGGGAAATGGGGAAGGAAGCTCTGGGGAGCCCAGCAAGGGGACTGGTAATCCAGGCTTCTTTGGGCCCCTCCTCAGGTCCCAGTCTTTGCTGGAGCCACACATACAGCCGGCAGCCTGATGCTGGCACGAGATGGCGCCCTTGGATGGGGAAAGGACTGGAGTGAGCCTGGACAGGCTGGTGATTAGCTGTGAGCACTGCTGACTGGGCTGTCTGCAGTTTCCACACTACCCCTGGGCAGTGGGCACATCAGCTTCTGCTTCAAAAAGGTCCTTTCAAGACTCCTCTACTGAAATCCTAGGCCTGTTCACTCAAATGCACAGTTGCAGGATGAATCAGAGGTGTTCACAGTTATCCCCAGCCAGGTGAGTCCAAACAGGTGGATACAGAATTTTTTTTTAGACGGTGTATCGTTCTGTCACCAGGCTGGAGTGCAGTGGCGAGATCTTGGCTCACTGCAACCTCCGCTTCCCAGGTTCAAGCACCTGCCTCAGCCTCCCAAGTAGCTGGGACTACAAGCGTGCGCCACCGCACCCAGCTAATTTTTGTATTTTTAGACAGAGTTTCACCATGTTGGCCAGAACGGTCTCGATCTCTTGACCTTGGGATCCACCCACCTCAGCCTCCCAAAGTACTGGGAGCCACTGCACCCGGATTGAATGCAGATTTTACCCACAGTCCAGGCCTCCCAACTGAGTCCCACGAAATCAAAGTGTTGGGTTTCAGCAGAGAACTTTCTAAAGTGTATTGATCCCTTCCAATGGGACAGGCATCACACTAAGTGCTTTCTCTGCCTGTAAGGCTGTCAGATAAAATACAGGATACCCAGTTACATTGGAACTACAGACCAACACGGAATAATTTACTAGCATGAGCGTGTCTCAAATATTGCACAGGACATACTTACACTAAAAAGTTATTCCTTGATCTGGAATTCAAGGTTAACTGAACACCCTGTATTTCTATTTGCTAAATCTGGCAACTCTATCTGTATTATTTCATCTTCACAGTCATAGAGGGAGAAGATCCCATCTCAACTTTACAGGCATTGTAATGAAGTTCCAAGAGGTAAAGGAATTGGCTTATGTTTCACATGTGGGTGAGTGGTGGGGCTGCGATGCCAATCCAGGCCTGCCCATTTCCCCAGTCTGCACCCTCACTGATTTCCTCTCTAACCAACACAAGGGGCAGAGGAAAAAAAATGCTGAATGCCTCTGGCCTTTCAGGGAGATGGTCAGCTAAAAATGGGCTCTGAGGGCATCAGATGTAAATATCTTCAATGTGAGAATAATAAAGGTTCTATTGTAAAACAGGAATGAGTCTTATACATCATCCAACCAAGAGACTTTGGGGTTAACAGGTGGGCTCTGGAAACAGGTTGTTGAGTAAAAGCCCCAACTCCATCCATTACTAGCTGTGTGACTTTGGGCAAGTTAATCGACCTTTCTGTGCCTCAGTTGCCCTATTAAGAATATGGGGATAATAACAACACCCGTGTCATAAGGTTGTTGTAAGGATTAAATGAAGTATACATGGAAAATATTTAGAACGGTGCCTGGCACTTGTAAGCATCCCAAATTATGTATTCTAGCTCATGTCTGTAGACCAACTGCTTCGCTCCAGGAAGGAGAATGCTGACGCCCAGAAGCCTCACTCAGGGCCACACAGCAATCGGGTGGCTGAGCAGAGTCTCAGTGCCAGGTCTCCAGGCTGATGTCTGTGATGCCGTCTTAAAAGAAGAGAGAGAAATCGGCATCAGATGGCAGCAGGCACCCGGTTCCTGGTGTTCCTATCCTGATTTGTCTCACGCCTTTCAGTACAAAGGAATCCTACCACTTCTAAGGTCACTAGCAGAATTTAAATCCTCCAGTTCTTTTGCATCAGTACAACATTGTACATTTATTTCACTCCCTCCACAAACCATTATGGGGGCTAGCCACATGCCAAGCACTGTGTTAGGCATACAGGATATAAAGAAGCTTGGCACACGGCCCCCTGTCTCCGCCCTGTTGAGAGAGGGAGAAAAGCAAGTAGATACCAAAAGATAGGCTGGGTGAGGTGGTCACACCTGTAATCCCAGCACTTTGGGAGGCCCAGGTAGGAGAATCACTTGAGGTCAGGAGTTCAAGACCAACCTGGCCAACATGATGAAACCCCATCTAGACTAAAAATGCAAAAAAAAAAAAAAAAAATTAACTGGGAGTGATGGCACACGCCTGTAATCCCAGCTACTTGGGAGGTTGAGGCTAGAGAACCGCTTGAACCTAGGAGGCGGAGCTTGCAGTGAACTGAGATTGCACCACTGCACTCCAGCCTGGGCGACTGAGCAAGACTCTGTCTCAAAAAAAAAAAAAAAAAAAAAGATGGCTGGGCAGAGTGACTCACACCTGTAATCCCAGCATTTTGGGAGATGGAGGCAGGTGGATCACTTGAGGTCAGGAATTCAAAACCAGCCTGACCAACATGGTGAAACCCCATCTCTACTAAACACACACACACACACACACACACACACACACACACACGCACAAAATTAGCTGGGCATAGTGGTGCACACCTGTAATCCCAGCTACTCATGAAGCTGAGACAGAAGAATTACTTGAACCTAGGAGACGGAGGTTGCAGTGAGCCGAGATTGCACCATTGCACTCCAGCCTGAGCAACAAGAGCAAAACTCCATCTCAAAAAAATTTAAAAAGATACCAAAAGATAGCATGATTAGCACCAGCAGTAGGGAGCCCAGGGCCTGTGGGAGCCAGAAGACGGAGAGCTGGCAGAAGTAGGAATGATGGAGAGACACTGCTGGGGGAAGTGATCTCATTGATCTGAGCCCATCAGGACAAAGAGGGTCGGCCAGGGAAGAAAGGAGCAGGAAAGGCCTTCCAGGCTGAAAGAACAGCATGTGCTGAAGCCTAGAGGCCAGACAAGAAAGGACAGAGCATCCTCTGCTGGGCCCATGACAAGGAGACCAGGGTTCTATCCTAGTGAACCAAATGCTCCCCAAGATGCCCTTGACCTGTGCAGGGAAGCAAGCCCCCTCCAGTGTGATGGCTGCCTCCATGGTTAAGACGCAGTTGAGAGAAAGAAGCTCTTTTGTCATAAAGAAACCACTGCTCACCAAAACTGCCAAGCAGGACTCAAATCAATGGCACACAAAGAAAGATTCTGTCTTAGAGACTGGCTTGGGTTTGGGCTCTATGCTGTTGTGGATATGAATTCATTCACCGTTGGAGAACTGAACCTGGAATGGGACTTGGAAGCATTACTCTGCACTCTGAAAGTCACTAGAATACAAGCTGGTGTGCTGGCTGAAGGTAGATCTTTGGCAAATCTCCACCTGTTTCATCTTGGTATTCTTGATGCGAAGAATTCTAATTGCTACCAGGCCAGAGAGGAAGGCAGCTTTGAAATCTGTGGGGCTATGGCTCCTGGGTTGGAGAGTTTTGTCCAAACAGCTTTGTGCTTGCTTGAATTTTCCTCTGAAGGTTATTACCACCAAGGTCACTGGCAGTACCGCATCTCTGGGAGGCCAGGGGTATTTGCTAGTTATTGGATGATATTTCTTCCAGGGTCCTAAGGGAGCCCTAATTGTGCAAATGCCAGAAACTCTGAAATGCCTGCTTGCTGAAACCATTGATATAATCTATGCCCAGTAGCCCCTCCCACCCCTGCCTCAGCAGGTGCTTCCCCCTTCTTCGATGGGGAACCATTTCCCCCACTCTTTGCTTTCTAGGAAAAGATGGAGGTGAATTGAAAGGGGGCATGGGCCCTTAGTCCATGTCTTCTGGAGTCCCCAGGTATATTAGTCTGTTCTCATGCTGCCAATAAAGACATACCCAAGACTGGGTAATTTATAAAGGAAAGAGATTTAATGCACTCACAGTTCCACATGGCTGGGGAGGCCTCACAATCATGGAGGAAGGCAAAGGAGAAGCCAAGTTACATCTTACATGGCAGCAGGCAAGAGTGCATGTGCAGGGGAACTGCCCTTTATAAAACCATCAGATCTTGTGAGACTTACTCACCATCACTAGAACAGTATGGGGGAAACTGCCCCCATGATTCAATTATCTCCACCTTGACCCACCCTTGACACGATGGGATTATCGCAATTCAGAGTGAGATTTGGGTGGGGACACAGAACCAAATCATATCACCAGGCAATCCCAACATCATTCTCATGGGCTTCAGGTTTCATCTCTGGCTACAAGCAGATCACAGCCACAGACTGTCAATGGTACCCCAAGAGCCCAGCAGTCCAAGTCAAAACTATGGAGACCATCTTGGACTCCTGCCCCACCCCCGGTCACCAAGTCCTGGATCTATTGCCCTCCCAAGCCTCTGTTAGCCACTTATTGACCATGAGTAAGTTTCTTAACCTCTCCAACCTTCCATTTCCTTGTCTCTAAAATGAGTAAAATGAGCAAAAAGTATTAAAGTGTCTCCAGAATCCTTTCTCATGAAGGAATCATTCTGACTATGTCATGGAAAAGGTAACAGTATATAAACACATTTGGTATCACACACAAATATGTTTTAAATCCCTCATGGGAGGGCACGGTGGCTCATACCTGTAATCCCAGCACTTTAGGAGGCCAAGGTGGGTGGATCACCTGAGATCAGGAGTTTGAGACCAGCCTGGCCAACATTGTGAAACCCTGTCTCTTCTAAAAATTACAAAAATTAGCCAGCCATGGCAGCAGGCACCTGTAATCCCAGCTACTCGGGAGGCTGAAGCACAAGAATCACTTGAACCCGGGAGGTGGTGGTTGCAGTGAGCCGAGATCGCAACACTACACTCCAGCTTGGGCAATGGAGTGAGACTCCGTCTCAAAAAAAAAAAAAAAGAAAAAGAAATAAAAGCCCTCATGACTGTGCACACCTGCATTTCTTCTGGATAAAAGCCTTGAGTGAGAAAATCGTCACTAAACAAATCTATGAAGTTGAAGGCAAAGGTGTGTTTGAGGTGCAGAGCATCAAATGTGCCTGGGGAGCAGGTGGAGTGGGGTGAAGGGTCTCTGCAGGGGGCCTGCACCTGTTCACATGGCAGTGCCCTATATTCCTCTCTAGAAGCCTCTATCCAGTTTTGACAAGTCACGGGCTGAATTCTAAGAGATAATCCTGTTGTTTTATTTATTGCCAATAAACTGCATGCTTATAGGAAAGCATTTTGAGACACTCTAATAGCAACTTTATAGGATTGCTGTGAGGTTTGAAAAAGATAATGAATGGAATGAGATTGCCTCTGTGCTTGTTTGGCACAGAGAAAACTTATTAATAAGTATGTGCTGATTTTAGAAACGTGAGGTCACCCTCGTTGTTGACAGCAAAAGCTAAAATTATGAAGCACGGCTTGTTTCATTTGTCCCAGAATCCCCCAGCACCTAGTACAATGTTGGCACATACCAGAAATTCAATAAATATTAGATGACTAAATATATAAACAGGGTGGGAAATTAACACTGAAAGGGGGAAATGTCTTTTGGGTTAATTCTTAGAATGATGCTAACCTGAATAGGTGTATAATAAAGAGGTTTTCACAAAACTCTTCAAACAATGCATGATTTGTGCAGTCAATAGATATTTAGTGGGCTGGGTGCAGTGGCTCTTGCCTGTAATCCCAGCACTTTGGGAGGCCAAGGTGGGAGGATCATCTGAGGTCGGGAGATCCGGACCAGCCTGGCCAATATGATGAAACCCCGTCTCTACTAAAAATACAAAAATTAGCTGGGCCTGGTGGTGCATGCCTGTAATCCCAGATACTCGGGAGGCTGAGGCAGAAGAATCACCTGACCTCAGGAGGCAGAGGTTGCAGTGAACTGAGATCGTGAGATCATGCCACTTCACTCCAGCCTGGGCAACAGAGGGGGATTTTGTTTCAAACAAACAAACAAACAAACAAAAAGATATTTAGTGAGCACGTTCTCAGTTCCACGCACTGTTCCCGACATGGGGATAGAACGGTCAACAAAGTAGACAAGGTCTGGTCTCATGCAGCTCGCCCAGCGGTGTAGGGAGACAGATAATAAACGAATAAACATATAATATCATATAAGAAGTGCCATGAAGAAAGATAAAGCAAGGTAAAGGGGCAAAGGGGGCATGGATATGCTATTATAAATAGTGAAAAGCCTCTCTAAAAGATGACATTTGAGTGGAGACATGAAGGAAGCCATGTGGATATCTGAGGGAAGAGATTTCCACACTTGGAAACAGTTGAAAAGAGAACCAATGCATTTCATCCGGTACGAGGCCTCATTTTCAATCGACTGAAACAAAATATTCTTTGTAGCATAGCACCTGAAAGTTGAACAGAAATATACTCAACATGAAAGGCAAACCTTTAGTTAATCTGTTTTCGTTGTTATTGAAATCTTAAGTACCTCCTTTATCGCAGATGGCTCAAAACCTGCAGGGAAGGAGATGCTTTAGAAACATAATTCCAAATGAAAAAAAACGACAACCACCACCACCCAGCGATGATAATGGCCTCACAAGAAATAACTTGGAAATTGTATATGCGATGCTTGATGAGATTAAGCCATTGGAGGCAAATGATGGAAGCCCCGAAGAGGAAAATATTCTTATAAATCATTACACAACTCCTGTGCTGTAGCACGTAAGACTCAGCGATACTCAGTTTGGGGAGTAGTCATTCATTCACTCTTGAAATATTATCAAGCACCCCATTATTTGTAAAGCTGGGTGCTTTGTGACTTGAATGAGATGAATTCAGTCTGAGGTGAATTAAACTCAGATCTACCCTTAAGGAGCTTCAATCTGGCCACAGGTTTATTACTTACTTTTTTCATTTCATTTCATTTCAGTTCATTTTTTGACATGGACTCTCGTTCTGTCACTCAAGCTGGAGTGCAATGGCGTGATCTTGGCTCACTGCAACCTCTGCCTCCCAGGTTCAAGCAATTCTTCTGCCTCAGCCTCCCAAGTAGCTGGGACTACAGGCGTGTGCCACCATGCCTGGCTAATTTCTGTATTTTTAGTAGAGATGGGTTTCATCATACTGGCCAGGAGGCTTTCGAACTCCTGAGCTCGTGATCGCCCAGCCTCGGCCTCCCAAAGTGCTGGGATTACAAGTGTGAGCCACTGCGCCTGGCCTATTTTATTTTTAAATTTAATCTTTTTTCTTTTTATCTTCTATATCCAGTCCCATTCTCCTTGCCTCATAGACACTGTCCCAAGGTTCTCTGTCCATTTGATTTACATTTATAAATGTATTTGCATTTTAAATGCATACATGTGCATTTATATAAACAACGTATGGCATTGTTATATGTGTATGTTTAATGTATATAGTGATACATGGCTAATGGCTCATTCTGCTTCTTTGACATCTATTGATCTTGATTAATATAGATGTAGAATTTTTTTACTGTTGTATTATATTCCATCATTTATACATATTATATTTAATAATTATTTATTGAAGAACATCTAAATTACTTCCAATTGTGTCATTATTTACCGTACCATGCTACAGTAAACATCCCTGAATATATCTCTTTGTGTACTTAAGCAAGAATTTCTCTGGGGTTTATATACAGGACAGGATTTACATTATAAAGTGATATGCACTTTGTCCGTATCACTAAATACCTCCAAGTTGCTCTCCAAAGTGGCTGCATCAATTTTTACTCCCAAGAAGGGAGGGAGGGAGGGTCACAAAGGTTGAAAAATGACCTATAGGATACTGTGTTCACAATCTGGGTGATGGGTTCACTAGAAGCCCAAACCCCAGCATTACCCAATATACCCATATAGCTAACCTGCACATGTACCCACTGAATCTATAGTTTTTAAAAAATGAAAACAATTTTTTTGCTCACCTCCGCAGTGCGTAAGGGTTGCATTTCCCCAGATCCCCACATCTGTGGCTGTTTGATATTATCTTACATTTTATCATTGGATGTAAAGTAGCATCCATTTCTCACTTTATTTTGCATTTCTCTGATTATTAATAAGATGAAACATCTCTTCTGTTTATTAGCCATTCTGGTCTCCTCGTCTATGAATTGCTTGCTCATATCCTTTCCACATTTTTACATAGAGTTATCTCCCTCGATTTTTGGTTGTTTCTGATTTGCTGTTCATTTCAGATATTACTGTCAGTCATGTATATTGAAAATACATGCTCTCAGTCGAATTGGCATGGACTCCGTCTATGGCATTTCTTTGTTGTGTAGCTACTAGCGAGTTCCAACAACTTCCCTCCCTTTATTTCCTAGTTAAAACAAATACAAACTCTGATTTGTAACTGGATGCAAGGCTTCCTGGCATAAAGACTACATTTCCCAGCACACCTTGCAGATGTTGCCATGTGACTAGGTTCTGGCCAATAGGATATAAGAGAAGATACGTGGGAAATTTGTAGGCAATATTCTTGAAAAGAAAGAGCTCCCTTCTTTCTTCTTTCCAGTTTCCTCCTTCTTGTAGGTTGGAATATTGGATTGAGAGGTCAGAGCCATGTGCTGAGGTTGGGGAAACATCCCGGATGCCAGCCCTGGACTGCTGGTAAGCCTAAATCTAACTGATACAGGCAAAAGTCTTTCATTTTGAAATAGTCGAATCCAGCTATTTTCTTCTTTAAGGAATTCTTACTGATCGTAAAGTCACAAAGGCATTTGCCTACATTTTTTTCTTCTGATAGTTTTATAACTTTGCTTTTTCACATTAGGTCCTTAATCCAGCTGGAAGTAGGTTGACTTTCTTCCCCACCTTATCATCCAATTCTCCCATCAGCATTATTCAGTAATTCATTTTTCCTCCCTGAATTGTGATGCCACTCTTTATTATATCCCGGGTTCCCAGTACCACATTAAACAGTAGTGATATTGGAAAGTATACTGGGCTGGTTTCCATATTCATGGGAAATCTATATTTTTTTCCCATTAAATATGATGTTTGCTGGCCAGACGCGGTTGCTCACGTCTATAATCCCAGCACTTTGGGAGGCCCAGGTGGGTGGATCTCCTGAGATTGGGAGTTCGAGACCAGTCTGACCAACATGGTGAAACCCCATCCCTATTAAAAATGCAAAAAATTAGCCAGGTGTGATGGTTCATGCCTGTAATCCCAGCTACTCGGAAAGCTGAGGCAGCAGAATCGCTTGAACCCTGGGAGGTGGAGGTTGCGGTGAGCTGAGATTGTGCCATTGCGCTCCAGCCTGGGCAACAAGAGTGCAACTCCGTCTCAAAAAAAAAAAGTATGATGTCTGCTGTAAGTTTTTGATAAAGTACTTTTATCTAAGTATCTTTTGTTTAAGAAAGCTACTATAATCACTAATAAGTGTTTTCTTGTATCTATTAAAATATTGTAATTTTTTTTTAACCCGAAACACCTCAATAGATTTATCTGACTCTAAATCATCTGTACATTCCTAAAATAAATGCTACTTTGGTTTTTTGAGTTGGGAATTTTGCATCTGTAATTATAAGTAAAACTGGCCTATAATAATTTTGTCTCATACTGTCCATATCTGGTTACAATGTCAAGGTTTAGGCCAGGTGTGGTAGCTCACACCTGTAATACCAGCACTTTGGGAGGCTGAGGGGGCAGGTCACTTGGGTTCAGGAGTTGGAGACCAGCTAAGGCAACATAGCAAGACCCTGTCTTTACAAAAAAATTTTAAAACTTAGCTGGGTGTGGTGGCACACACCTGTAGTTCCAGCTACACAAGAGGCTGAGGTAGGAGGATTGCTTGAGCCTGGGAGGCCAAGGCTGCAGCAATCACAGCTCATTGCAGCCTCAACCTCCCTGGCTTAGTCAATCCTCACACTTCGGCCTCCCATGTGGCTGGAGCTACAGGTGCATGCCACCACACCCGACTAATTTTTTTTGTATTTTTTGTATAAACGGTGTCTCACTATGTTACCCAGGCTGGTCTTGAACTGTTAGGCTGAAGCAATTCTCCCATCCCAGCCTCCGTGGGTGGCTCACCTGGGCTATGAGCTACCACGCCCAGCCAGTTTTTCTTATTATATATTGTCCTTACCCCATGGGTTATTTAGAGATATAGTTTTTAGTTTTCAGATATATGAGCTTTTTTGTTATTAGTTCCCACTTTTATTGCATTTGATTTAGATAACTAGCCAATATGTTGCCAATTCTTAGTAATTTATTAATAATTCTTTTGTAGCTTAGCATATAATTCATTTGTACATGTTACATATGATTTTGAGAATAATTTGTATTCCGGGTTTGTGGATGAAGTTATATAAATATTAGCTTAAGCTCATTAATTGTTCAAATGTTGGCCGGGCGCGGTGGCTCAAGCCTGTAATCCCAGCACTTTGGGAGGCCGAGGCGGGCGGATCACGAGGTCAGGAGATCGAGACCATCCTGGCGAACACGGTGAAACCCCGTCTCTACTAAAAAAAATACAAAAAACTAGCCGGGCGAGGTGGCAGACGCCTGTAGTCCCAGCTACTCCTGAGGCTGAAGCAGGAGAATGGCGTGAACCCGGGAGGCGGAGCTTGCAGGGAGCCGAGATCCTGCCACTGCACTCCAGCCCGGGCGGCAGAGCGAGACTCCGTCTCAAAAAAAAGAAAAAAAAAAATCGTTCAAATGTTCTATATCCTTGCTTTTGTTCTCTCTTCTTTATCAGTTTTTGAGAGGGTTATGTTTATATCTCCAACTGCCCTTGTAAATTCACCTGCTTTGCCTTGTAAAGACTTACAGTAAAGTCTTTCAGTAGATTGTAAAGTCTATCAGTAGATTAACATATGTATTTCTAAGTTATTAGAAGCATTTACATATAGTATACATATAGAATATATACTATATATTGACTATGTACAATATATAGTATATATTGTATATATAGTGTGTGTATATATAATAATTGTTATATGTCCTCAGTGTAAATATCTTTTACCGGGTGTGGTGGCCCATATCTGTAATCCCCGCACTTTGGGAGGCCAAGGCGGGTGGATCACCTAAGATCAGGAGTTCGAAACCAGCGTCACCAATATGGTGAAACTCTTCTACTAAAAGTACAAACACTAGCTGGGCATGGTGGCAGGCACCTGTAATCCCAGCTACTCGGGAGGCTGAGTAAGGAGAATCGCTTCAACCTGGGAGGCAGAGGTTGCAGTGAGCCGAGATCGTGCCACTACATTCCAGCCTGGGCAACAAGAGCAAAACTCCGTCTCAAAAAAAAAAACAAACAGATATTTTACTGATAAATGTGGCCCTTTTTCTTTGTATGGATGCTTTGTTGTCTTAGGTTTTTAAAAATTTATATTTGATGGTGTATATTTTTATCTTCTTATTTTTAATTTTTGGGTAAGTATTATATTTACATGATTCAAACTCAAAATAATATGAAATGGTATACAATGAAAAGTTTTGCTGCCACCTGGTTTCCATCTGCTCTGTGCCAGTTTTCAATTTCTTGCTTTTCAGCTCAAAAAAAAAAAAATATTAACAGACATTTACGATTGCATAGTTCTGGAGTAAATTCAGTCTTCTTTATGCTGCTTTGTGACTCTGGGGCTAGACTCTAAACACTTCTCCCATTTTGCAGATGGCAAAATGCTAGGCTTTATGTAGAGGGTACTGAGGGAAACTGCAAGAGGAAGGGCTTCTCTTCAAGGTTCTGGGTGCTTTTCTTCTGGCTTGTATAGTGCAGCTACCAATGGATGGCTTCTCTGCAAAACGAGTGTAGGAAATATAGTGACATACACCCTCCAGCATCCTGTGGGCTATAGCCACACACTCCCCAATGAGGTCTGCATCTCAACCTTGGGGTGGGTTGGGGAAGGGACTCTCCTAACCTTGTCCCTTCCTCGGGTACACTCAGCCTTAGAGACAGCAGCTACTCCCAACATCTGCTCTGTCTGCGTTCTTTAGAGCTGCTCTATCTAACCTGGCGACCACTTGCCAAATGTGTCACTTCTATTTAAATATAAGTTAACGTTCAGTAAAATTAAAAATTCAGTTTCTTAGTTGCACTAGCTCCATTTCAAGTGTTTCATAGCCATATAGGTACATTGGATAGTAAAGTTATAGAACATGTCCTTCATTGCAGAAAGTCCTGTTGGAAAGTGTTGCTTTCGAGGTCTCTATTCAGATTCCCTTGTTCAGATTTCCCTGGTTTCTGTCTCCTGACTGATACATACTCCATTTTTCTTATATATTGTTCCAATGTTTTTAAACAAATACAAATGTATATTCTCATATCTGCCCCCCTCCATCACCACCATTAGCACAAAAATAGCAACTGTAATTTAAGTGCAGCAGTTTGACAAACTACTTCCAGCAAGACACTCCAGAGCCATTTCTGACCACATTCATTTGTTGAATGTATTGTCTAAGTGCTTTCATGCTACGATGGAAAAGCAAGTCACATAGTTGCAACAGAGATTATATAGCAGGCAAAGTTGAAAATAGGTACTATCTAGCCCTTTACAGAAAAGGTTTGTTGATCCCTGTTCTATATCTTTGTAAAGTTAACCATGCAGTCAGCCTTCTGTATCCTTGGGTTCCACATCTATGGATTCAACCAACCTCAGATCGAAAATATTTGGGGAAAAAATACAAAAGAACAATACAATCGTAGAAAATGAGACAGCTAAAAATACAGTATAACAACCATTCACCCAGCATTTACATTGTATGAGGTAGTATAAGTAATCTAGAGATGACTTAAAATATACAGGAGGATGTGTGTAGGTTATATGCAAATATGAAGCCATTATAGATATCAGGGACTTGAGCATCCATGGATTTTGATATGCGGGGGTGAGGGGGGTAGTCCTAGAACCAACCCCCCACAGAAATGGAGTGATTCTATGTATTGAAGTTATTTCCTATAAAGATGTTTAGAGCTTCTTCACTTATTTAAAACTACATAATACAGCCTGGGTGACAGAGTGAGACTCTGTCTCAAAAAAAATAAATTAATTAATTAAACTGCGTAATATGCCATTATATGGATGCATCACAATGTATTTAAGCTAGTTTTTTTTTGTTGTTTGAATTTTACTTTTCTCCTATTTCAGGAATCATTTCAGTGAATAACTTTGTATATACATTATTTTGTACACACACAGGCATGTATAAAATCCCAGAAGTCCAATTATTGGGTCACTGGGAAAATGCATTTTAAAATGTTGGTATTATTAATCTGCATAGGGATTGTAGATTGGAGTTCCATTTCAACCAGCAATGGATGGGAATGCCTGTTTACCATCACATTGCCAAACTTCCAGAATTTTTCCCAATGCATAGATGAAGAAAAGATATTTCAGGATAGTTTTCATTTGCATTAATAATACTATGAATTAATCGAGCAACTTTTTGAGTATTTATAAGTCATTTTTGTGCCTTTCATGTGTATGAACTGCTTCTTCGTGTCTCTGCTCATTTTTCTAAGATTTTGAAGATTTTTGGTCTTGTTCTTGTGAATTTCTAGAAGCTCTTCATATATTAGGAAAATGAATCCTTTGTCTGTAAGATGAGTTTCAAATGTATTTTCCCAGGTTGTTATTTGTGTTTAGACTTTATTTATGGATTTTATAAAATGTGATTGAATTTATCAGTCTTTTCTTTTATGGTTTTGGGAATTTGAGTCAATTAGGTCTTTGCCACCTCAGGGTTATAAAGAAATTGCCCATTTTTTCGTAGTACTTTAATGTCTACACTTTTTTATCTTTAAGCCTTTGATCTTTTTATAGTTTATCCTAGCATAAGATGTGATCTATAGATAAAACTTCTTTTTCAAATTATTACCCAGTTATCCCCAACGTTTAATTATAAAGTTTATCTTTACTTCACATCTTTAGCATGAACTAAATTTCTGTATATATTTTGATGTATTTCTGGGCTTTCTTTTTGTTCTATTTGTTTGTCTGTTTATGTGCTAATTATTCACTATTCTAACTGTTGAAGCTTTAAGATATAGTTTAATATCTGGCAGAGCTGGCTCTCCATATTCTTTGTTGCTTATTTTTCCATTTGAACTTGATAATCAGCTTCTCCAGTTTCAGAAAAAAAAAAAAAAAGTGTTGGTATGTTTGCTGGGAGTTAACATTTTTATGATGTTTACCTTTCTTGCTTCAAGAAATGGTATGTGTTTCCATTTGCTCGAGTTTTTTGTTTTATCCTTCATTAATTTTTTTTTTTTTTTTAGACATTGTCTTACTCTGTCACCCAGGCTGGAGCACAGTGGTGTGATCTCTGCTCACTGCAACCTCTACCTCCCTGATCCTCCCACCTCGGCCTCCTGAATAACTGGGACTACAGGCACCCACCACCATGCTCAGCTCATTTTTGTATTTTTTATAGCGATTGGGTCTCACTATGTTGTCCAGGCTGGTTTTGAACTCCTGAGCTCAAGTGATCCTCCCGCCTTGGCCTCCCAAAGTACTGGGATTACAGGCATGAGCCACTGTGACCAACTTATCCTTCACTAATATTTTGAAGTGTATACATTGGTATTTTATCTTTCCTTGCTATTGTAAATGCAGTCTTTTATTCCATTTTTCTCTTCTAACCGGTTTCTGTATATTTGTTTAATATTCCATCTCCACCTTATCTTAGCACCTTTTACTCCTTTTTCCTTCCCCCACATCTCTCTCTCTCTCTCTCTCTCATTCTATTAGGTTCTTCAGCCGATTCTTTAGGCCTTTATAGTTATATAATCCTGTTATCTCTCATTTTTCTTGGAGTGTACAGAATAATACCTTCAATTTGATGTTAAAGAACAGTAGTGAGAGTGGGAATCCATGTGTTTCTCCTAATTTTAGGAGAAATGCACCAGGGTTTCCCAATGAAGCAGAAATACTGTGACAATAATTTTCTTCCTAAAAGAAAAAAATTGATGTTAAATTTCATCACAGTTAAAAACTTCTGCTTTTGAATGATACCTTACGAAGACGAAAATATTCATAATACAGACTGAAATATTCATAATACATACATATGACAAAGGACTTGAATCCAAAATATATTTTCGATATCACCTGAGGTCAGGAGTTAGAGATCAGCCTGGCCAGTATAGTGATACCCCATCTTTACTAAAAAAAAAAAAAAAAAAAAAATACAAAATTAGCCGGGCATGGTGGTGGGTGCCTGTAATCCCAGCTACTTGGGAGGCTGAGGCAGGAGAATCATAACTGACAACACCAACTGTTGATGAGGATGTAGAGTAACTAGAACTCTTGCATGTTGATGATGGAAGTATAAATGATACAACCACTTTGGAGAACTGTTTGGTAATTTCTTATAAAAGTGCATAAACACCTCTGCCTCCCGGGTTCATATGACCTAGGCTTCACATTCCTAAGTGTTTACACAAGAGAAATGAAAACATATGTTCACACAAAGACTTACACATAAATAAATACTCATAAACTTTATTCATAATACCTGAAGCTGGAAACACACAAATTCATACATTCACACAGGTGAATGAATACACAAATTGTGGTATATCCATATCAGTGGACCCAATAATTAAAAGAAACAAAACTGATCAATGTAACGATATGAATACATCTCAACTACATTATGCTGAGTGAAAGAAGCCAGGCACAAAACACTACATATTATATAATTTTGCTGATATGAAATTCAATAATTTTGCTGATATGAAATTCTAGGATATGTTAGAACTCCATATACATTACATATATAATATGTAGTGTTATATAACATGTAACATATGTTAACATATTCTAAAATTTCATATCTAGAAATTCTGAATATGGAAATTCTAGTAAGTCATCTCTAGGGACAGAAAGCAAATCAGTGGTTGTTGGGAGATGAGGATTGGAGAGATGGGAAGATGGGCAAGTCCAGAGCGGGAGGGAGTGTATTGAACTGGGAAAGAGTACAAGGGAACTTTTGCAGGTGATGAAAATGTTCTAGGGTGTCTAGTTTCCAAGCTGTCATGTAAGAAACTTGAAAGTTGCCACTCCATCCTAACAATAAGTAAAAGCCAAACAAACTAAATGTCAAGAACTCCTAGATTTGCAGAGAAGTGAGGTCATAGGGCAAATTACTGCCCCAGAATTGGAGAAACAGACAGGTGGATACAGAAATCATAATTTACCAGAGTGTAATAAACCTCCATGGAAACTAATGCTGGATAAGGAAGCCTGAACTGTGATTGATGAATTGCTGGAGGCTCAATGTACACAAGTTTGAGAGAGAAAAACTCCAGGGACCCAGTCATGTTGGAGGAGTGCACATACCTTTTTTTTTTTTTTTCAATTTTTTTATTGTGGCAAAATAAAATACCATAAAACTTACCATCTTTTTTTTTTTTTTTGAGATGGAGTCTCACTCTGTTGCCCAGGCTGGAGGCTGGAGTGCAGTGGCAAAATCTTAGCTCACTGCAACCTCTGCCTTCCAGGTTCAAGCAATTCTCTAGTCTCAGCCTCCCAAGTAGCTGAACTACAGGCGCGTGCCACCACACCTGGCTGATTTTTGTATTTTTAGTAGAAACGGGGTTTCACCCTATTGGTCAGGCTGGTCTCAAACGTCTGACCTCAGGTGATTTGCCCACCTTAGCCTCCCAAAGTGCTGGGATTACAGGTGTAAGCCACTGTGCGTGGCCAAAATTTACCGTCTTAACTACTTTCAAGTGCACAGTTAGTGTTATGAAATACAATCAAAATGTTGTGCAACCATCACCACCATCCATCTCCATAACTCTTTTCATCTTGTAAAACCAAAACTCTGGCTGGGTGTGGTGGCTCATGCCTGTAATCCCAGCTACTTGGGAGGCTGAGGCAGGAGAATCGCTTGAACCCAGGAGGCAGAGGTTGTGGTGAGCCGAGATCACAAAGTCTCAAAAAAAAAAAAAAAAACAAAACTCTATACCCATTAAACAATAACTCCCATATCCCTCTCCCTCCAGCCACTGGCAACCACTATTCTACCTTCTGTCTCTGTAAGTTTGACTATTCTAGGTATTTTATATTAGTAGAATCATATTTGTTTCTTTGTGATTGGCTTATTTCACTTACCT
Organism: Theropithecus gelada; assembly: GCF_003255815.1. Classification (NCBI taxonomy): domain Eukaryota; kingdom Metazoa; phylum Chordata; class Mammalia; order Primates; family Cercopithecidae; genus Theropithecus; species Theropithecus gelada. Next base: position 49,946,487 of record NC_037668.1, read on the forward strand.
TAATGTCTTCAAAGTTCATCCCCATTGTAGCATATTGCAGAATTTATTTCCTTTTTAATATTGAATAATATAGTCCATTGTATCTATATATGACATTTTGCTATCTATTCATCAGTCAATGGACACTTAGAGTTGCTTTAATGCTTTATGTATTGTGAATAATGTTGTTATGAACATGGGTGTACAAATATCTCTTTGAGACCCTGCTTTCAATTTTGGAGTATGCACCCAGAAGTGGAATTGCTGGATTGTATGGTAATCCTATTTTTAACTTTTTGAGGAACCACCATACTGTTTTCCACAGCAAGTGTACTGTTTTACACTACCAACAACAGTGCACAAGGATTCCAGTTTCTCCACATCCTTGCCAACACTTACTAGTTTCTGGTTTTTTGTTTTATAGCAGCTGTCCTAATGAGTGTTGACAGGGTACCTCATTGAAGTTTTGATTTGCATTTTCCTAATGATTATTAATGTTGAGCATCTTTTCATGTGCTCATTGGCCATTTGTATATCTTCTTTAGAGAAATATTCAAGTCTTTTGCCCATTTTTATTTTATTTTATTTTATTTTTATTTTTTGAGATGGAGTCTTGCTCTGTCACCCAAGCTGGAGTGCAGTGGCATGATCTCAGCTCACTGCAACCTCCACTTCCCAGGTTCAAGTGCTTCACCTGTCTCAGCCTCCCTAGTAGCTGGGACCACAGGTGTTCACCACCATGTCTGGCTAATTTTTGTATTTTTAGTAGAGACAGACAGGGTTTCACCATATTGGCCAGGCTGGTCTCGAACTCCTGATCTTTTGATCCACCCACGTTGGCCTCCCAAAGTGCTGGGATTACAGGCATGAGCCACCACATCTGGCCTGCATCATTTGCCCATTTTTAAATTGGGACTTCTTTTTGTTGTTGAGTTTTAAGAGTTCTCTATATATTCTAGATATTAATCCTTTATCTGATATATGATTTATAAATGTGTTCTTTCATTCCATGGGTTTCCCTATTACTATTTTTTTCAGGCACAACATTTTTAATTTTTTGTGAAGTCCAATTTGTCTATTTTTTCTTTTATTGTCTGTGCCTTTGCCATCATATTCAAGAAACCAAATCAATGTTGCAAAGCTTTTGCTTCATGTTTTCTTCTAAGAGTTTTATAGTTTAGGTCTTACATTTATGTCTTCAATTTGTTTTGAATTAATTTTTGTATATGGTGTTAAACCAGGGTCCAACTTTATTCTTTCGTATGTAGTTTTCCCAGCACCACTTGCTGAAAAGAAACTATTATTTCCTCATTGAATGGCCTTGGTGCCTTGTCAAAAATTATTGGACCATATATGGGGAACATTTATTTCTAAGCTCTTTATTCTACTCCATTAGTCTTTGTGTCTTTCTTTATGCCAGTACCACACTGTTTTGATTACTGTAGCTCTGTAGTAAGTTTTGAAATGAGGAAGCATGAATCCTCCAGCACTGTTCTTTTTTAAGATTGTTTTGGCTATTTGGAGATCATTAATATTCCATATAAATTTTAGAATGTGTTTTTTTTTCTATTTTTGCAAAAAATGTCATTGGTATTTTGATAGGGATTGTATTGAATCCATAGATAGCTTTTGGTAACATTAACATCTTAGCAATACTGTCTTCCAATCCATGAACATGGGATGTGTTTTCATTTATTTACGTCTTCTTTAATTTCTTTCAGTAATGTTTTATAGTATCCATTGTAAAGTCTTTCATCTCCTTGGTTAATTCCAAATTATTTTATTCTTTTTGACACTATCATAAATGGAACTGTTTTTGTAATTTCCTTTTCAGATGTTCATTGTTAACATATAGAAATACAACTGATTTTTGTGTGTTGACTTTGGATCATTCCACTTTGTTAAATTCATTTATTAGCTCTAACAAGTTTTTTTGGTGGAATCTTTACAGTTTTCTACATGTAAGATCATATCACCCGCAAATAGAGATAATTTTACTTCTTCCTTTCCAATTTGAATGCCTTTTATTTTTTCTTCTTGCCTAATTGCTCTGGCTAAAACTTCTAATACTAAGCTGGATGAGGTGGCATGCCTGTAGTCCCAGCTACGTGGGAGGCTGAGGCAAGAGAATTGCTTGAGCCCAGAAGTTTGAGTCCAGCCTGGGAAAAATAGCAAGATCCCAGTCTCCAAAGCAAAAACAAAACAAGTACAACTTCTAATACTATGTTGAACAGAAGTGGTAAAAGTGGAGATCCTTGTCTTGTTCCTGATCCTAAGGAAAAGCTTTCAGTCTTTCACTGCTGAGTATGAGGTTTGCTGTGCATTTTTTATATATGACTTTTATTGTGTTGAGGTAGTTCCTTTCTATTCCTAGCTTGTTGAGTGTTTTTTTAATTCATGAAAGGGTGTTGTGTTTTGTCAAATGCTTTTTTAGATGATCAACTGAGATGATCATGTGGTTTTCTTTCCTTCATTCTGTTAATGTGGTATATTACATGGATCAAGCTTTGTATGTTGAACTATCCTTGCATTCCAGGAGTAAATCTCACTTGGTCATTGTGTATAATCCTTTTACTATGCTGCTGAATTTGGTTTGCTAGTATTTTAAGAAATATTTTTATATTAATGTTCATAATAGATATTGGTCTATAGTTTTCTTTTTCTTGTAGTGCCCTTGTCTGGCTTTGGTATCAGGGTCATGCTGGTTTCAATGAATGAGTCGGGAAGTGTTTCCTACTCCTCAATTTTCTGGAAAATTTTGAAAAGAATTGGTGTTAGTTGTTCTTTTAATGTTTGGTAAATTCACCTGTAAAACCATTTGGTCCAGGGCTTTTCTTTGTCAGGATATTTTTGATTACTGATTCAATCTCCTTACTGATTATAGGTGTGTTCAGATTTTCAATTTCTTTGTGATTTCATCTTGGTAGGCTTGGTGTTTCTGGGAGTTTACACATTTCATCTAGGTTATCCAATCTGTTGGTATACAATTGTTTGTAGTACTCTCTTATACTCCATTTTATTTCTCTAGAATTAGTAGTAATGTCCCTATCTTCATTTCTGATTTTAGTAATTTGAGTCTCCTCTTTTATTCTTAGTCTGTCTAGCTAAAGATTTGTCACTTTTGTTCTTCTCAAAGAACTAAGTTTTGGGTTTTTTTCCTATTGTTTTTCTGTTCTCTCTTGTTTATCTCGGCTTTAGTCTTTATTATTTGCTTTCTTTCTTTCTTTTTCTTTCTTTCTTTTTTTTTTTGAGACAGAGTCACACTCTTGTTACCCAGGCTGGAGTGCAGTGGTGTGATCTCAGCTCACTGCAACCTCCGCCTCCTGGATTCAAGTGATTCTCCTGCCTCAGCCTCCCAAGTTGCTAGGATTACAGGCCTAAACCACCACACCCAGCTGATTTTTGTATTTTTGGTAGAGACAGGGTTTCACCATGTTGGTCAGGCTGGTCTCAAACTCCTGACCTCAGATGATCTGCCCACCTCAGCCTCCCAGAATGCTGGGATTACAGACATGAGCCACTGTGCCTGGCCATTATTATTTGCTTTCTTTGCTAGCTTTGAGTTTAGTTTGTTCTTCTTTTTCTAGTTCCTTAAGTTGTGAAGGTAACTTGTTGATTTTAGATCTTTATTGTTTTTTAATGTAAGCATTTATACCCATAAATTACCTCTTACAACTGCTTTTGCTATATTACACAAGTTTGGGTATATTGTGTTTTCATTTTTATTCTTCTGTAAGTGTTTTCTAATTTCTCTTCTGATTTTTTCTTTGATTCATTGGTTGTTTAAGAATGTGTTGTTTAATCTCCACAAATTTGTGCATTTTCCACTTTTACTTCTGTTAGTGACTTCTGACTTCATTCCATTATGGTAGGAGAAGATACTTTGTATGATCTCTATCTTTTTAAGTCTATTGAGATTTACTTTTTGGCCTAACATATAATCTATCCTGGAAAATGTCTCATGTGCACATGAGAAGAATGTGTGTGCAGTTGTTGTGTAGACTATTCTATATATTTCTGTTAGATCTGTAAGGTTAGCCAAGAGAAAGGACGAGAGAAAGAGAGAGACCCAAAGTCAGGCAAGAAAGTTTATTAACGTGCTGGGCTGCTCCACCACAGTCAGAGGAGGCAGCCGTGAGCTTACAAAATGAGGGGTTCCTATGGGAGAGAGAGATACCCTGGGGTTGTTTGTTGGTTAACTTTACCACATATCATCTTGTGACTTGCTTACAATATAGGAATTTACAAGAGGGTGTAACTTAGGTTTATCCATGTTTCTTGTGACCTCCCCCATGCCACCTGGAGGGCTGTAAGCAAGTCTGGTGACCTTGTTGTAGCACATAGATAAAGGTCCAGGAATGCAGCTGCAGAGTATTCAGAGTATTCAGGTAAGGGTCAGCTGCATTGGATGGAGGTGGAGGGTCCTGGGGCAGCTTGTCCCTAACAAGATCTAGTTGGTTTATTGTGTTCTTATCTCCTATATGGTTGTTCTACCCATTGTTGAGAGTGGGGTAGTAAAGTCTCCAACTGTATTGAAGAACTATGTCGTTCTCCCTTCAATTCTTTCCATTTTTGCTTTATTATATATTTTGATGGTGTGTAATTGGGTGCATAAATATTTATAATTACTACATCTTCCGGTTGTATTTAATCTGGAGGTTCACACACTTTTGTGAGTTTTATCTCCTGGAGCTCTAGTCAGGTTCTCAGAGCGAATATCTGAGAAAAATCTCCTCATGCTTCCAAAAGGGGAAGGAGAAAAAAGAATCATTTCAAAATACTCCAGAACGTTATGTTCTCTTTCTAACAAAGTCTCAATGAAAATTATTTAAACGGAATCTAACCTGCTGGGGTTTGTTGATGATAAAAGCCAAGTACTATAAAATATATAAAGAGATTTATTCTGAGCCAAATATGAGTGACCATGGCCCAGGGTAGTCTCAAAAGGTCCTAAGAACATGTGCCCAAGGTGATTGGATTACAGCTTGGTTTATTCATTTTAGGGAGACAGAAGCCACAGGCAAAGACATAAATCGATATATGTAAGATATACATTCTTTCGGTCCAGAAAGGCGGAACATCTCGAAGCAGGGGCAGGGGCCTTACAGGTGATAGGTGGATTCAAAGAGTTTCTGGTTAGCAATTGGTTGAAAGAGTTAAGCTTTATCTAAAGAGTTGAAGTCAGCAGAAAGAAATGCTTGAGTTAAGATAAGGGTAGTTGTTCTTGTTATGCAGATGAACCCCCTAAGTAGCAGGCTTCAGAGAGAATAGATGGTAAATGTCTCTTTTCGGATCTTAAAAGGTGTCAGACTCTTACTTAAATCTCTCCTGGATCCGGAAAAGACCTAGAAAGAGAAGAAGATTCTCTATAGAATGCAAATTTCCCCCGCAAGAGACAGCTTTGCAAGGCCACTTCAAAATATGTCAAAGAAATATATTTTGGGGTAAAATACTTTGATTTCCTTCAGGGCCTGCTATCTGTCATGTGATGTCAGGTTGGAATTTGGTATTTTATTGCTACAGTCTGTTTTGTCAGTCTTATGATCTCTATTTTAATGTTAATGCTGATCAGTAGTGTATAAACTCCAAAGGTAGGGTGTATAACGAGGCATGTCCAACCTCCCTTCCCGTCATGACTTGAACTAGTTTTTTAGGTTTCTTTGGGATTCCCTTGACCAAGAATGGGAGTCCATTTGTTCCAGTAGGTAGTCAGACATAAGCAGGGCAGGAGAGGGACTCCTCCACCAGGAATGTTAGGTGACCATCAGGTAATGGTCAGGTTGTTGTTACACTGTCTCTCTAAAATAATAATTGGTCGCTGGATATGGTGGCTCATGCCTGTAATCCCAGCACTCTGGGAGGCCATGGCAAGTGGATCACTTGAGGTCAGGAGTTTGAGACCAGCCTGGCAAACATGCGAAAACTCATCTCTACTAAAAAAAATACAAAAAATTAGCCGGGTGTGGTGGTGGGCACCTGTAGTCCCAGCTACTTGGGAGGCTGAGCCAGGAGAATCACTTGATCCCAGGAGTCGGAGGTTACAGTGAGCTGAGATCTTGCCACTCCAGCCTGGGTGACAGAGAGAGATTCTGTCTCAAAATAAAATAAAATAATAATTGGTCAAAGTGTTACCAAGGAAAGGCAGTCTCCCTATAGAAAAAACCTGAAACTGGTGATCAGCAGCTTCCGAATAAGATCTCAGGAGTCGGGTGAGTGGGTTCAACCATGTGTACTAAGAGGCAAAATGGTGGAGTTTAACTGGTGTTAATAGACGATCTTCTAGGAACACTCGACTGGTAAGGGAAGAATACCTCAAGTGAGCATGCGTACGACTTCAGTAAACTCACTGTGCATGCTCCCCTCCCAAGTGCTGGCAGGGCCACTGCTCATGCAGACAGCCCACCCCAAAGGAAGAATTAAAGGAGAAGAAACACAACTCCCCAGGAGTATGCTGCTCTATAAAAATCCCAAGTCAAAGGTCAAACTACGTATTTGAATCTCTCAAATCACCTGCTTGGTCCACTTCCAATTATACTTTACTTCCTTTCCTTCCTGCTCTAAAACTCTTTAGTAAACTTCCACTCCTGCTCTAAAACTTGCCTTGGTCTCTCACTCTGCCTTATGCCCTTTGGTCAAATTCTTTCTTCTGAGGAGGCAAGAATTGAGGTTGCTGCAGACCCAAATGGATTCACCGCTGCTAACGTCCTTTGGTGCCATGTGATTTAGATACATTCCTTAGTGCTAACATATTTTGGTGCTGTCTGACTTGGATACATTTCCTAGGGCTAACATAGTTGCCCAACATTTCTGGTTGGGGAGACCATCGCCTGCCCTGCTCATGTCTGACTAACTACCTACTATAACACATTCAGCCAGTTTTGGGGGTTAGAATTTTATTTTTGATGTACAGGTTTTTCCAAAGACCAGCCTATCTGGGAAGAGGGACGAATCCAACTCTAACCCCCTCTGGCTTTCCATGTGGAAGCCCACTGAGGCCATCCTGCCCTACCTAAGTCGGGGTAAACACTGAGAAGCACTTGTAAAGTTCACAGTCCAGGGGCACAGGCTCACCAAAAGACTGAGCCCTAATCATAGGACTGGAGAACACTTCCCATATCCTCTCACCTTACCACCATATCATTAAAGGCCTATTTACAGAAGATCTTATTTACCCAGTACACTATGTCTGGCTGTCAAGAAAAAAATACAAGGCATACCAAAAGGCAGTATACAAAAAAACCAGCTGGATGCAATGGCTCACGCCTGTAATCCCAGCACTTTGGGAGGCCGAGGCGGGCGGATCATGAGGTCAGGAGTTCAAGACCAGCCTGGCCAACTGGTGAAACCCCATCCCTACTAAAAATACAAAATTAGCTGGGCATGGTGGTACACACCGGTCGGCCCAGCTACTCGGGAGGCTGAGGCAGGAGAATTGCTTGAACCTGGGAGGTGGAGATTGCAGTGAGCTGAGATCACACCACTGCACTCCAGCCTGGGCAACAGCGCAAGACTCCATCTCAAAAAAAGGGGGAAAAAAATGGAAAACAAAAAACCAAAACAACTACAACACAACAACATATGATTTAAAGAGACAAAGCAAGCATCAGAACCAGCCCCATTGGGTAGGGATGTTGGAATTATCAGACCAGGGATTTTAAGCAACTTTGAATTAACACGCTAAGAGATCTAATAGATAAAGGAGACAGCATGCAAGAACAGGTGGAAATGTAAATAAAGAGATGGAAACTCTAAGAAAGACTCAGTAAGAAACACTAGAGATAAAAACACTGTGACAGAAATGGAGAATGCCTTTGATACGCTTATTATAATACTCTGAACATGGCTGAGGAAAGAATCTCTGAGCTTAAGGATATGTCAGTAGAAGCCTCCAAAACTGAAAAAAAAAAAAAAAATGAGAAAAAAAGACTGAGAAAAACAAAACAGAATGTCCTGGAACTGTGAGACAACTGCAAAAGGTGTAACATATGTAATGGGAATGTCAGAAGAAGAAAGAAAGGAACAGAATAAATATTTGAAACAAGAATAACTGATAATTTCCCAAATTAATGTCAGTCATTGAACCACAGATCATTTCCCAAGTGAATTTCAGACGTCGAACCACAGATCACAGAAGCTCAGAGAACACCAGGTATGATAAATGCAAAAGAACAAAAACTCCGGCCGGGCGCGGTGGCTCATGCCTGTAATCCCAGCACTTTGGGAGGCCGAGGTGGGTGGATTACGAGGTCAGGACATCGAGACCATCCTGGCGAACAAGGTGAAATTCCGTCTCTACTAAAAATACAAAAAATTAGCTGGGCACGGTGGCAGGTGCCTGTAGTCCTAACTACTTGGGAGGCTGAGGCAGGAGAATGGCATGAACCCGGGAGGTGGAGCTTGCAGTAAGCTGAGATAGGACCACTGCACTCCAGCCTGGGTGAAAGAGCGAGACTCCGTCTCAAAAAAAAAAAAAAAAAAAAAAATCTACCTAACCATATCATTTTCAAAGTTTAGAAAAACGAAAGATGAAGAAATCTTGTAAGAAGCCACAGAAAAATAAAACCTTACCTACAGAGGAGCAAAGACAAGAATTACATCTAACTTCTCCATGAAGGTTCTCCAGAAACCATGCAAGCGAGAAGAAAACGAAGAGAAATATTGAAAGCGTTGAGGGAAAACTCCACCAAACTAGGATTGTGTACCCTGTGGAATTACTCTTCAAAAGTAAAGAAAAAATAAAGACTTTTTCAGGCGAACAAAAATTGAGGGTATTTGTTGTCAGGAGACCTGACTTGCAAGAAAGGTGAAAAGAAAATCTTTTTTTTTTTTTTTTTTTTTTTTTGAGACGGAGTCTTGCTCTGTCGCCCAGGCTGGAGTGCTGTGGCCGGATCTCAGCTCACTGCAAGCTCCGCCTCCCGGGTTCCCGCCATTCTCCTGCCTCAGCCTCCCGAGTAGCTGGGACTACAGGCGCCCGCCACCTCGCCCGGCTAGTTTTTTTTTTTGTATTTTTTAGTAGAGACGGGGTTTCACCGTGTTAGCCAGGATGGTCTCGATCTCCTGACCTCGTGATCCGACTGCCTCGGCCTCCCAAAGTGCTGGGATTACAGGCTTGAGCCACCGCGCCCGGCCTAGAAATTCTTTAGAGAGAAGGAAAATCATATAGGTTAGAGGCTGGTCACGGTGGCTCACGCCTGTAACCCCAGTACTTTGGGAGGCCGAGGCAGGCAGACCCCTTGAGTTCAGGAGTTTGAGACCAGCCTGAGCAACATGGCAAAATCCCATCTCTACTAAAAATACAAAAATTAGCTGGGCATGGTGACATGCACCTGTAGTCCCAGCTACTCAGGGGTATGAGGCAGGAGGATAACTTGTACCCAGGAGGTCAAGGCTGCAGTGAGCCATGATAGTGTCACTGCACTCCAGCCTGGGTGACAGAGCAAGACCTTAATCTCAAAAAAAAAAAAAAAAAAAGTTCTATTTCTTCATCTGGTCGGTAATGGTTACACAGGTGCATATATTTCCCAAAATTCCATTTTTAATGAGTACATTTTTATATGTAAATTATACCGTGGTAAAGTTGATTCTAAAGGAAATGAAAGATCATGTTGCCTTGCTTACACGCAGAACATTGTAAAGGATATGAAAAGTGGTTGCAGGGGGAGGGTAGTAGAGCAGTTAAGAGGTAAAGGTCATTTGGACTTTGGCTGTGGACATGGACAGAGTATATCAGAGGTGAAATCAAGACTTGGTGAGTGGTAGGCCGGGTGCCATGGCTCATGCCTGTAATCCCAACACTTTGGGAGTCCAAGGCAGGTGGATCACAAGGTCAGGAGATCGAGACCATCCTGGCTAACACGGTGAAACCCCGTCTCTACTAAAAAATACACACACAAAAAAATTAGCCTGGCGTGGTGGTGGGCGCCTGTAGTCCCAGCTACTTGGGAGCCTGAGGCAGGAGAATGGCGTAAACACGGGAGGCAGAACTTGCAGTGAGCTGAGATTGCGCCACTGCACTCCAGCCTGGGCAACAGAGCAAGACTCCATCTCAAAAAAAAAAAAAAAAAAAAAAGACTTGGTGAGTGGTTGAGGGTTAGAGAGAGAAATGTCTGTGACAGTTTCCAGGTGTCCGACCTGAGCAAGTGGGCAGAGAATGGCAGGTGGGCTATCTTCTCGGAGCTAGAAAGCCTGAGGGGAGAAACAGGCTTGGCTGGGAAATCATCACTCCAGTTTTGGATCAGGTAAATACGACGGGCCTGTGAGCCATCTCAGTGGAAATGATTCCATCCTTCTAAATGTGAGTGCCTTTTGCCTTAGGGACAACCAAGGCAAGGGATTCATAGGGTCAGGCCCGCAGAAGTGCTACTGTTGTCTGGGCAGCCCCACTGGAGCAAGGCAGTCTCCCTCCTCCTCAGCGTTTGTCATCTGGGATGGATGAGCAGGCAGGCAGTTGACCTTTCTGAGTCATTTGGCAAATTCCAACAGCAGCCTCATCTGAGACTGTCTGGTATCCACTGGGGAAGAGCTGAAGACTGAGCTTCATTTGGACTGGAGAAAAGGTAGTGAAATTCTAACACTTAGAAAGCCAGGAAAGAGAATGCCAAGGCCCAGACACCTACTCGAACAAATAAAAAGCGTATGTCGAGCCTCCAGCAAACTTCACTTCCACAAATAACACCACTGCCTTGGGGAACAGCAGAGACATTTGACCGGACAGCAGCTGTGCAGAGGGTGCTATTTAAAGACTCAGCTTTTGCAGCCCAAGGACTCTGGGCATAGGATTTGATTGGAATGTGGAGAGAAGACAGCAAAACTGAGGGAAGAACCAGCTTTGGGGAAAAACATCACCAGGTGGTTGGCTGCTGATGTGAACCCTGAATATGTCAAATGAGTTCATTTTAATAAAATTATGTCGATCTATCTCTCTTGGAATAAATTAAATGTGTTAATTCATGGAAAGCACTTAGAACAATGTCCAGCACATAGTGCTTATTGCATGAAGCTGTCATTATTATCGTGAGTATCTCCCTATCAACCCATGTAAATATGCCCAGAGTTGGGAGAAATTCTCATCTATAATGATATGTTGCTGCTCAGTGGTAGGATTTACAGCGATTCTGTTTTACTCTTTCTTTTGTGTTTTTCTGTAATCCTTGAATTCTTTATAATAAACACATTTATTTTGTAAAACCCAAAAGTTATTACCAGAGGTTGAAAAAAAGTGCAGACTCCGGAGTCAGACCTCCTAGGTTTAAACCCTAACTCTACTAGTTAGTAGCTGTGTTTCTTTGAGCAAATTATTTACCCCCTGAGTCTGTTTCCTCCTGTATAACATGGGGTAAAAATGTTACCTACTTCATTAGGTGGTTACAAGAATTAAATGAGATAATTTAATTAAAGGGCTTGGCATGGTACTTGGCAGAAAGAGTGAGATAAATGATTGCTATTATTAGCAGGAGAAGTCGTGGTGGTTGTGTTATTTCTTTTTTTCTTTAAAAAAAATTTTTTTTTTTTGAGACAGAGTCTTGCCCCGTCGTCCAGACTGAAGTGCAGTGGCGCGATTTTGGCTCACTGCAACCCCCGCCTCTTGAGTTCAAGCAATTCTCTTGCCTCAGCCTCCTGAGTAGCTGGGGTTACAAGCCCGCACCACCATGCCCAGCTAATTTTTTTTTGTATTTTTAGTAGAGATGGGGTTTCACCATGTTGGCCAGGCTGGTCTTGAACTCCTGACCTCAAGATCCACCCACCTTGGCCTCCCAAAGTGCTGGGATTACAGGTGTGAGCCACCACGCCCGGCCGGTTGTTATTTCTTACTACAGCCAGGAACATGTTTTGTTGACTTCAGTGTTCTTGGCATATAGTAGTCACTCTGGAAATAACTGGCAGTTTAGTAGAGGCACCTTGGGCATCTTACACAGGGTGGTGGCATGGGAACACTCTTTTCCAAAGTAGAAAAGAGTTGAAAAGTTCTCAACCCTCCCTGTCAAAGTCAAGGTTTGGGTCCTTCCGGTGATTGGGAAGCAGAAGTTATTTCTCCGCAGCTGTCGAAGCTCTGTGAGGAGAGGAGGCCCTTAGAAGGTCTAGAAGGTCTGGCCATTGTCTTCTTATTCTTCCGCACCATGACCAGCCAGAAGCCAGAGCCATTGCTCTCCATGACCCTATGTCATTCTTCACGAACTGTAGGCAAGTCAGCCCCATGAGAATTTCTGTTAAAGCAAAACCTTAAGTAAATGGTGATGGGGAAACTGCAGTCATTGATCCATTGACTGTGGGTATGTGTGTGGGGTGTGTTGGGGGATGTCTAAAACAATCCCCCGAGGGAAAGATTCCTTTCCATATTTTCTAAATATTTTATAATAAACATATATTCATTTTTTAAAATTAAAAAAAATTATAGAAAGCCTCTTTTTTGTCACTGCTGTCCCAATAATTAAGTACACTTGGTGACCACTTTTCCTTTGCTCTCTCTGTTTAGTCCCTATAGTATTTGAAGTCTTGTTAAGTGGAACAGGAGGGACAGATGGTGCCTGAAAACTTATTCCTATTGAGACTCCTGAGCTTCAGGGCATCTGCATTCACATACAGCACACTGGCAATGATACTGTCTTTTAAAATCCATTAATTTGATAAATACTTCTCTTTTTTTTTGAGATGAAGTCTTGCTCTTGTTGCCCAGGCTGGAGTACAGTGGCGTGATCTCAGCTCACTCCAACCTCTGCCTCCCAGGTTCAAGCGATTCTCCTGCCTCAGTATCCTGAGTAACTGGGATTACAGGCACCTGCCACCATGCCCAGGTAATTTTTCTATTTTCAGTAGAAACGGGGTTTTGCCATGTTGACCAGGCTGGTCTTGAACTCTTGACCTCAGGTGATCCGCCCAACTCGGCCTCCCAAAATGTTGGGATTACGGGCATGAGCCACTGGGCCCACGACTCACGCCTGTAATCCCATTAACTCGATAAATATTTCTGGAGTACCTACTATATGCCAAACACCCTTCTAGGTGTTTGTTTGCTAAATCTAGCAATCCTATGTTCCCACTAAAAGAGAATGTGAGGCTGGTGGAAATGAGGGCTTAGGAGACACAACAGCCATAGGCATGGTTCCAGTGACTACAAAAGTGACTGAATATCAGCTACAGTAAATCCGACCCTGAATGTAACAGTGACATGAGTATAATAGTGAAAGTGACTAATTGGGCACAAGGGTATGAGGACAACTGTGTACCCTGAAGGGGCCTGTTAAATACTGGCTTGACTGTGTGGCAGAGAAAGTGGCTGCATGACAATGACAGTGAAAACAACAGAAAGGGCAACAGCTGGGCAAACAGAGTGCTATTTTGAACAGAACCGTTTGAAGTTTATGGTCATTGACAGTAGCTGCATGTCAGACAGTGACAGTAAATATGATCGACCGGGAGACAACAACTATGCAAGTGACAGTTCTGCCCAGTAGATTGAATTTGTGATGTAAAACGGTGATGGGGTGAGTCAGTCTGCCAGAGACAGCTCTCGGAACGACTGAATATTGACATTGCGAATGGAACAGCTATAACCACAGAGGAAGCTAGACATTGCACTAAGACGGCTGGATTTGGGTGCGTAACTGGCAGGGATAGAAAAAGTGGCTGCATGTCAGTGACAGGGTGACTGTGTTCAGTGGGCCAGCGCGGAGGTGACTCAGTATGATACTGCTGGATCTGATTTAAATGTTTGTGTAAGGAAGGTGGCAAGGGGACGCTTCAACGAGGAACGCATAGTGTGTGAGAAGGAAAATGAGCAAAAGAAAAGCTAGGGCTAAATCCCCTAAGCCCCTAAATCCCAAAATTGGGAGGTGCGAGAGGCAGGATCAAGATGCCTCCAGGACACCTTCAGCCCACCGCACCCCACCGGCGCCAAGCCTCTCCCACAAAGAGTGGGACACTGGGGACGCGGCTCAGGTTGCCTCTCCATCTCGCACGTGAATGTGTTGTTTTGGAAAAACGAAGCCTTTTGTGTTCACTTCCTTGCCATCCTTTGAAACAAAATCCTAACCCTAGAGCTGCCCAAGCGAGAGACTGCGGAGCTCCATTACAACTTTCCTTAGGGCCGGGCATGGTGGCTCACGCCTGTAATCCCAGCACTTTGGGAGGCCGAGGCAGTCGGATCATCTGAGCTCAGGAGTTCGAGACCAGCCTGGCCAACATGGTGACATCCGATCTCTACTAAAATAGCAGAGAAAAAAAATTAGCCGGGCGTGGTGGCGCGCGCCTGTAATCCCAGCTACTGGGGAGGCTAAGGCAGGAGAATCGCTTGAACCTGGGAGGCGGAGGATGCAGTGAGGCGAGATCGCGCCACTACACTCGCCTGGGAAACAAGAACGAAACTCCCGTCTCAAAAAAAAGAAGAAAAAAACTTTCCTTAGGAAGTGTGGGGAGGGAAAGAGGGCGTGGCCAAGATTAGAGGTCAGAGAAGAGCCTAGCAACCGGCCGGCCCCGCGGTCCTAGCATTGGTGGAGAGCGAGCGCGTGACGCATACCCCGCCCCCAGCACGTGACCGCGGCGCGCGGGGCAGGTCGGGCTGCCCCCTCCCCTCTGATACCCATTGCGCGCCTGCCTCAAGATGGCCGCCTTCTGGCGTCTCCGGCGCTGTTGAATGGCGAAAGCTTTATTGTTCCCTTCGGGCAGGAGTGTTCGTGTCCTCTATGGCGCTGTCAATAAAGAACGGCAGTTTGAATCGGTGCTGAACAGGTAACCATAGAAACGGGGCTGGGACTCCGCGTGGAGACCCTTTTTGCAGCGGAGGTCCGGTTGCGCCCTAAGTGAGGGGTGTACACAGACCCTTCCGCGTGGCGAACCCGCGGGACTCTGCCGAGTCACAGCCGCCTCACCTACATCCCGGACGTGCCCCCGCCAGGGGCGGCCTGCATCCCTAGCGCAGGGTCTGCTGTAGAATGCAGAGGAGAGAGACCGCGAGGACCCACTCAGGGCGCCAGGCCGGGCCTGACACCGCCTGGGGCCTGTTGTCGCCCCGCACCTCCCTCTCGGCACGTCCGGAGGCCTCTTGTCGCTGTCTCACTCCCCCTCCCTTCAGGTCCCTTCGCCGGGCGTCAGCAGACTACGGCCTTGGGCCTAATCCATCCCCCTCTTCTCTCTTCCCCTCTCGGTCTTTGTTTACATTTTCAAATGGTTGGGGGGAAGAATATTTCATGTAATTTGAGAAAGTTCTATGAAATCAAGTCCATAAATGAAGTTTTATTGGAACACGGCCATGTTCATCGTTGATGTATTGTCTATGGCTGCTTTCCTGCCAAGAGGGCAGAGTTGAGTAGTTGCGCAGCCGTTGCTTGGCTTTAATCGGCTGGCTCACAAAGCCAAAACTCTTTCTGGTCCCTTACAGCAAACGTCTGCTGACGCCTGCCCTAAACACAAGTAGATTGGATCAGTGTTGTCATCCAGCTATTCCTCTCGTCCCTTCTCCTGGAGGGGGAAACGAGTTAAAACTTCGAGATGCACCCAGAGCGCTTTAGTTGACAAACACTCTGGCTTCCCTTCTGGTCTTACTATTCAGAGTTTCTCCTGCTTTGAATAGCAGTGATACCATGCAGCTAGTGCTACAATGAACCAGGTGCTTTATTTATATTCATACAAGTGTTGTTGTACTTTATGACCACGCTTTATAAGTAAGTATGGTATTTCCATTTTACAAAAGAGGAAGAAGTTGGTTCTGAGTGGTTAAGATATTTATAGGTGTACTAGGTTATAGGGCTGCGAAACTGAGCCCGTCCCTGGGAGCCCCCTGCCTGATGGCGTTGGTCAAACTGTTTGGATTTTATTATTTCATGTCTTTTCTACCTGGAATTGTTGGCTCTTCCCTGGAATTGTACCCAGATCTTTGTATGGTTAATGGAGATTTAATTACAATCTCAAAGTGCAATTTTTTTTTTTTACTTAGCTAAAGCATCAAACTTCTGCCCCTCCTTTCTAATATAAACACTTTTCTTCTATGTCAGTAGTCCCCAAACTTGGCTATTCATCAGCGATTTAACAAACAGTTTCAGAACACCGCATGCATGTACGCATGCATTCATTAATCAGTTAGTGTTTGTTGAAGACTTACTGTGTACCAGAGACGTTTCAAATTCCTGGAAATACAGTGGTGAACAAGACAAACACGATTTCTGCGCTTCCATGGAATTTAAATTCTGTATGGGGCGTGGACAAGTGGTATACAAGTAGACAAATATAATTTCGAATACAGCTGTAATAGCATCATCATAGTAAAATTAGTAGTTGCTATTTATTGAGTGATTATTTTGTGCCAGGTACTGTGCTAAGTGCTTTATTTATATGGACTATCATTTAATCCTCACACCAATACTATGACATAAGTAGTATTAGTATTACCATTTTACACATAGAGGAAACAAACTCACGGAGAAGAGATGTTCGAGGTTACATAGCTAATGCATTCAGCTGGGAGCTGAAGCTAATCTGATCACACTCGCCACCCTGTATTGTTTCATCTGTTTTTTGTCTTTCCTACTAGTTTAGGAGGTCCTTAAGGGTGGGGACCACACCTTACCTGTTGTATCCTCAGCTGCTAGCCAGTACCTATAACCTGGTGTTTGCAGGTAAATACTAAGTAAACAAATCCAAGTCATTCATTGAACAAGTTTTTCTTTTCTTTTCTTTTCTTTTATTTATTTTTTTGAGATGGAGTCTCACTCTGTTGCCCAGGCTGGAGTGCAGTGGCGCAATCTCGGCTCACTGCAACCTCTGCCTCCCAGGTTCAAGTGATTCTCCTGCCTCAACATCCTGAATAGCTGGGACTACAGGCATATGCCACCATGCCCAGCTAATTTTTTTGTATTTTTAGTAGAGATGGGGTTTCACCATGTTGGTCAGGCTGGTCTTGAACTCTTGACCTCAAATGATCTGCCCGCCTTGGCCTCCCAAAGTGCTGGAATTATAGGCATGAGCCACCGCGCCCAACCTCAAACAAATATTTTAGTGTCTCCGTGTACCAAGCACCACTGTCTAGGTCCTATGATTACCAGAGTGAGCAAGATGGACCTGGGGCTCTGTTCTGGAAGCTAAAGCCTAGTATCAAGACAGTAAAGAAATAACAAAGTTATTCCAAATTATGGCAACGCCGAGAGAGAGACACTAACCTGGGAGACTCACTTTTTATCTGGGTGGTCAGGGAAAACCTGTCTTAAGAAAGGTAGTTTAAGCTGAAACTTGTTGAGTGACAAGGAACTAGGCTAGCAATAAGGGGAAAGGGAGAGACGAAGCTGGGAGGAAGAACTTTTCAGCAGGTTAGGAGACTAAGGTGGGTAACAACTTGAGATGTTGGAGAACTCAAAGGGAGTCACCGTGCTGTGGTTCACTCCTGTGCTCAGTCCCTGGCCCTGAACCAGCTACTACTGAGAGAACTGCATGCCCAAGGGCAAGTTACAGATTAGTTATCTCATCTGGAAAATGTGAATGATGGTGCCTCCTCAAAGGGTTGTGCAGATTACATAAGAGAAACTGTATTCATAGCTATGGTATTTTCTTTTTATTGTTGTTACACATATTGCTGAATAACCAAATTTAGCTCCAAATGAAAACTTTATAAAGTGCTAACTAATAACAAAAGTCCAGAAATACATTACAGACAAAATTAAGAATGGGGGATCCAATTAAAAATAGAAGCCCACTACTTTTTATCTCCCGAAAGAGGGGAGCAGATCTTGTTTTTCTTAGTGTTTCTGCTTGGAGAAGAACTTCTCCAAATGGCATCTAATTTTTTTAAAGCCAAATTGTACAGCTGTCTATGCAGAACACTTTTCAGCATTTTAGTGTTTTAAGTTGGAAACTACTTGTGTCCCTCCATCAAAGGTGTATTTATTCTCTTAAGGCATTCTAAACAAATGTTAGACTTCTTTTAGTTGGTGGCAATTTAAAAATTTGTTTGCAAATGATTTCAAGTTTCCTCCAAAAGTTTTCAAAATAATGTCACATACCCTAAAACAGTATGGAATGCTTTGAAGCAAATGGCAGGCTTTTTGAGTAAGTAAAAAATAGGATAATGTTTGGGTTCATAAACGTAAGAAATTAGAAGCAATAATAAATCAAGGGAACTGTGTAAGAAGAACAGCATGGCAAGTGTCACTTTAAACTCTCCCCGGTAACCATATTGCACATGTCATCAGAAGACACAATCCAACCCTGCAAACGTAGCAAAGAACTGGACAGAGAGTGGCATGTTAGTGCAGTGTTAAACAACACGCCTGAATTAAATTGCTGTTTTAGGTTTGGGTGGGACCTTTGCATCTAAAGTATTACAGTTTTACTCTGATTTGCATCTGTTGGGTTCCAATAAAGAGCAGGTGCTAACACTAGCTTTGAAGGATAATATGAAACTGCAAGAAGAGCCAGGGCATACCAATTTGTTTTTCAATCTATTTTATTTCAGTTCAAAGCATCATTGCAGACAGGCAGTCTAGGAAAACGAGCCACACTTTGGCAATACTCACCTGCTTTTGGAGATTGAGGAAGACTGAGTGTAACCCAAGTGTGGCTTGTTTTCTTGGACTATCTGTCCGCAATGATGCTTTGAACTGAAATAAAATAGATTGAAAAACAAATTGGTATGCCCTGTTGCCTCATACTGAGTATTTACATTACCCTTCTCGAGTACTGGCTGAACCAGCACCCTGGGGGAAGGCAGTGACCCCTCAGCCTCTTTCAACTCTTCAGCAGAGTGAGCTCTTTGATTTTCACAAGGAAATTAAATTGGGATATGTGGTTTTCTGGATCTCCAATAGTCTGCCTTCCAAAGCCATCATCTGGATAATGTGGAGAAAACAAGCTACTAACCGCATAGAGGAAATAATTAAATACTAAGGGCGTTGAAATTCAGAGATGAGATTGTCACTTTCTGTAAGTCTTGCAGAGAGTGCAGTATTTCATTTGCAGAGAGCATACAGTTTTGAGACTCTGGCAGCCCTCAAGAGAGAGAAGGATAAGGAAAGAAAGCCAGCTTTCCTTACATTTCCCTAATGTTGTTATTTAACTCCAAATCCTCAAAATTATGATGCCACGTATTTAATTTCCTCACATAAATGTATTATACTGATCCATGTAAGTCAGAGATTGTTAATTTCAGGGTAAATGGTTGAATTTCAAGAGACCCATGAATCCTTTGAAGTTGCCTGCAAATTTGTGTGAATGTCATTTTTTTTCTGGGGAGAGAGCCAGTTACTTTAATCTGATCTCAGAAAGGCCCTTGACCCTTTGAAAGGTACAGAGCCGTTTAAATCACATGTTAACACCATCTAACTGAAGGCATGATGAGAATCTCCCCTGAAACCAGGTGCTGTTTCACTGCTCTGTAACCTCAACCTCAGAGTTTAAGTCTTATCAGTCTTTGTTTTCTGTCTAAAGTGGTCAAGCATAGTTGAATGTTTGTGTAATATAAGTGTCTACCCAATGAACTGCTTCATAAATGCCTTAGAGATGGTTGTTAATTTACATGAGACCGGTGAGATGTGGACCTATTGTCTAGGCAACCTCGTTAGCAGATATCATAACATTTCTACTGATAGAGGAAAGGAAGAGGTAGTGGAATTCCACTACTTTGTTTATAGGCATCGGCTTGTTACAGATGGAGTCAGTTCCTCAGACTCAGGAAAGTTGGGTTAAAAGGGAAAGAAGGCTGGGCACAGTGGCTCACACCTGTAATCCCAGCACTTTGGGAGGCTGAGGCAGGAGGATCACTTATGTGAGCCCAGGAGTTGAGGCTGCAGTGAGCTATGAACAGACCACTGCATTCCAGTTGAGACCTCTTTTTTTTTTTTTAAAGGAAAGAAGAAGAGAGGAGGGGATAGACTTGAAGAAGCAGAGGAGTAAAGAAAGATAGGCTGTTTCCCTGCATTTGTCCAGAAGAGTCCCCTCCCTTTATATCTGTGAAAAGAAAGAGCTTCTATATTGAGACAAAACCTATCTGAGAACTTAAATAATACTCGGACCTTTGAAAAAGTCAATTCATAAATGTAATTTCTGGTTGTATTAGTACCCAAAGGGAAACAAAAACAAGGAAATATCTTTACCTTAGGTTATTCTGTAAAACTGGTACCTCAATAGAAAACTCTTATAGGCCAGAGTTTGGCTCATATAGTGTTTAAAAAGTAGTTACTTCCATTTAAACATTAGAGATTGTCTGTCTAACTGACCCCTGGAGGCGTTTGCATGAGTGACCTATGCTGCAGGCACTAGCGTGGTTCTGGAACAGGACCAAACAGTAGAGGATGCTTTATGAAAGAAAGGGGCCAGGAAGGATGAGGAAATTAGAAACAAAGGATTATAACTGTAAATAATAGCTTTTGAGGCTCCAAATATTGATATCTGTTGGTTAATATTCGTTAGCTAGTGTTAGCTATAATGGGGTTATTTTTAGTGTTAAAACAAAGGTGAACAATAGGTGATTCTATTTCTTATTTTGAGAAAATACTGTAAGAGGTAATCTAACCTGCTAATTTCATCCTATTTCTCAGCTTTCTAGGACTGGGGCCTGACCACTGAGTCTTCCTGAGTTTTCCTTCTTGACTCCTTTTGCTCCTTGTCCCCATTAGCTCCAGAAGATGGTTTCCAGGGCATTGGCAGCAGTGAGTTTGCCATCTTTCTTCCACCTGGTACTTCTCCCTGGTTCTTAAGCTCAGTGGATGGCACCACAGAGTTGCCAAAGGCAGAAACCTGGGAATGGTGCCATGATCTTCTCTTTCAGCACATATTTAGTTAGGCTACAAGACTGTTGATTTCTTCTATCCTTTCTCTTCCTTTAGTTAAAGCTGCTGTAATCTCTTGTCCTGGATTATGAAACAGCCTTCTAGTTGGTCAGCGGCTTTCAGCTTCGCTCCTCTCCAATCTATTTGGTACGCTGTTACCAGTGGTCTTTATAAAGCACAGATCAGAATATGTGATTCCCTTGCTTTAAAACTCTTGGATGGCCTGCCTGCCCTTAGGATGGTCCAGCAAGTGCTACCCTCCAACTCTGGCTGTGCCTGTATCTCAAGCCTCATCTCTGAGCAGCCCCTCCTCCCACAACTCACCTTGTATTGAGCACAAGTTGAAATCTCTCAGCGGCCACAGGACTTTATCCTTTCTGGGGCCAGTGGGTCACATTCCAAGGCTTCAAGGCTGCTTCTTCTCCCTGGATTTCCCCGGTGGTGGCATCAACCAGGCCAGTAGCAGTGCCATTATCTACACTGACGTTTATATTACTGAATGCTGTTTGGGTTTTCTGTTACTCCTTTTGTCCTTAGAATATATGCTATTTGAGATGTGCAGTCAGATACTGTCTTAAAGTCACTTGATGTAATTATCTTCTGTGTAGTTGTATCACCAACTTCATAAACAGGCTCTTTTTCTTGAATACTTTTTAAAAAATTAATTTATTTTGAGACTGGGTTAGGAAACTGGCTAATTTTTATATTTTTTGGTAGAGATGGGGTTTCATCATGTTGCCCAGGCTGGTCTTGAACTCCTGGCCTTAAGCAATCCACCTGCCTCGGCCCCCCAAAGTGCTGGGATTACAAGTGTGAGCCACTGCGCCAGGCCGTCATTTTGTTTTAAACTTTAAGGATTGCTATTAAAAATTAAGTTCCTTTTTACCAAGAAGTTTTTATTTCATACCTAAGCCCTTCTTCTCTGTTTCTCCTGTCTTGCTAACAAAGTAGGCTGTTAAAGTTTTGGGGTTTTGCCAATCTGTCAGGTAAGAAATAATATTTCAGTGTAGCTTAAATTTGTTTTTTCTTTTTATGAGATAAAGGATATATCATGTCTGTGATACAAATTGCAAATATATTTTTCCAGTTGTTAAATGCTTGACTTTGTATATATTGTTTTATTGCTATCCAAGTTTTACATCTTTATATAGTCGTATTTATCAGTCTTACCATGTATTGCTTTGGATTTGCAGTCATAGCTAGGAAATTTGCCCCACTCTCAATTTATGGAGAATCCAGTTGTATTTTCTTCTGGTACATGTATAGCTTATGGTTTCACTTTTCGAAAAACATTTAAGACTCTATTTTCTTCTAGTACATGTATGGCTTATGGTTCCACTTTTTAAAAAACATTTAAGAGTCTGATCCATTTGAAATTTATCTTAGTATTTGGTTTGAGGAAGGATCTGATTTTATCTTTATCTCAATGGCCAGTGAGTTGTCTCAACAGTACTTATTAAAAACTTTTTTCTTCACTGATTTGAGATGCTGTCTTTATTGAGTACTAAACCTTTGTATGCATTTAGATTTCTTACTGGATTTTCTGTTTTGTTCCATTGGTTTGATTGCCAATTCATATGCTGTTACAAAATCATCTTAATGTTAAAGGCTTTGTCATTTAACATCTGGAAGGGCCAATTTTTTTCATATTGCTCTTTTTCAGGGTTTTCCTGGTTGTTTTTGCTTGTTTATTCTGGCATATGAACTTAATAATCAATTTGGTTTCAAGAGGAGATGACTTGATGGTATTTTTATTAGGATTGTGTTACATTTTATAAATTAGCTTAGGGATAACTAACATCTTTACAATATTGACTCTTCAATCCAAGATCATGGTCTGTCTTTTCATTTGCTCAAAGCTACTTTGGTGAGTTTTCAGGAGTGTTACATGTTTTTCCTTACAAAAAATCTGTATGCTTCTTTCAGTTTATTAGACCTTAACATTAAAAAATAATAATTCTGTTTAGAATCCCTCCAGAAGATCCCAGAGAAGTTTTACACACCCACATATTCTAAACATTTCGCTTGTGACTTCAGATGGTTCCTAGATACCTTCCCGCTTAAAGCTCATCCTATTATATTTTCCCTAAATCCCCTTCTTTTGTCCGCCTTCATCTCTTTCTCACTCTCACCTCTTGGCACTGTGTCCTGCCTACAGTTCAGTCAGAACATATTTGCTGAATGGACGAATAAAGTAGTGAGGGGAGAATGAAGGTGGGTGAAAGAGTGAGAGCCTGTCAGACTCTATTTGGAAAGGTCGTCCTTGTTGTATTTCTAAGTCTGCAGTCATTGATTCACTGGGTCATAGTACTTGATTCTCCTCTTTCCTCCATTCCAAAAAATTTTTAAAAGTTCTTGTGAACTTTTAAATTTTCATAATATTAAAATATAGTAACTCATATCTTAACATTATATAACATTTCACATCATGTTGATAATAGTTACCATTTATTGAACACATTCAAAATGCCTGGCAGTGTACTAGGTATTTTACAGTATTGTTTCATGTAACCCTCACAACAACTAAGCAATAGGTATTATTACTGCCTTTTCTAAAAATTATTAAGAAAATTTGCAAATATAAAAGTGAGAGTAGCATTATGAGCTCCCATATACATGTTAATTTCATTTTACACTTGAGAAAACAGGTTTTGAAAGGTTAAGTAACTCAAGTTTACAAAGCTAAAGTCAGATTCAGACCCCAACTCTTTATAGCTCCTTATTAAAAATTGTTTTTCAAATTTTAGGCTCTAACTGACCAGGGAAGAGCAGAAGCAAAGGAGAGAGTCAAGAGCCACTCTTCAAACTAGTTTAGTATTGTAGAAGACTCTAATAGTAGTCTTCCCATCTACAAATTCACACTCAGATACTTCCCTCTCTACTGACTGCAGACAGTAAGCCCTCCCATCTTTCCCCCTTTACTGCTTCTCATGTGCTCTGCTCACTCTGTCTTCTATTTCTCTAGTTGTATTACTACACTCTGATATTGGTTGGTTTTTCAAAGGCTTGCCATTGTTTTGAATACTTACCTCCTAGTATGATATCATGAACATAGTGGGAACCAATACATTTAAATTAAATAACAGTGAAACTTGCTCTTATTCATTTCGCCTATAAGTTTGGCGTGGTACTGTTACTTTTGAATGTTGCTCTGAAGGCCTGGCAGTCATTAAATTTGACCACCCTAGACACAAGCTGCTCATTCAGTTGGTACTCTGCTGTCACCTCTCCTCAGTTGTAGTCAGGTTAAAACCAGAGGGAGACTTGCTAAGGTCAAAGTCCAAGACAGCAGAATAATTGGCCCCTAGAGTTCTGGGTTTTTTTTTTTTCCCCTGGGCAGTAAAATGTTGAGGATGAAATTTTCATATATTCCTTTGAACATTTTTGAGCAAATACTATGGAATCCCATAGGCTCTTTCCCAACATTAACAGCAATAGAGAAGTTATCCTCTTTTGCATTTTTTTGTTAGCTCCGTAAGTTAACCCTCTTGTCATACTCCCTGGCGATGGAGGGAAATAGAGAGATGAAAATACTTCCCACTTCTTCAAAGACAAAAGAAAAAGCTTACAACACTAGGAGGAGACGAGAAA
The DNA here is from genome assembly GCF_003255815.1 of Theropithecus gelada. Classification (NCBI taxonomy): domain Eukaryota; kingdom Metazoa; phylum Chordata; class Mammalia; order Primates; family Cercopithecidae; genus Theropithecus; species Theropithecus gelada. Next base: position 49,970,804 of record NC_037668.1, read on the forward strand.
GGAGTTGATCTGTGAAATGTACACAGAGGGGTACTGAAGGCTGAGTGATCTGAGTAGTGGGATAGGACAGTGCTGCTGGAAGTTGGGGGTCTGTAGTCTCTTCAGTGCTCTGGTACTTAACTACAAAAGTGTGAGAAAAGAAGGATTTAAGATGAAAGTGGTCTGTTCTTCCTAGCTGTGCCATAAGCTCCTTGAGAGCAGGGATTATGCTGAATTTCTTCTCTGTGTAGTGCCAAGCCTCAGTTAAGGGCATTTGGCTGAGCTCAGTGACAATCTGCTGGATTGACAAGCACATTTTGTTCACTGATAGGGCTAGGACACAGCCCTGGGGCCACACTGGGGCCACATGGACTCCCACATCCTTCGCTGCCCTGTTACCAAGGTGCACGGCCTTGAACAGAGAAATGAGACTCTTCCTGTTACCTGTGGCTTAGATATGTATTCTAATTGGAATGCAAAGAAGACGACATTTTGGAAAAGGGAAGAAGAATGAGTTTGGGAGGTTAACAATAATAGCTAACTTGAACAAGTAGGAAGTGGCAGGGAGGGTTGAGGAATGTGTGTGCAGTGTCTCACATACACAGAATAAGTAGGCTCTACATCCCCATTATCTGTTCTTATTTAAAAACCACTACATTTACAGGGTATCCTTGTAATGCCTCTGAACAGAGAAGTTATCAAAAAAGTAGGAGAAAGAGTCTAAGGTTAAGAACTTCACCACTTTTTACATGTTAAAGTTTGGGCAATATCACTCAGTGGTCAAAGTTTCGACTCTTAGAGTCGGACAGCGTGAGTTCACTGACTGACTCTACCACTCATGGGCTTTGTGATTTGGAGCAGGTCATTTAATCTCTCTAGGCCTCCACTTCCTTAGTCGAAAGTGGGGTTAATAATAGTAACTCTCTCACTGGCTTTGCAAAAATTATTTAAGGCCGCCAATGTAAAGTGCTTGACACAATACCTGAGATATAATAAATGCTTGATAAATGTTAGCTATTATTGTTAACCTCCCAAACTCATTCTTCTTCCCTTTTCCAAAATGTCGTCTTCTTTGCGTTCCACTTAGAATATATATCTAAGCCATGGGTAACAGGAAGAGTCTCATTTCTGTCATTAATGAACTGGAGGATCTTAAAACACTTTACATTTCAAGGCTGTGGTTTCCTCATCTATGAAATGTGGGAATTGGGCCAGGTGATTTCAAAGTCCTTTGCATCTTCTAATTTTTAATGAGTTTAAGGTTTTGTTATTTTTTTTTATTTTTTTTTTGAGACGGAGTCTCGCTCTGTCGCCCAGGCTGGAGTGCAGTGGCCAGATCTCAGCTCACTGCAAGCTCCGCCTCCCGGGTTCATGCCATTCTCCTGCCTCAGCCTCCCGAGTAGCTGGGACTACAGGCGCCCACCACCTCGCCCAGCTAGCTTTTTGTATTTTTTAGTAGAGACGGGGTTTCACCCTGTTAGCCAGGATGGTCTCGATCTCCTGACCTCGTGATCCGCCCGTCTCGGCCTCCCAAAGTGCTGGGATTACAGGCTTGAGCCACCACGCCCGGCCGAGTTTAAGGTTTTGTATGAAATCTCTGATTATAGCCCAGCACTCTTGTTATGAGAAGTCAGACTCTCCCCACTTTCTGTCTTTCCTAGCTGAGTCGCATTCCAGACCAGCTGTATGAAATGAGCAATGTAGTTGTCTGTAAATTCTTTTCTTTTTAAAAAAATTATGTGACATTTGACATATATAGAAGATACATATGTAACTTGAAAGTGATGAAGCAGAATGACAAAAAGCAAATACTTGGATAGGTGTATTTTTATGCTTCCTTTTCCAAAGGTAATAACACCTAACATTTAGTAACTGTTAACAACGTTACAGGAACTGTCCTTTATGTGTATTGACTCATTTACATATAGTAGCTTATTCATACAACTACCTCGTGAAATAAGCACTAATATTATTCCCATTTTACATAAGAGAAAACTGAGGCCAAGAGAGTTAAGCAACTTGACTAAAATTCAGCTGGTAAGAGGGGCAGAGCTGGGATTCATGCCCCTGGCTGTCTCTAGAGCCTGCGCTCCAAACCTTTACTGTGGAGCACATAGCCGCTGGCATCACAGTGCCTGGTGTGTTATTCTTTAGTTGCCAGGGCCCCTTAATTTTTGCATTAGATGGGTATCTGTGAGCTCTGGAATTTGGTACTGTATTAATGTGTGGCCCAGATTTATTCCCTGATGAATAAAACTGTATTATAATCAAGTTGACGAAAACGTAGTTATCATCCATGTTTTCAGGGCAGAGCAAAATGCCTATCAGTGCCAGTGACAAAACCAAGGATCTTTTTGATACCTAAAGAGGTTGGATTTGAAAGCATTGGAGTGGTAATTGCTTGTTGAGACTCTTTACTGCAGGATGGAAAAGTTGGCCTTAAATATAATGCAGTCACAATCTCTAGTCACTCATTAGATGCATGTGTCACTCAGGAGATTTTGCAGTTTGGTCTGTAAAGAGTTATCTTGGATGAACTACTGGATCAGAGCAGCATGGCCTGGAAAGACACTTAAATCTCTCAAAGCCTCCTTCTGTTATAATAGCCTTGAAAATCGCTTGTTTCTATGAATTAGTCAGAAGATAAGAGGACATAAGCAGTTTGTTATGTTGAACATTTTGATGTTTTGCCTCATTGTGTTTTGTAGAACACCTCAAAAGAAGTTTCATTAGAAATTGAGATAATCTAGAAAAATAAATTAATTGAAAAGAATGGTTATTATAGGCACATCAGGAATCAGATGCTACCTACCGGTTTTGAGATTTGGAAAACAACCTTTCCAGTGGTCCTTAATCTTCTCCATGTCTATCGCCTTGAGAATCTGTGAGATGGTAGTGGTGGGGCAATGATCATGATCATGGCAGCTAGCAGCTAATTATTGAGTACTTACTACGTCCCTTTTCTATAGTGCCAGTGCTTTAGGTGTAACTCATTTAATCTTCCAGCAGCCCAATGAGAAAGGTACTATTACTATCCCCATTTTGTAGATGAGGAAACTGACCTCCTAATAGGTTAGGTAATTTGCCCAGGATTACACACTTTGTAATTGAACATTCAAGATTCACACCCAGGTAGTCTGGCTCCAGCTCCAGCCTTTAACCACTAAGCTACATTGCTCATGAAAGTCGGGGCCCTTACCCCCAGAAAGTGTGTAGTTGGACAACATCACATGTGCAGTAATTTGAAGAGCTTCTGGACCCTTTTTCCCCTATCCAGTCCATTGATTTGGGTTCAAACTCCACCCTAGACTTACGTAAATTCCTTTCAGGCAGAGATTATGTCTTATATCTGTGTTTGGTACATAGTAGGAGCTAAATAAATGTTTAATGAATGAATGGTATGTTGGAAATGACACTAGCTTTAAAGCCAGCCCCACCTGTCTGGGTTTTTATTCTTAAATTTCCTGTTATAAAATTTATACAGGTTTACTATAAAAAATTTTGTAACATAGACGAAGAAGAAAGTAAGTCTCCCATAATGACAGTACCTAGGATAACCACTTTTAGCATTTTTCTCTATTTTCTATATTTTCAACTGCAAATGTGTATATGCATGCACACATATTTTTAAACCAAATTAGAATTATACATGTATTCAGTTGCATGCTGGTTGTTTTCTTTTTAGTATATTGAGAGCATTTTCCTGTGTCATTAAAAACCTTCAAGTGCCTTTTTTTCTCCCCAAAAAAATATTTATATGTAATATAAATACCGTGCAATTTACCATTTTAAAGTGTACAATTCAAATGTCTGTGTAACTGTTATGGGATCTTTAGGGTGTTGATTTTCTTTCTGGAAACCTCTGTTGGCCGTTGGCACCTTTGCCCAACCTCTTGTCCTGCATCCAGGTATGCAGACAAGTGAAGGATGAAGAAAACAAAGAGGAGCTTTATTTAGTGTTAGAACAGCTCAGAGGAGACCTGCGATGGGTAGTTCCCCCTCTGTAGGCAGGCAGGCAGGTTGTCTGTTGAGTGTTCAGTTCTCAGTAGAGAGGAGGCCCTGGAGAGAGTAACTCCTCTCTGCGGGCTGGTCATTTGGTGGTCTCTCTGAAGTTCTCAGCAGAGAGGGTAGCTCCTCTCTGCAGCTAGTCATCCCATGTCTACTCAGCTCTGGCTGAGTCTGGGGCTTTTATGGGCCTCAGAGGGGAGAAAGTGTGGTATGTGCCGATTGGCCCATGGGTGGCCATGGGCAGACCTGGGAAAGGCACCAGTTCCCACTCTGGTCAGTGGGACTGGCAACCAGGTCCCCAGCCTTCGGCCCCTCCCTGGCCTGAAGAAGGGATGTTACTGGGACCTGCCCTCTTCTACCTGGGACTCTGTCTGCCTACTGTTGTTCCTGGTGCTCGAGCTCTGCCTAACTTTGCTCCCAGATTGAGATTGGAGTGGGTGCTGATAGCAGGGAGAAGCCAAACAGTGGGGAGAGGCGCTTCTGAGCCTGTGAGGGTGGGGCCTTCCCAGACCCCCAGGAATGCAGGGATGCCTGAGTCTGCAGCCATGGTTTGGGGGGTTGCAGCTGCCCCATGTAGGGCGGGGCTCCTACCTGCTCCTGGTCCCCTGAGAGCACAAGGAGGCTCAGATCTGCAGCCACAACTTGGGCGGCACTCTTGCCTGCTCTGTGGAGCATGTAGCCCTAGCCAGGCCTCCTTGCTTCAGCTGGGATGATGGCAGGCCGACTGGATCGGCTGCCACCATCATAACCATCACCACTTTCCAATTCCAGGATGTTTTTTATCATTCTGAAACCTCCCCATACCTGTTAGTCACTCCCTATTTACTCTTCCCCAAAAGGTCTGGTAACCACTAATCCTTTTTCTGTCTCTATGGATTTGCTTATTCTAGACATTTCATATGAATGGAATCATATACAGCAATATGTGGCCTTTTATGTCTGGCTAAACTGGCTTTTACTTAGCATAATGTTTTCAAGATTCATCCATGTTGTAGCATGTATCAGTACCTCCTTTTTATGGATGAATAATGTTCCATTGTTTACATATACAATATTTTGTCCATTCATAAGTTGATGGACATTTAGGCTGTTTGCATTTTTTGGCCGTTAGGCTTAATGCTCCAATGAACGTTAATGCACACGTTTTTGAGTGGATCCATGTTTTGATTTCCCCCAGATGTATACTAGGAGTGGAACTGCTGGGTCATATGGTGTTTCTGTGCTTAGCTCTTTGAGAAACTGCCAGATTGTTTTCCACAGGGTTGGTACCATCTTACGTTCCCACCAGCAATTCCGTGAGGGTTCCAGTTTCTCCACATCCTCAGCAACACTTGTATTTTCTGTTTTCTGTTTTATTTTATTATACCCATCCTAGTGTTGTTACCTGAAGTGGTATCTCACTACAGTTTTGATCTGCATTTACTAATGACGGATGATGAACATCTGTTCATGTAACTTATTGGCCATTTTGCCTGTCTTTGGAGAGATGTCTATTCAAATCCTTTGCCCATTTTAAAATTGGCTTATTTGTCCTTTTATTGTTGAGTTGTAAGAGTTCTGGATACTAGATTCTGATATGCCATATGTATTCTGAATACTAGACCTTTATCAGATATGTGATTTGAAAGTACTTGTTCCCATTCTGTGCATTGTCTCTTTACTTTCATGATCATGTCCTTTGATAAACAGACATTTAAAAATGTGATGTAATTCGATTTATTTATTTATTGGGAGGATTACATGTTCTTTTAGTGTCATATAGAGAGCCCCCTTTTATGGCTGCATACTATTCCATACTATGGCTGTATGCCATATTTACTTTAAAACCTCATATATTTAAGTTTGTCTCCAGGTTTTTTTTGTTTTTTTTTTTTTTTTTAACCATTAATACTATTGCTGTGAATATAGTGTACATAAATATTTCATTGCATCTCTAATTAATTATTTCTGATAGATTCCTAGAAGTGATTCTAAAAGGCATAAACATTAACATTTTTTTCCTGCTACTATCATAGATTTCTCATTCCTTTTTTATGTGGAATTATACAACTGGTATACCAAGTAACTCTGGTAAAACATTCAAACAGTGCAAGTAAAGTATACCTTTCCCCACCCTGCAAATTCTCGTGTCTCTAAGGACATTTTTATAGCTTTAGGTGAGCAGATTACTCCCAGATTATTTACCAGCCTTGTTTCCTAAAAAGTTCTACCAGTTTATACTTCCATCAGCATTGTGTGGGTACCTAGCTCACTGCTCCCTCTCCTGTGTTATTAGTGTAAGTAGTTTTGTTTTTGTTTTTTTGAGACTGAGTCTTGCTCTGTTACCAGGCTGGAGTGCAGTGGCGTGATCTCTGCTCACTGCAATCTCTGCCTCCCTGGTTCAAGCAATTCTCCCACCTCAGTCTTCCGAGTAGCTGGGATCACAGGTGGGCACCACTACGCCTGGCTAATTTTTGTATTTTTAGTAGAGACGGGGTTTCACCATGTTGGCCAAGCTGGTCTTGAACTCTTGACCTCAAGTGATCCTCCCACCTCATCCTCCCAAAGTGCTAGGATTACAGATGTAAGCCACTGTGTCAGGCCTGTTTTTTTCCCTCCCCAATAATAGCAGACTGGGCACAGTAGTTTATGCCTGTAATCCTAGCACCTTGGGAGGTTCAAGCACACTTGAACCCAGGAGTTCGAGAGCAGCCTAGGCAAAATAGGGAGACCCTGTCTACAAATCAAAAACTTAGTCAGGTGTAGTGGCCCATGCCTGTAGTCCTAGCTACCTGGGAGGCTGATGTGGGATGATTGCTTCAGCCCAGGTGGTCAAGGCTACAGTGAGCCAAGATCTCACCACCGTACTTCAGCCTGAGTGACAGGGCAAGACCCCACCTCAAAAAAAAAAGAAAAGAAGCTAATACTTATTGAGCATTTACTGTTGATAGTCACTTTGCTAGAGCAATTCAAGTGCATTCTCTCATTTCATCTTCACACCAAAACTATTAAAGATGTTAAGGCTCACAATGATTAAAGTGATATGCCCAAGGTCACTGATTAAGTGTTCAAGTTAGTCTGCCAAATCCGAGTCCATGGTCTAAAACGCTATTTCGCAGTTAAATACTATCACTGAAAAACTTTTCTGATTCCATGTTTTAATATGTGTTTCTTTAATTATTCACCAGGCTGAATTTTTTAATCAGTTTATTGACTTTTTAAGTCAGTTTATTGACTTTTAATTTTTTGTGAATTATCTGTATTTTTCTTTTTAAAATTTAAATGTTAAAGTTTTCTTTTCTTTTTTTTTTTTGGAGACACGGTGTCACTCTGTTGCCTATGCTGGAGTGCAGTGACACAATCATGGCTCACTGCAGCTTCGAACTCCTGGGCTCAAGTGATCCTCCTCCCTCAGCCTCCCAACTAGCCTATAGGCATGTGCCACCATGCCTGGCTATTTTTTTTTTATTTTAATTTTTTGTAGAAATGGGGTCTCGCTCTGTTGCCTAAGCTGATCTTGAACTCCGGGGCTTAAGTAATCCTCCTGCCTTGGCCTCCCAAAATGTTGGGATTGTAAGCATGGGCTGCCATGCTTGGCGTTTCCTGATTGATTTGTATAATCTTTCTTTTTTGGTTTGTGTGATAGGGACAGGGTCTTGCTCTGTCACTCAGGCTGGAATACGATGGCATGGTCATAGCTCACTATAGCCTTGACTGCCTAGGCTCACGCAATCTTCCCACCTCAGCCACCTGAATAGCAAGGACTACAGGTGTGCTCCACCACACTTGGTTAATTTTTTTTTTTTTTTTTTTTTTTAAGAGATGGAGTGTCACTGTGTTGCCCAGGCTCGTCTTGGATTCCTTGCCTCAAGGGATCCTCCTGCCTTGGCCTCCCGAAGTGCTGGGATTACAGGTGTTGGACTACTGTGCCTGGTTGTCACTTACATGCCATGAAGTGTTCACTGGTTTATCATTTATCTTTTAATTTTGTTGATGGTGTTTTGTTTTAAAGCTTACATTTTTATGTAGTCAAATCCTTTGGTCATTTGTGAATTTCTTGTTTCCTTTATGTATAGAAAAGCCTGCTCCAGTTATGTTTTCATTAATGTATTACTACTTTTTTTTTTTTTAAGAGACACAGTCTCACTGTGTTGCCCAGGCTAGGGTGTGGTGTCTGTTCGCAGGTGTGATCAAAGAGCACTACAGCCTTGGCCTCCTGGCCTCAAGCCATTCTCTTGCACCAGCCTCCTAAGGAACTGGGACTACAGGTACATGCCATTGCACCCAGCTATATTATGTTAATAGTCACCTAAATGTTTTTGAGGTCAAGTCACAAATTCACTTGATAGTTCTGTGTGTGTGTGTGTGTGTGTGTGTGTGTGTGTGTGAGAGAGAGAGAGACGGAGTCTTACTCTGTCACCCAGGCTGGAGTGCAGTGGCGCCATCTTGGGTCACTGAAACCTCTGCCTCCTGGCTTCAGGCAATTCTCCTGCTTCAGCCTCCTGAGTAGTGGGGATTACAGGCGTCTGCCACCACGCCTGGCTAATTTTTATATTTTTAGTAGAGACAAGGTTTCACCATGTTGGCCAGGCTGGCTTTGAAATCCTGACCTTAAGTGATCCGCCCACTTTGGCCTCCCAAAGTGCTGTTATTACAGGTGTGAGCCACTGAGCCTGGCCCCACCTTACAGTTCTAATGGCAGTGGATTGGGAAATTTGCAATCATATGTTTGCATATATTTTGGGCAGTTTTATGGCTTAAAGATAGTTATTTTCTTGCTGAAAGAGCTATCAGTGGTTGAATTTTAATCAACATTCAAAGAAAAAAATGATAAACAGGCTGTGTAACCAGCCTAGTGCTGGTATGTGAGATGCATGGAAGCCCTCCCCACTGAAGCCCTGTTGTGTGTACTTAGGAGTTTGGTATCTTGGTTCAAATACTGGCTTAAAAGCTCATAAAACCTAGATCCTGGTTCTGGCTCCGCTGTTGCCTATTATAGATTTATGACTTGAGCAGGTCACTTGATTTCTATCAATTCTTTCATCTGTAAAATAGTAGGGCTGAATTACATAATCTCTAAGGATAATTCTAGTTGCATAATTCTGACTGTTATCCTTCTGATAAGGAATCATTTCATGTACGTTTGGTTTTTTTTTTTTTTTTTTTGAGACGGAGTCTCGCTCTGTCGCCCAGGCTGGAGTGCAGTGGCCGGATCTCAGCTCACTGCAAGCTCCGCCTCCTGGGTTTACGCCATTCTCCTGCCTCAGCCTCCCGAGTAGGTGGGACTACAGGCGCCCGCCACCTCGCCCGGCTAGTTTTTTGTATTTTTTTAGTAGAGACGGGGTTTCACCGGGTTAGCCAGGATTGTCTCGATCTCCTGACCTCGTGATCCGCCCGTCTCGGCCTCCCAAAGTGCTGGGATTATAGGCTTGAGCCACCGCGCCCGGCCGTACGTTTGGTATTGGTAAGTTTTTTTATAAAGTTTTAAGTGGATTGAAGGAAGGCAGAGTAGTAACAAGTGAATGAAGTGTGTGGGAGAAAGGAGCGGGTGAGGGAACAGGGAAAGGGAACGAGGAATGAGTCTGCCACAGCCAGTGTATGGCAGATGGCCCAGAAGGAAGCTAGAAGGGGGGTACATCTGAAGTGAGTTGGGAGCTTCATTGGGCTTAGGTTTCTTAAAGAAAGAGTAGTTCTGATCTGGTATAGATAGATGTCCTGAGTGTCAAAAGAAAAGCCTATAGTCAGGACCAGTAGAAGGTACTCTGAGAGAAAGAGACTGAAAAATTAGCACATGGTCATCACTATTAGATACCTGCCAAATGTTATCTCAGAGACAAAGCAATGCGACTATATTAACAGAAACAGGAGCCACAGAAGAGTCTAGGAACCCCGTGATGGACGAGACATCACAGAAGGTCAGTTGGCAGTGCCCGTGCGGTGTAGCTGGCCCTCAGGCTCCACCTGCCGGGTTGTGGGGCCAGGCATTTACTTTAATGGTAAAGACAGAGGCACCAGGCTTCCACTAAATGTTGGTTGCATACAACTAACTTCCTTTGCTGTCTTCTGTGATTCTGAAGAGGCTTTCTGATGATATTTGACCTTGCCATTTGAATTTTTTCACAGATAACTGCAAAGAATAGGTATATTTCTCCTTGTGAATTAAATAATTGCCTTTCTGATTTGAGCTGCTTCTGTGTCTAGATAGTGTTATCCAACCTCCTCAAGTTCAGTTAACTTTAAGACTTTGACAGGATAAGGTTTCTGTATCGGCAAGGTTGACAACCAAACTAGACTTTTTGGTAAATTAAGTTGAAGCCACCTTGGAAAGTCTTTTGGCTGCCAGCCAGCTGGCCTATTCCAATAGCACTCTTTCCCAGATAACATATCACCATCCATCCTTTAGCAGAGACCAGCAGAAAAAAACAAGGAGCCTCAAATGCAGGCACTCCTGTCAGGCCACCCAGCAGTCCATCTCTGCCTGTGAGAGGGGATGGGGAATGATGGCAGCGAGCCCAGAAATCCTGTCAGCCAGAGAGATGAAGGTAGTAGTTAAGAACACGGAGCCAGACACATCTGCATTTGGGCTCTGCTCAAACTTATTAACTGTGTGGTCTTGTGGGTTATATAACCTTGCTGGACATTAGTTTCCTCATCTATAGAATAGGGATATAATGGTATCTGCCTCATTGGGATGTTAGGGGAATTAAATGAGAAAGTGTGTGGAAAGTGCTTAGCACAATGCCAGATATTATTACCATGATAGAGCAGTTGATGACCTTGCCAAAGGCATTCGAGAGCCTCAAGGATATGAAAAAGGACAGAGACCAGTGGATTGGGCAAAAAAGATGTTTTAATCACCTCCTATTCACCCTATCCGAAGAGAGGGGGATTCCCACCGTAGGGTTATGGGGATGCTGAACTCATGACATCTGACAGTGGACAGATGAGCTTGACAGCTGTAGTCACATATACTCGCAGCCTGGAAGCTGGGATACCACACGTCACATAGGCTCACATGGGAGTTGCACTCGGGAGCAGAGTAAGCCACCGACGAGGGGCTGTGGGAAGCAGCCTTTCTAGTGTCAAGAGCGGATGGTGCCCCCTGCTTCTGGCCAGAGGATATGATTGGCTTGTTTGAATAATTCAAGGGGCTGGCTGGGAACTGTAACCCACTCACTTCTCAAGAATAAGCAAGAGCTATACCTGGTCCCTTTAGTAAGGAGGATTGTTCAGCCAGGGGACCTTATCCATGGAGCACAGTGGGGAGGGATACTTGTGGTAGGCCATTTGAGGCCCTCGAGATTGTACTAGATGTCAAGTAAGCATGTAACTGAGCTTTTTTTTTTTTTTTTTTTTAAAGACAGGGTCTTGCTCTGTTGTTGCCGAGTCTAGAGTCTGGAGTACACGGTACAAACATGGCTCACTGAAGCCTTGACCTCCTGGGCTCAAGTGATCCTTCCACCTGAGCCTCCCAAGTAGCTGGGACTGTAGGTGCACGCCACCACACCTGGCTAATATTTTGTGTTTCTTGTAGAGACGGGGGTCTTGTCATGTTGCCCAGGCTGGTCTTGAACTCCTGGACTCAAGTGATCCTCCTGCTTCGGCCTCCTAAAGTGTTGGGATTACAGGTGTGAGCCACTGTGCCTAGCCTCATATTGAACTTTAATTTTAGACTTTACACCACAAAAGAGAATACTAGCCTTGAAATGCTGTTGAATACAGCTTTCGGGAAATCTGGGTAGGAGGCTATGGAAGAGAAGTAGAGTTGTTTGATTCTGTGGGAGACGACAGATGGCATAGTGGCTAGAAAGGAAATGTCACAGTAGGTCACATATCATGTCATGAGCCAAGATTTCTTCACTGTGTTCAGTTCAGCATATATTTATTGGCTGACTGTATCACTCTAGGTCCTTTGAGGCTTAACTAGGTCTAGTTGACCACTTCCTAGATCAGGAGCAGTGTGTCCTGGCACAGGATCTTGTAAGGTCTAGTTACTTGGGCAGCAACTGGCCAAAGCCTGGGGCCCTAGAAGATAGGCTGCTGGAATGCATTCCAAAAGAGTTCGGGTTGGTACCAGGAGGCCACAGTGCTATTTGCCTAAGGCCTGGTTGTTCGAATCCTCCATGTCGTATAGATTTATTCCCAGAGCTACTTTGGACATTGTTTTTCTGTCTGGAGCCAAGGGCAGGTGCATAAGAGGAATTTGAGTGTGACTTGTGACTTTCTAGAGGTGAAGTGTTGCTTAAAACATAGTTGATAATAATTAAATGTGATTTGAGACTAGACGTTGTTATATAGCACTTTGCTACTCAGAGATGGTTCCTTGGACCAACAACAGCTGGGTCTCCTGGAGTGTGTTAAAAACAAAGAGTCTGAGGCCCCACTCAGAACTTCTGAATCAGAATCTTTTCATTAGCAAGATCTGCAGGTGATTCTTATGCACATTAAAGTGTGAGAAACTGTTCTAGTGGATAAAGGGCATGAGCTTTCGGGTCAGTCTGACTGGATGAAAATTTCTGTTCCTCTACTGATTTGCTATATGTCCTTGGGTCTGTTACTTAACTTCACTATCAGGGGCTTATTTGTAAATTGGGTTTAACTGTCTTGCTGGCTTGTTAGTATTAAAGGAGGTGATATGGAGAAAGAGCTTAGAAACGTAGTAAGGCACTTAAATATCAGTAGCTATTAGTGGTTATTTGAGAAATAATATCCTAGTATTATTTAGTAGAATATGAAAAGAGAGTGCAGGATATCATTAGGGCTGACCCAGCCATGAGGTGTGAATTGGGGATTGAGAAAAACATGGTCTCCTGAGTGGATGGGGCAGTGGATGTGTTTGGCTCACTGACCAGTTGCCTCAGGATGAGACTGTAACTGCTCGTTTTAAGTAACCAAGTGTTGACAGCTATACTCTTAATGGCTTGTAAGCTCTTAGGAGGGAGAAATTATCTGCAAAAGTGGTAGCTAAGTCTTAGCATTCAGTGAGGCCTTTGCATTATAGAGGAAAGAACCATGTCTTAGGAATTGAAACCTGAGTTCAAGTATGGATTTTGCCATTTATTAGCTCTGTGGCCCTTAACAAGGCAGTTAACATCTCTGAGCCTTAGTCCTCATCTGTAAAATGAGGATAAGTGGGATTATGAGCTGTAAATCCCAGTATATAAGCAAGTGTTATTAGCATCATCCCTACTTGATATCTACAACAGAGCTCAGCCTCCCAAATCCACAAAGGTGAACTTTATGCCTGATTCACACCCTTTAGAATCTTCAGTGCTGGCATTCTTCAGAGCTGTTCTGGCTGCCTGGATTTCCCAATGACCAGAATAGCATGTACCTTAGGAAGGCATACAGGCCATTTGAGTATCGCTCCAAATCTTGGGGAGTGGAACCGAAGCACACTAGCATTTGGGAAGGAGTCACGATGACAGTGAAGGCATTTGAAACAATGATAATACATGTGAGAGATACTGTCATGAACCCAGGAGTGTAAAATACAGAAATCTGCATCTCTTACACCCCACATTGTTGCCTTTCAGGCCCTCAGTACAAGAGAACAGACCAAATGACAGCTGCTTTTGAACTTGAGAAATCTGGGCCTACTAAAAGCTACAGTCACCCTTTCCTAACCTTGCCAATCCTCCTTGTATTCTCAGAAATAATTGCTAGGGGTTCTCTTTTAACTTAACTGATTCCTTAGGTACCTTACATTTTAAGTCATCTTTTTGTGTGTAGCAAACCCCCCATTTCTTGTTTCTGAATGTGTGATCTTTGCTCTAATTATGTTGAGAGTGCCTGTTATTTCACCTGGCTCTGGTTGTTTGTGAGCTACTAAGTAGCCATGAGGTTAAAACAGACTAGGATCAGAGAGCATCTCAGCCTCTCAGGACCTTAGTTTCTTCCTTTAAAAAGGAAGGAGATTGGACTGAGGTCATTTGGTCATGCGACAAGAGTATGTGATAGATAAAGTAATGAACTTCTGTTCGGTGAAAGCAATGAATAGGGCTCTCCAAGGTCCCTTTCAGCTTTCTGGTTCCAGCAGAGCCCAGGCCTCAAAATAGAAGTCAAGATTTTATTCAGAAGATAGGGATTACCAGTACCAACAATAAGAAAAAAAAATACAGGTAAGCTTGCCTCAAGCTGGAACACCCAAAAAGATGTCTCAGACCATGGGGTAGGTCTGCCCATAGGAGGGTACAGAATTGTTAGGGGAGACAGAATCGAAGACCTTGATCAAGAGTTAGAATGTCTTTCCTCTCTTGGATATTGAAATACGGAAATCCAGGCAGAGATGGGTCTAGCTTTTGCTTCATGAACTTCCAATTGTTTATTGGGAGACAATATATGTAGGAAGCCTGTTACTCCTTCCTAGTGCAATGTCTTTCCCTTATTAGTCCATTCTGCCAGTCACTGGCAAAGCTCTGCTTTAATTGTGCTGTTCCTAGTTCAGTGTGCCTTTCTCAGAAAGCAGGCGTTTAAAGTTCCTCTGCCATTGTCTGGACTCATGCTCCATACTTCCTCTTACATGGGTGTTTTTGGAGACCTACTTCTGGCCAGCCCAGTGTCCATAACAGTGATAGTAGTTACTTATCAGGTGCCTTTCCAAAGCCAGGTGCAGTGCCAGTTGCCTGCAAGCATATGTTATTTCAAGCATATGTGCCAAGTATGTCTCTTTAGGTCTGGGTTCGTGTTCCTTCGTCTGCAATTCTTTTTCTTTTCACCTTGTCTGTTGAAATTGAACCTTGAAATTACCAGCCCTAGTCCTTCCCTTGCCACTCACTGGGATCAATCTGTTTTTTCTTCTCTCCTTTTCTTCCTTTCCCTCTTCTTGTCTCTTGCCGATTGAGTTAAGAGTTCTCTTTTCAGTCATTCCAGTGTTGGATTCAGTATTGGATTACCATCTCCCTGTGGACAAGGATCTTGTTTTACTTACCGTTCCTTTTGCTCCCACACAGCACCTAGCAAGGTACTGAGTAAATGGTGGGCAGTTGACCCACACAGAGTTAATTATTTATGTATGTTACCACTGACTGGTATGAGGACATGTGTGTATTGCTGGCTGAAGACTTACGGGAAAATTAGTACAATAAATTGGAGAATATCAGGTCCATTCCCTGAGGCACAGAAGAGAGCCCCTTACCCTCTACTAGTGGCAGCAAAGGCTTTTGTCTTGTTAGGAAATTTGCCAGCAATTGTGGATTACAGAACATCCACTTTATTGATTTAAGCAATGTATATTGAGACTGTAAATATTTAGTATTATTTTCCTCCCTATTCATTAAAGGGATTCCATGTTTTGTACAAACTATGACTTAGTTCTCACTTGTACTTTTTCTGTTTTTTCTCCTGTGTGTGACTGTTGTTTTCTTATAACTTAGAGGATCCTCAAACTTTCTTTTGAGACAGAGTCTTACTCTGTCAGTCTGGAGTGCAATGGCATGATCTCAGCTCACTACAACCTCTGCCTCCCAGGTTCAAGTGATCCTCCCACCTCAGCCTCCCGAGGAGCTGGGACTACAGTCACATGCCACCACACCTGGCTAGTTTTTTTGTGTTCTTTAGAGATGGGGTTTTGCTGTGTTGCCCAAGATCCTCTTAAACTCCTGGCCTCAAGTGATCTGCCCACCACAGCCTCCCAAAGTGCTGGGATTACAGGTGTGAGCCACCACGCCTAGCCCTCAAACTTTCAAATCCTTTTTGGAAGTAGACAGAATAAAAATTTAAATGAATAAATATTCTTTGTGCTCCTTTTAGAAAGCTGGCCTAATTTCTACTTTGTGTTGAATTCCCCTTTGTGTTTTGGGTCATTATGCGACACTTGGTTCAGCCAATTAAGTTTCGTCTTTCTAAGTATCTTTATTCTATATCAGTATAGTCTTTTCTTGAGGCTTTAATATTGCTCCTTTGAGGAACATTCATCTTTCTGGTACTCTTCTGTTGCTTAAACGTTCTTCCCATGGGACCTTTGACAATTTTCTCGAGCCTAGCAATTGAGTAAGTACTTAATAACATAATTTAGGCTCCCTCTATATGTGAGTCTACAGGACTTCGAGATTCCAACATGCAGTGTTCCACTACTGCTTTCTTACCTCTGGAAAGCCTCCTTTCACCACATGACATCTAGTGCTATATTCTGTCTCTTCCATTTACTTCCTTGTGAAGAAAGTTAGGCAGAAACAGTAAAATATGTATTAGAGACTTTTACATTTCAGTTGTGAGATGAGCAAAATATAGTTTAGCCTCTATAGTGTATTTCCATAGCCCCCAAATCACTAGTGTATCCCTTATAATTATATATATTTATTTAATAACAGAATTGTGTTCCTGAAAGTGGTATGTACAGATTCTATTTTAATTGTTTATTTACAGATAAATACTTAAGCTATCAAGTCAGACGGCTAGTTTCAAAACTGTTGAATGAGGGTGATTTCACAGCCTTTCTCAGTACCCAATAATAAGAGCTAACACATATAGTGCTTACTATATGCTAGGCACTGTTTTAAGTGTAAATACACCCACACACTAATAAACAACATAGAGCTGGCTTTTAAGAAATACGGTCTTGGGAGGCCAAGGTGGGCAGATCATGAGGTCAAGAGATTGAGACCACCCTGGCCAACGTGGTAAAACCCCGTCTCTACTAAAGATACAAAAAATTACCTGGACATTGTGGCACGCGCTGTAGTCTCAAATACTTGGGAGACTGAGGCAGGAGGATCGCTTGAACCTGGGAAGTGGAGGTTGCAGTTAGCCGAGATTGTGCCACTGCGCTCCAGCCTGACAACAAAGCGAGATTCTGTCTAAAAAAAAAAAAAGAAAAAGAATTATAATCAGAGGATCTCTGCCTTTTAACAAGAAACTTTAATATTTATTCATTGTAATGACTAATGTATTTGGACTTATTTATACCATCTTAATTAGCTTGCTTTCTTTTCTTTTCTTTTTTTTTTGAAATGGAGTCTTGCTCTGTTGCCCAGGCTGGAGTGCAGTGGCGTGATCTTGGCTCACTGCAACCTCCACCTCCCAGGTTCAAGCGATTCTCCTGCCTCAGCCTCCCAAGTAGCTGGGACTACAGGTGCCTGCCACCACGCCCAACTAATTTTTATATTTTTAGTAGAGATGGGGTTTCACCATGTTGGCCAGGCTAGTCTCAAACTCCTGATCTCAAGTGATCCTCCCGCCTCGGCCTCCCAAAGTGCTGGGATTACAGGCATGAGCCACCACACCCAGCCATCTTAATTTGTTTTCTGTTTACCGTACTTTTCTTGCCTTCTTTCTTCCCCTTTCCCACCTACTACTGGATTAATCACATTTTCTTTATTCTCTGTTATACCTCTTGTTTGTAAATATTCAGCTTCTATTCCCTTATATCCTTGTACATGAATGTACATAGTTTACTTAACAGAGGCTGAAGGTATTATTTTGTCGTCCTTGACTCTTAGAACACCCTAACTCTCACTTTTTGTGTTGTTGATTTTTTAATTTCAGAGAGACAGTGGATTACAGTGTTTAACAGTACAGAACTCCGTGCCAGACTGCCCAGTTTTGAACCCCACTCTGCCACATACTAGCTGTGTGGCCCTGGGTAAGTTATGTAACCTTTCTGTGCCATAATTTTCTTATCTATAAAATGGAGATGATGAGTACCCACTTCATAGGGTTTTTGAAAGGATTAAATGAGCTAATACACACAAAGCATTTAGAACAGTGCCTGGCACATAGTAAGCACTCAATATGTGGTAGCTACTATGATTGTAATTATTCTACTTTGTTTTTAATCTCCCCTTCCCATGCTCATTTTTAAACGTTGGTGCATTTTAGACATATTAACACATTAAGTAATTTTTAAATTGAGATATAATTAACGTACATTAAAATAATCTTAAGTGTTCTATTTGAAGAGTTTTGACAAATATCTACTCTTGTAACCATGACCCAAAATAAGATGTAGAATATTTCCATTCTCCCAGAAAGTTTCTTGGTGTCTCTTTACATTTAATTTTTTTCCTACTCACACCATGTCTAGAACTTACACTGTCTGATTTTTATCATGGTAGATTAGTTTTGCCTATATTTCTACTTTCTATAAATTGGACCATATAGTATGTACTCTTTTGTTTCTGGCTTCTTTGACATAACATATTTTTGAAAATTTATCCATGTTCTTGCATGTATAATAGTTCAGTCTTCATTTTAAGACATTGCCAATCAGTTCTTCAAGTAGGTATACCACTTTACACTTCCACCAACAGTGTATGACAGTTCTGGTCATTCAACATTCTCACCAACATACAGTGTTACCAGTCTTTCTGATTTTAATTATTTTAGTGGAGATGATGTTTAATAATTCTTTTGCTTGTTGCTTTCTATTTTTTTCTTAACATATTTATCCCTTCTTTCTGGTTCAGTTTCCTTCTTATAGTAATTCTTTCAGTGACAGTCTCTGAGTCTTTTATGTTTGTTTAAAAAGTTAGCCTGACTTGATAGTTTATCATATAGATACTTGGTTGATTGGCTTGATTGGCATTTTCCTTAATATTTGAAAACTGTTGCTCCATTTCCTTTTTACATCTATTATTATTAATGAGAAGTCTATCAACCTCGTTGTCATTCTTTTGTAAGTAATGTGTTTTCTCTTGGTTTGCTTAAATTTCTTTTTCTGTGTTGATATTTTGAAGGTTTTATTCTTAAAATTCATTCTTTAATTCTAGAAAATTCCTAGCCATGTCTTCAAATTGCTTCTCCCACATGTTCTCCAGTGTCTCCAGCTGGAACACCTATTAGATGCATGTTTGGCTCTCTCATTTATCTTCTATGTCCCTTAACCTCTTTTTCATATTTTCTTTTTAACTACTACCCTCTAAGCAGTTTTCTCAGACTTTTCTTCCTAATCATACATTTTTTCTTTCTTCTTCTTCTTTTTTTTCTTTTTGAGATAGAGTCTTACTCTGATGCCCAGGCTGGAGTGCAGTGGTGCGGTTTCGGCTCACTGCAAGCTCTGCCTCCCGGATTCATGTGGTTCTCCTGCCTCAGCCTCCTGAGTAGCTGGGACTACAGGCACCTGCCACCACGCCTGGCCAATTTTTTTTTTTTTTTTTTTTGAGACGTAGTCTCGCTCTGTCACCAAGGCCAGAGTACAGTGGCGCGATCTCGGCTCACTGCAAGCTCCACCTCCCAGGTTCACGCCATTCTCCTGCCTCAGCCTCCTGAGTAGCTGGGACTACAGGCGCCCATCACCACGCCCGGCTAATTTTTTGTATTTTTAGTAGAGACAGGGTTTCACCGTGTTAGCCAGTATGGTCTGGATTTCCTGACCTTGTGATCTGCCCGCCTCAGCCTCCCAAAGTGCTGGGATTACAGGCGTGAGCCACTGCTCCCGGCCCAATTTTTTGTATTTTTAGTGGAGACGGGGTTTCACTGTGTTAGCCAGGATGGTCTCGATCTCCTGACCTCGTGATCCGCCCACTGTGGCCTCCCAAAGTGCTGGAATTACAGACGTGAGCCACCGTGCCTGGCTTAATCACACATTTTTTCTTTAGCTCTGTCTAATCTATTAATCCACTCATGGATTTCAGTGACTTAATTTTGAGATCCTATAAGTTATTTTCTTTTTTTTTGAGATGGAGTCTCACTCTGTTGCTGCCAAGGCTGGAGTGCAGTAGCACCGTGTTGACTCACTGCAACCTCCATCTCCTGGGTTCAAGCCTTTAAACTTTGCAGATATCTGCCATTTCTGTCATTTGTCCATCTGTCTCTAGTATCCTTTGACAGAAACCTTTAATACCTATACAGTCAAATTTATTCTCTTTTTTAAGCTTTTGGGGAATTGTTTCAGAAGTCTTTGCCTTACCTGTTTCAAAGGTCCCCTCTGATGTTTTCTACTGTTAGCTTTTATAGATTTACTTTTCACGTCCAGGTCTTCCTCATGTAGTTTGTAATTGTGAGCTTCTTTTCTGTGTGTGTGTGTGTGTGTGTTTTGTTTTTTTGTTTTTGTTTTTATTCGAGACATAGTCTCGCTCTGTCACTCAGGCTGGAGTGCAGTGGTGCGATCTTGGCTCACTGACCTCCGCCTCCCGGGTTCACACCATTCTCCTGCCTCAGCCTCCCGAGTAGCTGGGACTATGGGCACCTGCCACTACGCTCAGCTAATTTTTTTGTTTTTTGTTTTTTTTAGTAGAGACAGGGTTTCATCGTGTTAGCCACGATGATCTCGATCTCCTGACCTCGTGATCCGCCCGCCTCGGCCTCCCAAAGTGTTGGGGTTACAGGTGTGAGCCACCGCGTCTGGCCCTTTTCTGTGTTTTTCTTTTTCTCTATGTGAGTCCGTTTGTTTTTTTCTGCTGCATGCTAGAGACCAGTTTTTATGTTAATTTCCTGACTTGAGATTCCTGTGTGATACAGAGTATAAATTTGGATGCTATACCTCTGTGTGGCATAGATGTGCATTTTACCTTTTCTCCTGCTGAAGGCCTAGATAATAAGCAACTCTTATTGTTGTTTCCCTGAGCCAGTGAGCAGATTTTTCAGACCGCATATCAAGGAAGGATCGAAGTTTGAGGCTCTGGGCTTTATTCAAGGGTCTCAGTGCTAACTCCCCACCTTCTACCTGCCTGAAGCTACATTTGCAGTCTTCATGTGAGCATTAATGCTTCCTCCTCCCAGCTTAGGGCCTGTACAGGAGTTTGAAACCCCTGTGGGCCACCATGGTCTCAATTCCCACTTACTGTTCTAGCTTTGATTTTGATATTTCTTTCATTTCAGGTACCTAGGGATTTCTTTTCTTTAATTTTTTTTTCAAGCCTATGTATTTTAAAAGCATTTTTTATGTTTTATCCAGCATTTCTGTGTGTTTGTAGTGGGAGAAAAAGATCCATTTACTTCAGCTCAGTGTGCCGTTTTGCCAAAAGTCTGTTTTTTAATTACTATTGCATTAATCTCAGTAAATTTTCAATTTTCGACATTGCCAACTTGGATTCATTATGTAGCCATTGACCACCCTTGAATGTTTTAGGCCTTAACGGTTCCCATTTTCATTTTACTGCTCAAGCTTATAACCATCTTTTTAGTATCTATATATTGGTAAGCTAGATAATTAGGTTCAGTTGGCTTTTTAACCTTGCCCAGTTGCTCATTCTGCTGAAGTTTTTCTTTTTCTCTTCTTATTAAGTCATTCACAAAAACATTAAATAGCTCTGACCACATAATGCTCGAAATATCTCCCTCTGCATCTTGGGCGAATCTTCTTCTTGTTTAATCTGACGTGAGTACCTTCCCCAGAAACTTAAAAGCAACCTTTAAGTTTGAGTCTACCGAAAATATAATCCCAGTCACTTGTTTCTTACTAATAAGAATGTTTAAAAATCTAATGTATGTCCAGGTTGGTCTTTTGGTTTACTGTAATCCATAAGACTTATGTCTTGTGTTACAAAAAAAAAAAAATCACATTACATTGGTATAATTTGTTGCTTCGAAAAACCTCATCAGTGCCTGTTTATGGTCTTTTGTTATTTGCAAATTGAGTTCTTGTTCAGATTTTTCTCAAATATTAAATTAATTTAAAATTAAAAAAAATATTTTCCTAGTTTTAAATCTTATGGAATTTCCCCCCTCTTTCTATAAAACACCAAGAGATAAAAATTCCAGTTCCCCTACTCGAGCTACTTCTTTTAGAGAAAGGCACTTACCTCCTAGGACTGTTTCTTCATTTGTTTAAAAATATATGTGCATTTTTATAATATAGATTAAAACAGACTGTATTCAAAAAGTAGGGGTAGACATTCTTAAAGATTTTCTTTGAGCAAGCTGAAAAAAATCTCATGAATTCATGAATGCCCAACAATATTAGGTACATGGTGTAGAAGGGGCTGGGGTAGTTAGAACTGAAACATTGATACTTATTTTGGCAAATCTTTATTTTAATTAATAAACTATTTTTTAGAGCAGTTTGAGGTACATGCAGAATTAAGCAGAAGTTACAGAGGGTTTGCAGATCTCTCCCCACTCCCATTCCCCACACATGCACAACCTCTCCCACTATCCACGTCTCACACCATAGTGGTACATTTCTTATAACTGATGAACCTACATTGACACATCATTCTTACCCTGAGTCCATAGTTTACATTAGGGTTCACTGTTGGTGTTATGCATTCTGTGGGTTTTGACAAATGTATAATGACCTATATTTGCCATTGTAGATTCATGAAGAATAATTTCACTGCCCTAAAAATCCTCTGTGCTTTGCTTATTCATCCCTCCCTCTCCTCTGACTCCTGGCAATCACTGGTCTTTTTTACTATCTATTTACCTTTTCTAGAACATCATATATTTAGAATTATAAAGTATGTAGCATTTTCAGATTGACTTCTTTCACTTAGAAATATGCATTTAAGTTTCCTCTCTGTCTTTTCATGAATTTATATCTCATATCTTTTTAGCACTAAATAATAGTCCATTGTCTGGATGTACCGCAGTTTATTCATTGTATCTACTTCTTGGTTGCTTCCAAATTTTGGCAATTATGAATAAAGCTGCTTTATAAGCATTGTGTGCAGGCTTTTGTGTGGCCATAAGTCTTCTACCCCTTTGGGTAATTACCAAGGAATGTGATTACTGGATCATGTGGCAAGAGTATGTTTAATTTTGTAAGAAACTGTTAATCTGTAGAATGCCTGTACTATTTTGCATTCCCACCAGCATTGAATGAAAGTTCCTGTTTCTCTACGTCCTCGTCAGCATTTGGTATTGCCAGTGTTTTGGATTTTGGTCATTCTGATAGGTATGTGATGATATCTTGTTGTTTTAATTTGCAATTCTCTAAAGACATTCCATGTACAACATCTTTTCATATGCTTATTTGTCATCTGCATATCTTCGTTGATGAGGTGTCTGTTCAGGTCTTTTGCTATTTTTTAATTGGGTGGTTTGTTTTCTTATTGTTGAGTGTTGAGAGTTCTTTATCTGATGTGTCTTTTGCCAGTATTTTCCCCCAGTCTGTGGCTTGTCTTTTCATTTTCTTGACATTGTCTTTCATGGAGCAAAATTTATTTCTGTTATGGATTGTGCCTTCGGTGTTGTATCTAAAAAGACTGCCATAACCAAAGTCAACTAAGTTTTCTCCGATGTTAACTTCTAGGAATTATAGTTTTGTATTTTACATCTAGGTCTCTGATGTATTTTAAGTTAATTTTTGTGAAGGGTGTAAGGTCTATGTCTAGATTCATTTTTTTTTTTTGTATGTGAATGTCCAATTGGTTCCAGCATCACTTGTTGAAAAGATATTCTTTGCTTCATTTTAGTGCCTTTGCTCCTTTGTCAAAGATGAATTGACTGTATTTGTGTGGGCTCTGTTTCTGGGCTTTCTGTTCTGTTTCACTGATCTACTTGTCTATT
The DNA here is from genome assembly GCF_003255815.1 of Theropithecus gelada. Classification (NCBI taxonomy): domain Eukaryota; kingdom Metazoa; phylum Chordata; class Mammalia; order Primates; family Cercopithecidae; genus Theropithecus; species Theropithecus gelada. The sequence continues at coordinate 49,994,159 of NC_037668.1, forward strand.
CTTTCACGAATATCACATTGTCTTGATTATTGTAGCTTTAAAATAGTGAATATTGAAGTCAGTGTCAGTCCTCCAACTTTAGTCTTCTCCTTCAATATTGAGTTAGCTATTTTGGTCATGGGGAAGATCTGAGTCTCTGAAAATATTGAATATTTCTATCTAACAACATGGGATATCTCTCCATTTTTTAAGTTCTTTGATATCTTTCATCAGAGTTTTGTTGTTTTCTTCATATAGATCTTGTATATATTTTGTTAGATTTATACCTAAGTATTTGCCTTTTTAGGGTGCTAGTGTAAATGGTAAAGTTTTTAATTTCACATTCTACCTTACTGCTGGTATATAGGAAAACAGTTAACTTTTGTATATTAACCTTATGTCTTACAACTTTGCTATAATCTCTTGTTAGTTCCAGGAAGTTTTTTGTCATTTCTCTCTAATTTTCTGTAAAGACAATCATGTAGTCTGCAAACAAAGACAGTTTTAACTTCCTTCCCAATAAAAGGTGTACCTTTTATTTCCTTTTCTTGTCTTGTTGCATTAGCTAGGACTTCCAGTACAGTGTTTAAGATCAGTGGTGAACCGGGGTATCCCAGCCTTGTTTATAATCCCAGTGGGAAGACTTTGAGTTTCTCACCATTATGAATGACGTCAACTGTAGGTTTTTTGTAGATGTTCTTTATGAAGTTGAGGAAGTTCCCCTCTATTTATGGTTTGTTAGAGTTTTTATCATGAATGGGCATTGGATTTCTGCCAGATGCTTTTTCTGCATCTTTCTGTTGACATATTCACATGATTTTTCTTCTTTAGCCTGTTGATGCGATGGATTACATTAATTGATTTTGAATGTTGAACCAGCCTTGCATACCTGTGAGAAATCCCATTTGGCCATGATGTATAATTCTCTTTAGGCATTGTTAGAGTCAAGTTGCTAATATTTTGTTGAGGATTTTTGCGTCTGTCTTCACAAGATATACTGGTCTGTGGTTTTCTTTTCTTGTAATATCTCTGTGTGGTTTTGGTAGAAGGTTAATGTTGGCCTCAAAGAATGAGTTGGGAAGTATTCCCTCTGCTTCTGTGTTCTGGAAGAGTTTGTAGAGAATTGGTATAATTTCTTTCTTAAATATTGGGTGTAACTCATTAGTGAACACATCTGGGCCTGTTGCTTCCACTTTGGGGAGGTTATTATTGATTCACCTTCTTTAATAGATACAGGCCTGTTCAGATAGTCTATTGCTGTGTGTGTGAGTTTTGACAGATTGCATCATTCAAGGAATTGAATCATTTTATTTAGTTTATATTTGTGGACATTCATAAATTACCTTATGTTTTTAATGTATATGGGGTATACAGTGATACTGATATTAATACATTGTATTTTGTTTTTCTTTGTTACCATGGCCACCTTTGATTTTCTGACATTTGAAAACTATATGCCTAGGCTTAATGTCCTCTGAGTTTCCTGGGTCTGTGATGTGGTGTCTGACATTAATTTGGGGAAATTCTCAGTCATTATTGCATCAAATATTGCTGCTTTTCTCTCTTCCCCTTCTGGTGTCCCCATTTGGCATTACTTATTTCTTTTCTAGTCTTCCCACTGTTAGATATTCTGTTCTGTTTTTTTCTTCTTTTTTTACTTTGCTTTTTAGTTTTGGATTGTTACATCTTCAAGCTAAGAGATTCTTTCCTCAGTCGTGTTCAGTCTACTAATGAGCTCATCAAAGGCAGTCTTCATTTCTGTTATGGTGTTTTTTATCTCTAGCGTTTCTTTTTGATTATTTCTTAGAATTTCCGTTTCTCTGTTACATTATCCATCTATTCTTACATGTTTTGTACTTTTTCCATTAAAGCCCCTGGATATGTAATCATAGTCTTAAAAAAAAACAAAAACAAAACAGAACAAAAAAACCTGATGTGCTAATTTGGACATTCTTGCTATATCTGAGTGGTTTTGAAGTTTGCTCTGTCTCTCCAAACTGTTTTTTGGTTTTGTTTGTTTGTTTGCCTTTTAGTATGCCTTGTAATTTTTTATTGAAAGGTGGACATGATGTACTGCATAAAAGGAACCGCTATAGCTAGGCCTTTATTGATGTGGTAGTAGGGTGTAGGGGAGGAGAAGCTTTCTCTAGTCCTGGGATTCTCACTCTTTTGGTGAGCTTGTGCCCCTGGGCTGTGAACTTCCCAAGTACTCTCAGGCTTTTTTGCTCCTTAGATGGTACAGGATGGCTGGAGGGAGCTGGAGTTCGATATCTCTTTTTCTCCAGGTAGGTTAGACTCTGAGAAAACTGTAGCCAGTTAGGCTCTTGTAAAATGCTTTTCTTGAAGGTGGGCCTTGTTAAAAACAGAGTGCTCTGGCAGATTTCAAAATGGCTCCTTTTCCCTCTCCCGCTGCTGGAAGCAAGAGGGAATTTTTCTTCAGTATTCATTGTGAGGACTTGTTAGAGCTCTAGGAGGTAAAGCTCACAGAAGTGTTGGGGGCCCCCCATGACTGAGTCCCCCCCAGAATTTTTAACTCTCAGAGTTGTGCACACTGAGCCTCCAGCGATTCATTGATTGCAGTTCAGGTTTTCTTAAACTGGCGCTTGTTCCTACAGAGGCTTTTGTTCATATGTTGTTTTTGTTTTGTTTTGTGTTTTGAGACAGAGTCTCCCTCTTTTGCCCAGGCTGGAGTGCAGTAGTGTGATCTGGGCTCACTGCAGCTTCTGCCTTCTAGGTTCAAGTGATTCTCCTGCCTCAGTCTTCTGAGTAGCTGGGATTCCAGGTGCCTGCCACCATGCCTAGCTAATTTGTATATTTTTGGTAGGGACGAGATTTTGCCATGTTGACCAGGCTGGTCTCAAACTCCTGACCTCAAGTGATCCACCCGCCACAGCCTCCCAAAGTGTTGGGATTACAAGCATGAGCCGCTGCACCTGGCTTGTGTTTTTTGTTCATTAAGTTGTGATTCTCTGTGCCTACCTGTCTCTAATTTTAGGGACAATGATTTGCCCTGTGACCTTTCTTTGATTAATTAAAGAAGGTTGTTGGTTTTTCAGTTTGTTCAGCTTTGTTTGCTTTTAGGACATGGTGACTTCTAAGCTCCTGACATGCCAGAATGGAAACTGGAACTCTGAAATATTTTTATTTATGTTTTTATCTGTCAATTTCAGTGTCAGTAAATGTAGAAATGGTGGGGTGGAAAGAGAATCATCCATAATCCTCTAACAAAAGCAATTGCTGGTTTTTTGACATATGTCTTTCTGCCCTTTTCTTAGTGTATTTGTTTCTTTATACAAGTGAGATTATATAATTTCCTCAAAGATCCACAAAGATAAGATCCTCAAACCCAAAACTGAACTAGATGTCTCTCCCCCTAAACTGTCTGTTCTTGTATTATCAGGATCATCTTATCATCCACCCACTCACCAAGCCAGGAACCTGGGAATTGTTTCTCTCCATCCTTCACATCATTCAGCCCCTAAGTCATGACAGCTATACTTTCGCAATGTGTTTTGGCTCTCTCCTATTACCAGTTCTCCTGCTTGAAGCCCTCATTGATTTTCTCCTGATCTCCTGCAATAATAGAGCCCGTCTCCAGCATTATCCCCCTCAAATTCTGTACACATGTTACTTAAGTGGTGTATTTAAAATGCATATCTGACCACATGACTTTGCTGCTTAAAGCCCTTCAAACACCTCAATGGCTGCTCATTGCTTTTAGGATGAAATCCAAGCTCGTAATCATGGCCTATATATCCCTCTGTGGCCAACACCCCTGCCTCCCTCTCCAGATTCATCTCTTAACACTCCTATTCCCTGCTTTATGTTCCAGTAATAATCTCAGCTCCTAATCCTCCTGCCTGCCACCACGGGATGTTTTCTTATCTGTGTGCCTCATGCAGGCATCCCTGCCAGGATTGCCTTTTCCTCCCATTCTTTTTACCTCATCTGTGTGTCCGTATCTTTTAAGACACAGGTCAGCTGTTATTCCCTCAAAGCTTTACTCTAACTCCTGTACTCCCCTGTCCCCCAAACTGTGTTTCTGTGTACAAATCCATCATTATGTTTCCTTTTAGTTATTTATTCATTCTACCAACTTATCAACAGTATTTGTTTAAGCAGAATTTTAAGCATTGGGATACAGCAGATGATAAAAGTAAGTTCGTACCCTAATGGAGTTTATATTCTAGTGAAGGACGATAGATAATAACAAATAAAAATATAGTATGTCAGTAGGCGATAAGTGCTATGATGAAAAACAAAGCAGACGAAGGAGCGGGATGTTCTGAGGTTGGAGGGGAGGTTGCTTGTTGAAAAAACATGGTCAGGGAAGAAGGCCTTACTGCTAACATGGCCTCTGAGCAAAGGGTTGGTAGAAATAAGCCAGCCAGCCACGCACAGATATACTAAGCATGCTCAGCCCTGAGGCAGAGACCGTAGGGCATGCTTAGTATATTCCCAGGTCAACAAGGAAGGCGGAGTTGTCAGAGCAGAACAGGTGAGGGGGAGAGTGAGTGGTAGAAGATGAGGTTAGGAGCCGATGACAGCTAGATCACAATTAAAGGCTTGCTAGGCCATTGTAAGAACTTTGACTTTTACTCCAAGACTGGAAGCCATTTAAGACTTTTTGTGCAAAGCAGCAGCAAGATCTGGCTGTGTGTTGAGTAGGTTGCTCTGCCTACTGGGTCGAAGATAGGATGATAGCAGTAGGGGAGCATGGAGGCTAATTAGGAGGTTGCTGCAGTAATCTAGGTAAGAGATGATGGCAGCTTGGACTGACTAGAGAGGAGCCAGTGAAGGAAATTAGCGGTTGGAGTTTGGATATGTTTTGAAGGTAGAGCCAACAGGATTTATAAAGGATTGGATATAGCATATGAGAAAAAGCAAAAGTCAAGGATGACTTGGTTTTAGTCTGAAGAACGAGAAGGACAGAATTGCTGTGAGGTGGGAAAGTGGCAGGAGAGTTTTGGATATGTTACATTTCAGAAACCAGGTTCCAATTGGAGATGTTGAGTAGGTAGTTGGAGGTCTACATCAGGAGTTCAGAGGAACAGTCTGAGCCAGAGACATAAATCTGAAAGCTGTCAGCATTTAGATGACATTTCAAAGCTATGGAATCAGAAGAGAGGGAAGGTAAGAGGTGGCATGACTGGGTCCTCGAGCACTCCAAGCTTTAAAGGCTGCACTGACACAGAGGACCCAACCAAGGAGTCTGGGAAGGCATGGCTAGTGAGTGAGAAGGAGAACCAAGTGAAAAATGTGTTTTCAGAGGAAGAGAATGATGACCTCTGTCCATTGTTAGGGCTAGACTGAATAAGCCAAGGACATTGTATTATAAGTCTCCATCTACATATTTATCTCCTCTAAGTGGCTGAAAGCTCTTTGGGAGCAGGAATGGTAGTGTAGTTAGAGCTTTGAAGTCAGTGAGATGGCTGTTTTTCCTTAGGGTGATTCTCTGGGACCTTCAAAGCTCCAATCTCATCTGTAAACTGGGGAGGAAATAATATCTTTTCCACTGAGTCATTGTGAGAATCAAATGAGATTGTCTATACAAAGCATTATGCGCAGTCTCTTTCATATGTTTAAACACATAATGATCATTATTGATTTAGTATACCTGGCATACCGTCCCTCCCTGTTAAGCAACATTTGTTGAATGAATGAGTGAAATGCCTTTCTGTTCATTTAGCATTTCATTCAAGGCCTTTTTTCCCCTATGGTTTTTTGAAGTTTTAACCTTGTATTTTGTGGGTATTTTCTCTAGGGCCTGTCCCCCCGAAGCCGACTCTAGGAGAGGAGAGGAAGAGTTCTTGGGGCAGAGTTGACGCAATGGAGCTCCCCAACTACAGCCGGCAGCTGCTGCAGCAGCTCTACACTCTGTGCAAGGAGCAGCAGTTCTGTGATTGCACCATCTCCATTGGTACCATTTACTTCAGGGCTCACAAGCTTGTCCTGGCTGCTGCCAGCCTCCTGTTCAAAACCCTGCTGGATAACACAGATACCATCTCCATCGATGCATCTGTGGTGAGCCCCGAGGAGTTTGCACTCTTGTTGGAAATGATGTACACGGGCAAACTACCTGTGGGCAAGCACAACTTCTCCAAAATCATCTCCTTAGCAGACAGTCTACAGATGTTTGATGTGGCTGTTAGCTGCAAAAATCTTCTGACCAGCCTTGTAAACTGCTCTGTTCAGGGTCAGGTGGTAAGGGATGTCTCTGCACCATCCTCAGAGACATCCACAAAGGAACCAGAGAAGCCTCAAGTAGAAATCCTTTCATCCGAAGGTGCTGGAGAGCCTCATTCTTCCCCAGAGCTTTCTGCCACTCCAGGGGGCCCTGTGAAAGCTGAGACTGAGGAAGCAGTCCTTGCAGTTTCACAAGAGATGAGTGTGAATTCTCCCACGGCCCAGGAGAGCCAGAGGAATGCAGAGACCCCAGTGGAGACTCCTAACACAGCTGCAGATTGTTCCCCCTCCCCTGTTGTGCAAACCTTTAGTGAGGCAAAGGAGACAAGCACAGAACCAGGTAACAGTCATTGTCTTATAATCCATCCTTCTGTTTTTAATGATCTTTATCAGTTTTAATGTTTCATTAATAAATTTATCAAAGACCACTGTTAGGTAGAAAACCAATATTCAGTGCAATACCATTCTGGGCCATTCTTCTTTTAAAAGTGTCTGTGTTTTTGAACATTGAAAGTCCAAACATGAACTACAGAGAAGAAAAGCAGTATTGGAATAATGATGTACCATTTCGATAATTATCTGTTTTTTTTATTTTATTTTGTTTTCTCTTGAGACGGAGTCTTGCTCTGTTGCCCAGGCTGAAGTGCAGTGGCGTGATCTCAGCTCACTGCAACCTCCGCCTCCCGAGTTCAAGCGATTTTCCTGCTTCATCCTCCCAAGTAGCTGGGATTACAGGCATGCACCACCATGCCTAGCTAATTTTTTGTATTTTTAGTAGAGATGGGATTTCACCATGTTGGCCAGGCTGGTCTCAAACTCCTGACCTTGTGATCCACCTGCCTCAGCCTCCCAAAGTGCTAGGATTATAGGCATGAGCCACCACGCCCTGCTGATTATCTGCTATTTTAATCAGGCTGAGGCCAGCACAAAGGAGGAAGCTGTGAGAGATACTGTTGTCTGTTATTCATAACTAATGTGCTAGATAGAGATCAGTTAGGTGCAGTATATGACCTGAAGATGCTCAGACAGCTGAAACTTGTAAAAAATTTTTCAAGTAATGAATTTCTGATTTGTTTTATTTTGTTCCACATTTAGCATGTGAAAGGAAACATTACCAGCTGAATTTTCTTCTAGAAAATGAAGGTGTCTTCTCAGATGCACTCATGGTTACCCAGGATGTTTTAAAAAAACTAGAAGTGTGTTCAGAAATTAAAGGTCCACAGAAGGAGGTAGGTACCTCTGACTTTTGTACTTGTTTGCTAGTTTAGAGTTCTCAGGATACCTTACTAACTTTCCATATGGGGCAGAAATAGCCCAGGGTTTCAATGTTTTGAAACTCTAATTTTTAAAAATTTATTCCCTAAAGGGCAGTCTCGCAAAAGTACTTAGGCAAGATACTTTCAAAATGAAGTTACATTTTGATCACCAAGAGAATCCTAGCTTCTAACCAGTTTTGATCCAGGATACTTAACTGATCATACAATTTCCTCCTGATTAATCACAGATAAATTTAAGAAGGTAGCCATGTATAACCCCAAACCTGAGACTTAAACAATTCAAATTAAAACAAAACAATAGATACTCAAAATATGAACAAAAAGGACTATATATATGAATTATTGGTAAAATACATCCAATATTTAGGAATAACAGTGGCCATTTTCAGACATAAAAACAGTAATGGTAAACATTTATTGAATGCTTCCTGTATTAAGCTTGGCATATGTGTTATCACATTTAATTTTCACAAAAATCATCAGTGTGGGTATTATTGTTAAGTCCTGTTTTATACATGAGAAAACTGTCTCAAAGAGGTGGTGTAATTTGGAGAAGGTCACAGAGCTCATATGACCCTGAGCCAGAATTGAAACCTCAGCATTCTGACTTTAGAGCTGCTCCCTTACACACTGAGTTATACTGCCTCCCAACAGGGTAAAAGTGATGCATATATGTATAAGTGTTTAGGAATCGCCTGACAGAAAACTGCCAAATGGCTATCATGCTTTCTTAGCTGACCTCTTTTTTAAGTAACTCAGTTGAGACGCTTTCCTACCTGTGTGATCTCTCAATACTTGATTCTTCACACCTGACCCTGCAGGATTCGACTCCACAACCAATTTAGAATTCCATTTATTTCCCTTTTCTCCCAGCCCTGCTTCCCCATTCTGAGAGGCCACTGGCAGAGCAAGAGGCCACTGTCCCAGCAGGCTTGCTCCTCTGATTGGTAGGGGGTAGTGTGGGTCGATCCTCCCATGTTGCTGTAGGCAATTTTGTATTAATCCAAGTAATACATGCCTTCTAATAATTAAATGTTTTCCTGATTCATAGCAAGTTACTTTTTTAAAAAACAAATTCAAGGTCTAGTATTTATTTTAGCTGTGTTAATTGACAGTTGGCTATACATTGTTTTCTTGGGAGACAAGCTAGTTACAAGGCTGGGCTAACCCTGATGACTCTCTTTGGGAGGTTTCAAGTCATAAATCCTTGGTACTCTTTGTACTGATTATGCTGAAGGACATTATGGTTTTATATTTTTGCACTTGCATGTTCTCTTAACTGTTCAATCCATCATTTTTTGTCATTAGTTTGTTACCTTGATAACTTCTAGACACACCTCTTCATTTTCTCTTAAGGCTTCCTCTCCACTTTGGCTACAGAGGAGTAACGTTATTCCTTAGATCAGCAATACTCAAGTTATTAGTGTCACCTTTATACTTAGGTGAACTGTGTCTTATGCATTTTTTTTAACATTGGTACCTAAAAGTATGTGGCATATAACAGGTGGTCAAGAAATGTCTGTTATACATGCATTCGTTCAACATTTCTTTCTTTTTTTCCATTTCTTGTTCTAATTTTTTGATGGCAATATCATTAATGGTCCTTTAAATGAACACTGATTTGCTATTCGTGATCATTATAGGCTTATATTATTTCTTCCTCAGTTTTAGAGATCAGAGTAGGAGCTCTGCAAATCACTTGGTGGCTGTTTTTAAAGCCTATTCTGTTACAGTCCGTAATAAATATTTGAACTTCAGAAAGAAAAAGGGAACAGATACTTTAAGAACATAAGATTAAACAGAGTTAGGGAGATGCTGCTTTGTACTTGGGCCTCTACTTCTGTCTCTCTGTCTCATAGTTTGTTTCAGACAGCCTTATTGAGCTATGACTGACATGCGGTAACCTGTACATAGGTGTACTGTACAGTGTGATTAGTTTTGGTATATGCCCTGAAACCATCACCACAGTCAAGATGGTAAACATCTCCATCACCCCCAAAAGTTTCTTCGTGTCCGTGTGTACTCCCTCTCTCCTGCCCCTTCCAGTTACCCACGTCCCAGGTAACTGCTGGTCTGCTTTCAGTCACTGTACATAAGTTTGTATTTTCTAGAGTATTGTATAAATGGAATCATATGGTATGTATTTTTTGTCTGGCGTTCATTCAGCGTAAGTATCTTGAGATTCATCCATGGTTTTTTTTTTTTTTTCCCCCTTTTTTCTTTTTCTGTGAACTCTACAGAGATACGCCCCTACTGTTGTGTGTTCATTCCTTCTTATTGCTGAGTCATGTGCATTGTGTGGATATACAATTCATTTATCCAGCTCTACTATTTACTAGCATTGTGACTTTAGGCAGCTTCATCTTTATAAGCCTCAGTGTCCTTGTTTGTAAAATGGGGATACTATCACCTGCATCATGGGGTCATTGTGAATTATGATTATTTAAATAAAATTCATAGTAAAATGCCAGACACTCGGTAGGAGATCAGTAGGGAACAACTGCTATTGTTTGTTTATACATTAACTCAGTATTTTAGACCTAATAGACCTTGAAACCGCCTTTTCACTGAATGCCTTATAATATCCTGGTGCCATGGCCATTTACTCTGACACATGAGATGGTTTGCTGTTACTTTTTTTTTTTTTGAGACGGAGTCTCGCTCTGTCACCCAGGCTGGAGTGCAGTGGCGCGATCTCAGCTCACTGCAAGCTCCACCTCCCAGGTTTCCGCCATTCTCCTGCCTCAGCCTCCCAAGTAGCTGGGACTACAGGCGCCGCCACCTCGCCCGGCTAGTTTTTTGTATTTTTGTAGAGACGGGGTTTCACCGTGTTAGCCAGGATGGTCTCGATCTCCTGACCTCGTGATCTGCCCGTCTCGGCCTCCCAAAGTGCTGGGATTACAGGCTTGAGCCACCACGCCCGGCCGGTTTGCTGTTACTTTAAGCTTAATTTGTAAGGCATGCTTTCAGATAGGTACCACCATCCACTTGGAAGTAGCTTCTTAAACTTCAAGGGCAGTGTCTGGTCTGAAGCAATCACTTTCTAGAACAGTCTCCAGAGGAAGTAGCTTCCTGTACTGCAGGGGTAGTATCTAGAATGAAGCAATCAGTCTCTAGCAATGTATAGAAAAATCATCTGAGATGCTTGTTACAAAGCACCTCTAGAACTCATTTCCATAGTGTCTGATTCTTAGGTTGTGGTAGAACTTGGGAATCTACATCTTTAACAGGCTCCCCATGGGTTGCTGTTTTGGAACCTGTAGACTACATTTTGAGAAGCATAGCTGGAGAAGTGAATGGCTTGCAAAACTCTTAGTGTGTGATGGCAGATGTCATAATGTCTGTGCTGGCACCTTTCAGTGGCATGAGAGGCCACCGAATACCCATTTTTCTCATTTGCTTACCCTTTGATTTAGCGGATGTTTACTGAGCAACTGATATGTGCCAGACTGAGCCGCTTGCTAGGCAGAGAAACTTCAGTAAGACTTGATCCCTGTCCTTAAAGAGTATCTTGACAGCAGAGAAATCCTGCCACATGTGTGGTTATTTTGGGGGAAGTATGCACAAGAGTCGCCAAATTACAGATTTCACCATAAGGCTTCAGCAATGAGCGCATTTAAGAGCTGTTCACTTAGAACAACATTGTTTCACATTTCCGTACAATTTTACAGTTTGGGGTATTTTGTTTTTCTGTTTGTACATTTTTAGCTCCCCAAGAGCTTTGAGTGGTGTCCTGTGATTGGTCGTTGTTTGGTTAATCATAACTTGAGAACAGCTTAACATTAAAAATAGTCTACTCCTGGATGTGTCATTCCATTTCTGAAACACAGCTGTGAGGTGTGCACCTGGGCAGGATTGAGTTTAGGGAGGACACCATGAACTAGTGTCCCGATTGTTTTATTTCCTGAGATCAATGATGAAAGGTGGCAAAGCCATTCCCTGAGCGGTGATTGCAGCAACATGAGAAGAAGCTGGGCTACTTGAATTGTGAGAAACCAAAGCCAAAACTTATTAAAGAGAAATCTCTTGGGTGCTGGAGTGGGAACATGTCTTCTGCATGTCTTTGTATCAGTGTAATATCCCTTACCCATGAGAAAAGCAGATAGTGACCTAAGAGGTCACTTCTGACCTTTGGCCAAGCTGAGTAAAACTTTTATTTAGAGCCAGACTCATACTGTTTTTCAGTTTTTATGCTAGGTTTTTGTTTTTTGTTTTTTGTTTGTTTGTTTTTGAGACTGAATCTTGCTCTGTTGCCCAGGCTGGAGTGTAGTGGTGCAATCTCAGCTCACTGCAGCCTCGCCCTCCCGGGTTCAAGTGATTCTCCTGCCTCAGCCTCCTGAGTAGCTGGGACTGCAGGCACGCGCCACCATGCCTGGCTAATTTTTGTATTTTTGGTAGAGACAGGGTTTCACCATGTTGTTCAGGCTGGTCACGAACTCCTGACCTCAGGTGATCCGCCTTAGCCTCCCAAAGTGCTGGGATTACGGGCGTGAGCCACCGTGCCCAGCCTTTTTTTTTTTTTTTTTTTTTTTAATGTTTTAGAAATCATTTATTTAACTCTTCTGGACATTAGCATTAACAAGTTTTGACACTGCCACTTATTTGCTCTGTGGCTTTAGGCAAGTTGTTTTGCCTCTCTGTGCCAGTTTTCATGTGGGTAAAAACAAAGGCACGGTAGGGGTTGGACAGGGCGCTGGCACTGGCATTTTCCAGTTCTCTCATCTGTATTTTCTGACATGTGTCTGCCTCCCGACATGCAGGCAGCAGAGATGCTACAGATTGAGAACAGCGTGGAGCTAACAAGACTTGCATACAGTGAGACACAGTGGATGATTTTATGAGTGGCTGGGATACTTTCTGGAGGTTGAAAATTGTTTTTATTTAGCTGGCATCACGTGTCCATTAATGGCACTCAGCATCCCCAGGGATTGAGCGTGGCTTGCACTTCAGTGACAGACAAGCCCCACTGGGACTGTGAGGCTCAGGGAATTTCACTGGGGATTCAGACACCACCCATGGTCCCTGCAGACCAGGCGGTGCTCAGAAGCATGGAGGCATCAGAGATCCCGTTCTCATCCAGGACACCACGTAGCCTGGGAGGCACCACGTTGTTACTAAAACAACTAAATTAGGGTAGACATAGGAATATCAGAGAGAGTTGTAGGGAGATGCTGTAAACACATTCACGTACCGCAGGGAGCACCAGACCAGCTGAACTGGGGACCCTTTCCAGCTCCGGGCTTCTAGGATTCCTTTGAGCGCCTTCTGTGTGCAATCTACTGGTCCAAACTGGCTTATGCAAAGTTAACTTGTTGGCTTCTGTGACTTCATAGTGTGAAAGGAGAGATAGCTCTGGCCATGGCTGGGTACAGGTATGGCAACACCATTATCAGGACCTGGGTTCTTTCTCCCCATCTCAGCAATGCTTCCTCTCTGTGGCCTCCACTTTCGGAAAGGCTTGCCCTCATGGTGACAGAAATGGCAGCAGCTGCTCTAACTTCAGGTGCAATCCAACAGAAAGTGGCCAAAGCCGTGGTAGGTGGCACACAGTCACAAGGTAAAGTCCCACGATAGGCCGTCTGCGCCTTGGGGAGCAAGGAAGCCAGTGGTGGATCAGTCCAAGTCCCAAAACCTTAAAAGTAGGGAAACCGGCAGTGCAGCCTTCAGTCTTTTGCCAGAGGCCGGAGAGCCCTTGGCAAACCACCGGTGTGAGTCCAAGAATCCAAATGCTGAAGAACTTGGAGCCTGATGGTCGAGGGCAGGAAGCATCCAGCATGGGAGAAAGATGAAGGCTGGAATTGTCTTCCTTCTTTATTCCTAGCCATGTCTCTGCTTTTAATTAATTGTGTATACAGTAAAGTGGGTCTTCAACTAGAATAAGGAGATAACTTTTTCTACTATTGATTTCTGTGCTTTTTGATCGACTCTTCACCTAGAAATCTAGAAGACTCCCAAAGCTGAAGACCTAGTAGCATTTTTTTCTCCTTCAACTTTATTTCAAAGGCAAACACGTCTCTTCTCCTATGTGAATCTGGTGTTTTCAGCCGTGTCGCTGCTGTGGAGGTTTGTCAAGTGCAGATCTGTGTTTGGAGGGCTCTGTTCACTGAAGGGTTGGGTAGCCCTCTTGAGAGTGAGTTAATGAGATTCATTTTACAGGTCTATGAAAGGTGAAAATAAGTTGTTGTTTTTCCAAATTTCCTTTCTGTTAATGATTAAGCCTAAGATGTGCAGCCATGGATAGAAGGGCTAATGGTTTTATGGCAAGGGAATTTTATTTAATTAAACATTTATTGAGCACCTACTATATACCAGTCTATTCATTGAGACCAAGAAAAGTGATACAAATTGTCTACATACTACCCAGTGTTCAAAGCGGTATTGATTCTGGTAAGTCTAATAGAACCCAGTGTAAATAGATTCGATTATGCTTAAATCCGGGAGGTAGAACTAGATGAAAGGGGTGCCAGCTACTCTCCTTACTAGACCTGTGACCTTAGGCAAGTTACTTAACCTCCTTGAAGTTCATCTAAAATAGTAGTAGTAACGTCTCCCAGGCCTGGTGTGAGGAGGAGGAAGGTAGATGGCACGGTGTCCGGGATGATGTGGAGCGATTATAGTCTCTATCATTATTGCCATCACCCAGCCCTCAGCAGTCAACAGAGGCCTGAGTGAACAAGAATATAGTATAACTCAAACAGATCTGAAGGCAGTAGGCAAACAATTGGGGTAAATAAGTCAACTCAGTTAAAAGGCTTGAGTTAAGGGAAAGATTAAATGGTTTTTCACTTATAGAGGAAAAGAAATGGTCTCATCTTGAAATATATTTACCTACATTTCACTCATAGGCAAAGTACTTAGATTACTTCTGTGACCGTGCATTAACATGAATTTATTGAAGTACCTTTACCCCTGAGAATTAAGAGTTAGTTCCAAATGTATGGTTAAAGAACTTAGCCCTTTCAACAGAACTCTGTTTTGGTCAGCTTTTGGAGTTCTGTTACATGATAGTAATTGACGAACCCCTGCCTATCCTAATATCCTAATACCCTTCTGTTTAGGCAGAAAAACTGTTGCAGAAAAGGGCTTGCTTGCTTATTCCACTGTGGAGCCCTAGGCAGCTTTAGGGGGCTGATGGAGTAACTGCTGTAGTGCTGGCATGGGTGTAGGTCCCCAGTAGGTTCTGAAAGAAAGAGCAGAGAGAGCAGGGCTGTCCATGCAGCTAACTGCCCTCTCCTGGCCCTTTCATCAGCCCACCCCTGCTTCTCTTCCCAGATGGCCGCCCTAGCATCACTGTTGAGCAATGAAGTGAACAAATGTTTTAATTTCACTGCTGAGTAGTTCTGCAAAGAGGGAGACAGCAGAGAGGATAATGAGAAGCGTATCAGATGCCACCATTGATGAAAGCTTCTCTTCCCCACTGGCTCAAATGATAATGCCAGACAAATTGGATACTGAGAGATGTGGATTTGGGATATTCGGAGAGTTTCAGGTGGAAAAAAAAAAGCCTGGCCTAGGCTAGAATGAGATAGCTGTATGCTGTATTAATTGAGATGCACAAAAGGCAGGCAGGAAGGAAAGGGAAAATAAAAAGAAAGAAACATGTTTACTGAGGGTATTAGCAGCAAGTGGCTCTGTATTAGTTATCCAGTGCTGTATCACAAATTGTTCTAAAATCTAGCAGCTTCAAACAACAAACATTTATTACCACAGTTCCCGTGGGTGAGGAATCCAGGTACAGCTCATCTGAATCCTCTGGCTCAGCCACTCGCAGGCTGCAGTCAAGGTGTCAGCCAGGGCTGCATCTCAAGGCTCAGCCCAGGGAGTATCTTTTTCTAGGCCCACTCTCATGGCTGTTGGCAGGCTTCAGAAGATCCACTTCCAAGCTTACTCCCTGACTGTTGGCTGGAGACATCAGTTCTTTGCCACCTGGGTGTCTCCATAGGGCAGCTCACAACATGGCAGCTTGCATCTCACAGAGCAAGGGCAGAGAGAGAAAGCACAGGCAAGATGGAAGTCAAACTAGCCTGATCTCAAAAGTAGCATCCTGTAACTTTTACCATATTCTCCTTCTTAGAAGCAAGTCATGAGGTTCAATCCAACAGCATGAATATCCAGAGTCAGGTATCATTAGGATCCATTTTAGATGCTGCCTGCCTTGGGGTCCCTACTGCTGTCGGTGAGAAGGCGTTTTAAAGAGATTTCAAGCCAACTAACAAAAGCATGAAAAGTTGATTTAATTTAGCCAAAGGGGATTAAGCATTCAACTGACATCTTCATTTCTTGTTTATTATTTTTTAAATACAAGATGAGTTACCTTAGGTTCTCAGAAGTTTCTTACGCTAATGATATGTTGATGTGGATTATTAAACTGTGTTTTCTCTCTGTGTACTTTTGGAGATGACTGAAAAACACAGGAAACTTTTAAAGTTTAATGTAGCTTTTTTATACAGACATCCTGTGATTAGGAAGCAAGCTAAAGCAAAGCCAAGAAACACAAGGTGTAACTCGTTTATAATTTCTACTTGGGAGGAGAGGAGAAAGATAAAATCTCTCTAAATAAAAATCTTAAACATATACTTACTACCAGAATTGGTAATAACAGCTGTCTAGCTAAATTTTGCTGTGTTGGTACAGTATTCGTGAGCTCCTTTAGTGTAGTGGGGAGACTGTGTGTATGTAGAAAACTAACCTTTTGCTCTCTAAAGACTCTGGTGAGAAAATTTTTCTGTTTTATAATCTTGACACTAAAAAAAATCAAAGGTAGATGGTAGCTTTGTCAAGTAGAAATATAAAGACTCTACATATGACTGTACACACGAAATTCAGTTTTGGTTATCAGATTTTTTCAAGTAAATTAATTATTGCTAGAATAGAAATATGAATCCTACCTTCCAATTGACCTTCCTCGTATTTGCATGAGAGATGTTCTGTCAGACCAAAGAAAGGAATACTAATTTTGTTTATTTTGCCACTGGGGTTGTTGATGTCTTAGAAGGGTCTAGAAGAGTCAAGATGATGACTTTGGTTTTATATGCGCCCCTGAGACCTCTGGAGGGAGGATAAGGTGTGTCCAGCAGAAACCATGTGGCAGCTCTGGATTGAAACAGTGCAGGGTTAGAGCTGCTTTTCAGAGTGGTTTGCATAAAGGTGATAGTTAAAGCGATACATGTGAGAGCTTTTCAAAAGGGAGCATATAAAAGGAGAAAAAAAATAAAAGATTGAGACCAGTCTTAGGTGCTGTTAATGGTTACGGATTTGGAAGAAGAACCAGTGTGAAAGGCTGAAAAGGAGTGGTCAGGAAGGCAAGTTCTTATCCCACATACTTCAGTGCTGCTGAAATCAGAAGAGAATTGTGATACAGAGGCACTGCCAAATGCCACCGAAAGGTCAAGTGGCACAAAGCCAGAGGCAAGGCCCGTTATATAAACGTTGGTTAGGGGAAGAAGCTGTGAAGCCCCTTCAGGCTGAAAGCAGTCATTCACACGGCGTAATTAACATGTGAGTCATATGTTCTTACAGCTGGCAACTACAAGCCAACACATTGTTAGCCTTAATTGTTACCGACTATATCTAAAATTAATAAGCCCCATGTCTTTTTAAATAGTCTGTCATTTATAATGTAAATGATTTAAGGTATTCTTTTTTCCTAAATTGTGAGATTTTAATTGCATTCTCAAATAATAAAATGACAGTTCATTAGATTTAAATTCAGACATCCTTGCCCATGAAATACTTAAAATGCCAGATTCAGAAAGGTATAATTAGGTAAGAAGTGCAGTAAGTTTATTAAAAATTCACTGAGCCCCTACTGTGTGCCAGGCTGTGCTATTTGCTGAAGATACAAGGATACAGAACAGCATAATTCGTGTCTTCAAGAAGTCTAGTAGGAGAAAAAATGTAATAATTATAATATAGTATGACAAATGTCAAATTAAAAAGCAGTGAAGAGGAGGTAGGGCCTGTGGCCAGGAAAGGCCTCCCAGCAGAGGTAACCCCTGAGCAAGGTTCGAGCATGGAGTCGTGGAATTGGAGTCCTCCAGAAGACAGGGGTAGGAGCATGGGATCGCGGGTCTTGTTGGAACTGCCACTGGGGAAGAAAGTGCAGTGGATGAGGAGCTACAGGAGAAGCTGGCAGGAATCAAACTGTTGAGGGCCTTGTTTGCCAGATGCAGGGAGTGGATGGTTCTTGTGGTTCACTAATCTATCTTTCTGGGTACTTTTGTTCCATAGACTGTAGTGAAGTGTCTCGAGGGTGAAGGAGGACATTCAGCATTCCAGAGAATCCTGGGTAAAGTAAGAGAGGGGAGCCTGGATGTTCAGACTGTTGTGTCCCTGTTGAGGCTGTACCAAGATTCTAATCCTGCAGTAAAAACAGCACTGTTAGACAGGAAGCCAGAAGATGTAGACACAGTGCAGCCAAAAGGTAGGAGAAGATCCTATGGATTGGAATGGCAGGGTTTTATTTTGGGATGATGCTATAAAGTTTGTTCCAGTGATGCGTTTCTTTGGTGGCTTAGTTATTAAGTGGTTTTCACATAAGTTTCACATGTAAATTCCAGAAGCTGCATGTTAAATATACACCAACTAAATTTGAGTCTCCATTTCTATCCCACAGTTAACTAGTCTGACACCTTGAAGTTGGAGAATATCATCAATGTTCTCCTGCCCTTCAAAAAGCCACACATTCAAATCAATGACTTGAGTACCCAGGGTGGACTGGTTCGCTGACAGCACTTTAAGGCTGAAGCTTCTCTCATTTGGGTTAGGTACAAAGCAGTGGCCTTGCCAACCAGAAGTTAACCTCTGGCTGGCTCTGCAGCTTTGTGTTTCGACAGATAAATGAAACATTTTTCCTTTCATAGAGTTTAAACAGAATAATAAAGTATTTTCCTCTGTAAAAGAGAATCTGCATTCAGGTGCTCAGAATAAGCTGAAAATCACTTTACTATTCTGTTAGATCTCTCTTGACAAACCATGCTGTCATTTTCTTCAAATTGACTAGCTTCTCTTGTGTGTTTCTAACTCTTTCTCCCCCAGGGAGCACAGAGGAGGGAAAGACCTTGTCTGTTCTGTTACTAGAACACAAAGAGGACCTGATACAGTGTGTAACACAGCTGAGACCTATTATGGAGTTCCTGGAAACAGCCAAGGAGGAATTCCTGACTGGCACTGAAAAAAGGGTAACTGTGTCAAGTGTCTCCTCCCTCCTCCTGAATTCATATAGCACTTAAAAAAATTCTTTTGTGGCACATAGCATTTTATACTTGCAGTATTTTAATACATACTGCATAGTAAGCACCTTGAAGTTGAGGTGCTTGTTTCGTATCCTGTCGCTTTCCTCACAGTAGCTTGCTGAAGGCCTTGCACATGGAGCCATAAGGAAAATGGATAGGTGGGTGGGTGGGTGGGTGGGTGGATGGATGGATGGATGGATGGGTGGGTGGATGGATGGACAGGTGGACAGGTGGACAGATGGACGGATGGATGGTTGGACGGACAGATGGACAGATGGATATATGCTATTCTTGCTCTGACTCTATCAATTTTTACTGTAAACTGTATCGAGTTAAAATGTTAAGGAAATTTTGTAATTATTATGACACCTTTCCTCTTTATAGAAATGTACTGTACATTTGGAATATGTAGAAAATGGGGAAAGCAATCAAAAAGAAAAAATTCACATTTCACCACTCAGCGATGACACTGCTAACTCCTGAAGCATGTGTTCCCCTCTTTTTTTTTTTTTTCTGAGGCGGAGTCTTGCTCTGTCTCCCAGGCTGGAGTGCGGTGGCACGATCTTGGCTCACTGCAAGCTCTGCCTCCCGGGTTCACGCCATTCTCCTGCCTCAGCCTCCCAAGTAACTGGGACTACAGGCTGCCCACCACAACGCCCAGCTATTTTTTTGTATTTTTAGTAGAGACGGGGTTTCACCGTGTTAGCTAGGATGGTCTCGATCTCTTGACCTCGTGATCCGCCCGCCTCGGCCTCCCAAAGTGCTGGGATTATAGCCGTGAGCCACCGCATCCGGCCGTGTTCCCCTCTTTCTTATTTGAGTCATCCCAGGATGGCGTTATACAGAACATATGGTTTTCTAACTTGACTTTTTACTTAATATCTTAATACATGTCTATGCCTATAATATGGATTTTGTAGCCTATCTAATGGACATTCCATAATTCATTAATTCTTTATCATTGGGCATTAGTGTCCTTTTTTTTTTTTTTTTTGTTTTTGCTATTATAAGTGATGTTGTGAAAAACATTCTTGCACATAAATCTTTCCATACCTCTGAAATTATTCCCTTACTATACTCTCTAAGAAGTGGAATTTTGGAATCGAGAGTATAAAAATTTTCAAGTGTTTGATACATATTGCCAAATTGCCCTTCAGGAAGGTTGTACCAATTTACTCTCCCACCAGCTAGCTACTAAAATCCTCATAAAACTGCTGGCATGACTTCTCAAGGCAACTAGATAACTATGTTTGTTGGTGTTATTGATTTCAACTTTGTGCTAAAAATACTTTTATATCTGGGAAGAAGGAATAGGGATAGAGTACTTTTGTGGCATCAGTTCCTAAAACTGTGGGAAGTGACTTAAGTGTTCAGGAGAGAAAACGTTTAGAAGCCACTGGTATAATGGCTAAGCCCTGAATTTACAGTGACGACTAGATCCTCAATTTTATTTTTCTCAGTGATCTTATGTTGCACATGTGTGCATGCACACACACACACACACACACAAAGGGAACAACCTTTAATCTCAGAATTACATTTTGTGATTTGTTTTTAAAATTTTAAGTCCTTTGAACTTCTTAGAGAAATAAAATATACAAAGATTAAACTTCTATCTTTTCTCCTTAGTCTTTCAATTAAGTGTGATTTCAGACACTCAATTTAAGTAAGTTGCTTATAGCTCTAGAAGTTCCTGATTCCCTCTTTAGCGATTTCATTGGATTACTCATTCAAACCTTTTTCTTATTAGCTAGATTGAATGTGTCCTTTGAACTGTTTCATTATCTTGGTAAAACAGCATTTATAGATAGAGTCCAAACTCAGCCTCATTCTCTGCAGCAAGATAGACCACACTGTCATTTTCTTCTGTCACTTTCAGTTTACTTGAAAGAGAAAGCTGAAGCAGAAGTGCTTAAATTAGTTATAAATCACAAAAACACTTCTTAAGATTGGGGTTCCACCAGACCTTCGTTAAGTGATTCCTTCTCATGAAAGCTGAAGCATACTATAAAGTGGGAGTGGAGAGGTGAATGTTGATTGAATAGCCACAGTATTTTGACATCGTGTGGAATGTGTACCCAGGCCTTTTCCAACTTTTTTTCTGGTTAGAAACCATGCTAATAATGGATGCCATGGCCTTTATAAATATGTTGGGTTTTCTAAGAAGCAGTAACCAGGAACATATTTACATAAGGACTGGAAACAGAAAAAAAAAGGTAATTACTATAGCTGTCATTTATTTATTGCTTATTGTGTGCCAGGCAATGTGCTGAGGACTTTTTAAACATTACTGAGTTTTGCCTTCATAGCAACTTTATGACATCATGGATATTACCCTTATTTTAAAGATGAAGAAACAGAACACAGGAGGTGAAGCAGCTCACCCAAAGACACAGCTGTTTGGGGCTGGTAATAAGAACTAGACTTCTAATCAAAACATACTCTCTTAACCCCTATGAGTACTTCTCCCTAATCGTATCAATAACATAGTCATTTCTTAAAGATCACATATGTCCTAGGAGTTAGGCAAAGCCATACAAACAGCACCTTCATTTTACAGTAACAACTGTGCAAGAGTTGGTATTATCTTCTTTTTCAAGTGAGGAAAATAAGGCTTGAAGAATTAAATAACTTGCCCAAGGTCACACAGGCAATAAATACTAGAACTGCAATTTGAACTAGGTCTGTCTGGATTTAAAGCCTGTGCTTACTCTTACCGGTGTCTGGCTGCCTCTTTATGTATCAGATTATTGCTTAGGAACCAAGATTTAGCTCTGAAATCAGTATGATGTTTAGATACAAGCTCTTATTTTTAAATTATGATTTATTTAGTAGAAATCTATATATTAGACCTGAAAGAGGATGACTATATTCTGCACTGACAAAGAATATGACAGCTTGATTTATTATGTATATATTCCTTTCATATATATAAAACCAATTTGGTTTTAAAGCTAAATTCATTATTTTAAAATGGAAGTTAATTTGATAATGGCAGCCTCTGGCATACTACCATGACTAGGAGCTGACATTTTCCCAAAGGAAAGCTCAAAATTCAGTCCCTGTGAATCTGTAGATTACATGTATTGAAATAATCCCCTGCTTTATCAGTTCCATAAGAGCTAAGCTATGCATATTATGCCGTAGTCCATTAAGAAATAGTTCTATTGTAATATAAAAATATCTGTAAAATATCTGTCACGTGTTTTATTTTCATCCTTTTGCTAGAGTTCTGTGCCCTTTTGACTCAAAATCCTCTAGCACACCAAGGAAGGACAAAGGAGTGGAATTGCTGAATTATGACTGGAGCTGATGTATGTGGCTCTTGAGAATGAGAGGAATGGATAATGAGGAATCCACAAGAAAAATAATCCAGAAAGGCACTTTAAATCTAATATTTTGGAGTCCACAGACTAATGTACAGATTATCTGAGTATTCAGATTACTATGCAAGTAAAGTAAAACAATGGAATTACAACCTATGAAATTATAACCTATGCTAATATTATGAACTTTACTGAAAAAATACCAAAAAACATTAAACCATGTTAATTGTCAATCTGTGTTTCTCAATCTTAGTGTCCAAACAAGCCACATCTAAAGAACCAGG
Source organism: Theropithecus gelada (assembly GCF_003255815.1). Classification (NCBI taxonomy): domain Eukaryota; kingdom Metazoa; phylum Chordata; class Mammalia; order Primates; family Cercopithecidae; genus Theropithecus; species Theropithecus gelada. Next base: position 50,016,445 of record NC_037668.1, read on the forward strand.
TTAGAGGCAGGTTACTTGCTGTGTCATGTAGACCTAGTTTAGGAATGTTTCCACAAAATGCAAGCTGTTGGAGGCAGAGCATATACACAGACCTGCAATTGAGAAAGGAAGATTTTCACAGTTATTTGTTTGGAAAATATTTTAGATTTTTATTGAAACAAAATAAGGAAGAAACTATGGAAAAAAAATAATGCTGGAGACCAACAGAGGAGGACTTGGAGATCGGGCATCTTGTGATGCTGTCTTGCTAGGTTTTCCAGTGGTGTGTCAGATAAATGTTGAATTGCCAGTAACCGGTGTCTGGTTGATTGCTTGGCACTGCAGGTGATTCTGAATTGCTGTGAGGGCAGAACACCCAAGGAGACAATAGAAAATTTGTTGCACAGAATGACTGAAGAGAAGACCCTGACTGCTGAGAGTTTGGTAAAACTCCTCCAGGCTGTGAAGATGACTTTCCCAAACCTGGGCCTTCTGCTAGAGAAGTTGCAGAAATTAGCCACTTTGCCAGGCGCCACAGGTATTAGTTAATTGTTGACTCTCTGGACTGGAACAACTCTTCCAGAAAATTATAGCTTGAAACACCCTTTTGGCTCCATGCTGGGGAGATAAGATAATGTTAAGAAATGTCATTGCAGTATAGAAACTAGCTGTCATACATCAGTAATTCTCGATCTCTCTGGAGTTAAGATCTGAAATCTGAGAGTGACTCTTCTCGGTTAAGCTCCCTCATGGTGTTCCTGTGGCTCAGGACTTATTAACATGTGGCTTTCCCAGGGCTGTCCAGGATCACCTGTGAGAGCCACAGGAGCAAATGTGCTCATAAGGCTCAGCACGCTGTCAACCATATTCACAAATAGGAGCAGCAAAGCCTCGAATCTCGATCGCCCCTTTTCTGCTCGAGTGCTCTCTGCTTCCAGCAGTCCCCAGAACTCACTACTCTGGTGTCTGTTCAGCTTGGGGAAATGAGTCCATATCTTATGCCTTAGAAAGACAATCCAATTTAAGCCAACTCTTCCCTGTCCCAGAGCATTTAGGACTCAGATGGTTTTCAGAAAAAGGATATTTGTCCCTAGCCTATAAAAGTAGTATGTATTTATACAAACTTGGACAATTCCAAATATAAGGTAGAAAACCATTTAAAATTCTACCACTCAAGCATGCCTATATTAACACCTTGACATATTTTATCTATCATTTTTATAATATTAAGATACTATCATATTGTATAATTTTATGGTTCCCCCAAGTAACATTACAGCAGTATTCTTTTCCACAGTTCAGAAAAACTCCCCACAATCCTAGCTGTTGAAGGCTGTGTAGTTTTCCATCATAAGGACGTGTATGGTGTATTATTCATGCCCTTATTTCAGAGCACATGTAGCGTAATGGTTAGGACTGTAGGCGTTAGTGTCAGGACTACCTGGGACTGCAGCCTCACCTCACCATTCTGTGGCTGTAATACCCTGAGCAAGTGACTTAACCTTTCTGAATCTCATTTGCTGTGTAAAATGGGGTAAGAGTGGTACCTATCACATTCGTTTTTGTGTGACTAGTATAATACATGTTAAACATTTAGCACAGTGCCTGGCACATGGGCACTCAGTAAATATTAGTTGTTATGTTCACTGTCATCATCAGCACAGATTATGCTTTGACAGTTGCCTTTGTACATAGACAAAGACCTTCAGATAATTTCTTAAGGTTGGATTTCCAGAAGTGGAGTTACTGAGCTAAAGAAGAGAGTACATTTTTAAATATCTGCAAAGCTAAGAGAAATGCCTGATCGTTTCAATGTTTCTTAACTTTCAAGTAAATATGACCTCTTAGAGAACCTAACAAATTGGCCCAAAGGGCACCTAAGTAGAAAAACCATGGGTCAGCTTCACACACACAGCCTTGATTCGTGCTTATCTTTAGGATCGCCACACGGATCCTCTACCTCAGGCTTGACAAGCACCCCCGTTGAATCTGCGCATCTGAGTCTCTTACAAGTACAGCCTTCTAATTACCCCCCTGGTGAGCAATTGCTAGCTCCTACCACCAGGCACTGACTTTCAAAGTGTTAATGGCTTTATGACCCTGAAGCACCAAGCGATTAAGGGTAGGCAGAGGAGCTCTGAACATATGAGGCCCCAAGCCAGGGCTCTGTAGAGGACACTGAGCTGTTGTGCTGATTGCTGTCTTCCTCTCTCATTGGTAGTATCCTGGAGTCTTCTGTAGAAGGTTTTGTTGCATCAAACATTATTGTTTTGCTAATATCCTTACAGTCCAACCAAGCCCTGATGATTATGGGACTGAGCTATTGAGACGCTATCACGAAAACCTCTCTGAGATTTTCACAGACAACCAGATTTTATTAAAGATGATCTCACACATGACAAGTTTAGCCCCTGGAGAAAGAGAGGTAAGAGAGGGAGAGAAACAGAGGGAGGGGAGGGTAAAATGAGAAAGAAGGAAAAAATATGAACACCCACACATACATTTATATTTTCTGTAAATATTACATATGTAGCCATGTTGAGAATTGCTAAGTGGAGGAGAAATAGAAGGTAACTCAGTTTCTAAGGTGGAGTAACAAATAGAATAGTTCTAATTTCTGTGGTAATAAGGAAAGGCATTCAAAAGGACAAATGAAGAACCTTGACATGTATAAGAAATCTCTCAGATTGAGAGAGGTGAGGATGTTGAAAAACTCCTTCCCCAAACATGTTCACTGTAACCCAATACCTAGACTTGCAGCTCTGCAGCTTGGCCAGTGGCTGGAGAGTCTCTTACGTGAGCATTTGTGTTACATCTTGAAGGTCATGGAGAAGCTTGTGAAACGTGACTCTGGTTCAGGTGGTTTCAATTCCCTGATATCAGCAGTTCTAGAAAAGCAGACTCTCTCTGCCACAGCCGTTTGGCAACTGCTGCTGGTGGTTCGGGAGACAAAGACCTGCCCATTGGACCTGCTCATGGAGGAAATACAAAGGGAGCCTGGTGCCGACGCTTTCTTCCGGGCAGGTAAGTTACCTGACCTCTGGAGGGGTTTTGCCCCCACTAGAGATGGCTGTCAGGCTTCCTAGAAAATAGGAAGAGCTCTCTTAGAGTAGTCACCCACATCCCTACTATTAGAAGTAAGGACTGGCATTTTCGTTCAAGGACACAAGAGTTTGTAAACCTTTTAAAAAATAGATGCAGTAATTATCTTAAACTTACATTCGTTATTATACTCTGATTACAGTGCGTTTGCCATTTTCCCCGCTGCCAGCCTCAGACAGGAGATAGGGGAAATGTGTTTTCATTATGAAGAATTGAGTGGAGGAAGGGTGAAGGAAAAAACGGTGCTCACTGTTTGACTAATGAGTTTTTGATCCCCCTTTTTTTCAGTGACCACCCCAGAACGTGCCACTTTAGAAACAATCCTGAAGCATAACCACTTGATCTTGGAGGCCATCCAACAGAAGACTGAGTGCAAGCTCTTTACCTCGGAGGAGGAGCACCTGGCAGAGACTGTGAAAGAGGTGTGGTGGGAATAAAAAGCAAAATGCTGGAGAGTTTTACAGTTGTTGCCTGGGACTGTCTTCATTCCTCAGGGAGGAACCAATATCTGGTTGGGTTGTTTTCCTTCTTTTTTTTTTCTTTTTCGCTTTTGAGACAGAGTCTCGCTCTGTCACCCAGGCTGCAGTGCAGTGGCACGATCTTGGCTCATGGCAACCTCTGCCTTCCGGGTTCAAGCAATTCTCCTGCCTCAGCCTCCCAAGTAGCTGAGATTACAGGTGTGCACCACCATGTCCTGCTAATTTTTTGTATTTTTAGTGGAGACAAGGTTTCGCCATGTTGGCCAGGCTGGTCTGGAACTCCTGGCCTCAAGTAATTCATCCACTTCAGCTTCCCCAAAGTGCTAGGATTACAGGCGTGAGCCACCATGCCTGGCTGGAACCAATATCTGTACCCCGTGCTAGGCTAATGCTTCCTAACACGTTTGCTCTTTTAATCCTTCCAGCTCTACATGGCAGGTGATGTTACCACATTTTATAGACAAGGGTTCTCAGGCCCCAAGGGGTTAAGCTACCTGTCTAAAATGCTCCAGCAGGGAGGAGATGATGTCAGGATTTGAACCCGGGTTCCTATGACTCAAACCAATTTATTCCATTTGTCTAAACCTGGTATCCCCTGGAGCCATGATACTATTCTCTTACCTGTTCTAAGAAGCAGCTTCTCTCAGATGAAGGAAAGTAAAACTGGTCTTATTACATGTTTTATTCTGGCTTCTATAAAGAGCCAAGATAAACATAGATAGAACAAAGCTTTTGCCCATATGGGGTAGCAAAAAATGCCAGCTCATTTTCTGTAAGGCCTCACACAATGTGGCCAGCATCCCAGGAATACCAGGTGGGGACTGGGGGAACTCATGGGTGTCCAGCCCAGGATCATGTGCATCTTGAATGGGGAAGAACAAGAAAGGAACATGACGTTAAACTACAGATTCAAATGTAGTGCCCTGTTGATTCCGTAGGTGTGGACGGTGTGCAGAAGGGCAGGTTTCTGACTCTCTCCGTGCAGGTGACAGCCACATGTTGGTCTGACTCAGCTGGGAAGAAAATGGCACACATTTCTGTGGGGCTTCAGAGGAAAGATTCATCTGTTAGACTCTCTCCAGCATGCCACAACTTCAGAAATGGGGTTTCTGTAGTTGATCAGTTTTAGCCTCACTAATTAGTCTCATGCCTGCCTCCAGGGACATCAGGTTTATTTAGATAGACTTGAAAAGAGCAGAAATAAAATATCTTCCAAAATGAAAATTCCATTTGGCCATCTGTGGATGGTTTAGCTTTATTTTCTCAGTGTACCGACTCTTTCTGCTGATAGCTCTAACATTCTGAAAGAGGACGACGGCTTTGAAATAATATTCTTGGCCTCTTTAAAGCTTCCATTTGAACCTCCTTTAAAACGCTGAGTTTCTTTGTGAAAGAAAATGACGTTTAAATGGGTATATCTAAGTATCTAAAAATATGAAGCCACTGATCATGCAGAATTACTTCCAGACATTGAGACAATTATATATGATGAAAACTTACTCTGATTTTCAAGACAGACACACCGATGACCAAATCCTATAGCTTTTCAAGCTTTTAGTATTAAAATCCAGAAAAGGTCTTTGGGAGACTCCTAGTTGCTGATAAGCTATTTCTTATAGAAAATGCTTTATGCTTCCCTGCATATATCTTCTTTGTATTTGCACATTTATCTGGATACATGCTTCTTTTTCTGTTTTGTTTTGTTAGTTTTCCTGTTCTTTGGCAAACAGAGCTGTCCACTACATTTATCACAAGGCGATGTATAAACTGCTTATAAATAGAGCAGTGCCTTCCTGGGATTAGCTTTTTTTTTTTTTTAAGTTGAAAACCATGGAGAAAATCTGCTGAGATTAACCCCACACCTTTGTCTCCTGGTATTCATTTAGATTCTGAGCATTTCCTCTGAGACAGCCAGCCCTGAAGCTTCCCTGAGAGCAGTGCTGAGTAGAGCCGTGGAAAAATCAGTCTCGGCCATTGAAATATGCCACCTCCTGTGCAGTGTCCACAAATCTTTTCCAGGCCTGCAGCCTGTCATGCAGGAGTTAGCGTACCTTGGTAAGGAACGGGCCGGGTGGGAAGGGGGTTCCTGTCAGCACCCCTGGTTGTTTCCTGAAGAAAGAGGCAGCAGTTCATATCAGAGTTTATCACAACCTTAAGTTACGTATTCATTTTATACGCTCTCAATACCTAAAAAAGTCATGAGACATAGAGGGAAAATGTTCTTTGTGTTTATTGGAAAGTAAAGAGGACAATGATATTACTTCAGAGTGTTTTGAGGATCTCAAGTAGTCTTTAGTCTCCTTTGCAAAATAGAAACAGAGTTTGCAGAGCCACGAGCTGTCTGTCTGATGCAGGTGTCCTTACTAAGAAAGATGGAGAGAAGGAAACGTGGAGGGTGAGTAATAAATTTCACCTTGAAGCCAACAACAAAGAAGATGAACAGGCAGCCAAAGAAGACAGCCAGCCTGGGGAACAGAACGATCAAGGAGAGACTGGTTCCTTGCCAGGACGGCAAGAGAAAGAGGCTTCTGCCTCCCCAGACCCTGCCAAGAAGAGCTTCGTCTGTAAGGCCTGCGACAAAAGCTTCCATTTCTACTGCCGCCTGAAGGTGCACATGAAGCGCTGCCGGGTGGCGAAGAGCAAACAGGTGCAGTGTAAGGAGTGCAGGGAGACCAAGGATTCCAAGAAAGAGCTGGACAAACATCAGCTGGAGGCCCATGGTGCAGGTGGAGAGCCCGACGCACCCAAGAAGAAGAAGAAGAGGCTTCCAGTGACATGTGACCTCTGTGGGAGAGAATTTGCCCATGCCTCAGGTACGTTCAAGAAGGCAAAGGAACAGAGGATGATAACTGTGGGTTTTATAGTTTGGATTTCAGGCCTTGCCCTTTGTTGTGTGCAGTGAGGGCTGTGGGTGGGCTTAGAAAGGAGAGCAGGTTCCTACAGATGCAGGGTAATATTTTGAGAAGAGCATGGGCTTTGGAATCAGCCCCCTTAGCTTTGATTTCCCCAAATCTATTAAAGCAGCACCCTGATGCCGCTTACTTTGTTGGATTGTTATGAAGGCTTAAGGTAACAGAGCTAAACACCAGTGCACTGCCTGTAATAGAGTGAGCACACAATAACTTGGAGCTCTTACTGTTTACAGTGATAACCAGCTGCTTAATACCTGGCTCATGTTTCCATGTGCCACTTGTTTCTTGGTAACAAACAAGAGTCATGGAAATCATGGGATGTATAGTCAGAATGGTTTTCCCTTGTCCTAGAATTTGTATAAACCTAGTGAAATATAAAAGCAAGTTGAGTTTCCCTAGTTCTGGGTGTCAGGGTCCTATTTAAGAGAGAGAAGGGATTCCATCCAGGAATGAGGCCAGGTGACTTTGGGGATGCCAGTTGGTGGGCAGAGAGCAGCGTGGCTGTGTGCAGGGGGCACAAGCGTGGCCTGGCGCCCTGGACTTCATGCTGTGCTTCCTCCGGAGGCCTGGCCTGAGACAGTGCTCTTGGCATCCTGTGCGAGATTCCTAACACTGATTAGTAGCATCTCTTCTGGTCTCTGGTATGCGTGGCTTCCCTAGGCATGCAGTACCACAAGCTGACAGAGCACTTCGATGAGAAGCCTTTCTCCTGTGAAGAGTGTGGGGCGAAGTTTGCAGCCAATTCCACCCTGAAGAACCACCTTCGCCTTCACACCGGGGACCGCCCATTCATGTGCAAGCACTGCCTCATGACCTTCACCCAGGCCTCCGCCCTGGCCTATCACACCAAGAAGAAGCACTCGGAAGGTAAGGCGGGGCGCAGTTCATTTCTCCTGCAGACTTCACTATAAAGTGCCTAAACCCCATTTGGATTAGGTGTGATATAGATCTCAAAAACAAAACAATTTGATAGCACAACAGGGTGACTATAGTCAATAATAGCTTAATTGTACATTTTAAGTAAAGAATGTGATTTGGATTATGTATTACACAGAGGGTAAATGCTGGAGGGGATGGATCTCGCATTCTCCATGATGCAGTTATTTCATATTGCTTGCCTGTATCACAACATCGCATGTACCTCATGAATATATACACCTACTGTGTACCCACGAAAGTTAAGTATCAAAAAAAATAAGGCCAAGGCGGGCAGATCACGAGGTCAGAAGATCGAGACCATCCTAGCTAACACAGTGAAACCCCATTTCTACTAAAAAATACAAAAAATTAGCCAGGCATGGTGGTGGGCACCTGTAGTCCCAGCTACTCGGGAGGCTGAGGCAGGAGAATGGCGTGAACCTGGGAGGCGGAGCTTGCAGTGAGCCAAGATTGCACTGCTGCACTCCAGCCTGGTGACAGAGCGAGACTCCATCTCAAAAAATAAATAAATAAATAAAATAAAATAAAATAACAATGCACAACCTCTAGGCAAACAGACGACTGGGAATAGCTCTGTGCATAGACATGTAAACTGCTTACTGGGAGAGCTTCTGAAAGAGGCTGGCTAACCTCCTATGACTTTGTATTAGATTTGTGGAAAAGTCATTGCGGTTTTTGCCATTAAAAGTTAGAGAGAATTTACATAAAATTCTTTTAGCTTTGAGGTCGAATTCAAGCATGAGAAGGACCCTGACTGAGCACCTACTGTGGATCAGGCAGTGGCAGATGCCGAGTAGCTGAGCTGGGGTTCCTGTGTGCCCGTAGCTTGTGGCCTGAAGGGGGCAGGGGGAGGGGAGTGTGGTGCCCGTTACAATGCAGATTCTCAGCTGTATGATGCGGAATAACACCAGCATGATGAGGAAGGATGGAGAAGGGGTCACTAGTCCAGTTGGAGGGGAGGAGGAGGTGCATTGTCAGGGAAGGCTTCTTGGAGGAGTCTACGTATTGTTTAGAGCATTTACGTGTAAATTATAATGCAACCATTGTTTGACCTGGACTGTCACAGTAGCCTCAAAGCTGGTCTTGCTCTCACCATTTCTCTTGATACTTAAAAAATAAATAAACTCTATCAGGTCCCTTCTCTGCTCCAAACTCTTCAATGGCTTTTTGTCCCAGTCAGTTGTGAAATGCAGAGTCCTTGAGATAGCCTCTCAGGCCCTCTGTGATTAAGGTTCCTGATTCCTCTCTGACTTCATCTCTTAGGCCTGTACATTTTAGCTTTCTGGCCAGCCTTCAGGCCTGCAGGCACCTGCTCCAGGACCTTTATTCTTACCCTTCCTTTTGCTGGGAACACTTCCCGTCAGACACCTCATGCTTTTCTTCATCACCTCCTTTGAGACCTTACTCACACTTAGCTTCTCGGTGAGTCCCTTCCTGGCCACCCTCTGTAAGGTCTCAGCAGCCCACCCCTGGTTTCCATGCAGTATTTTTCTCCCATAGTGCTTCTCATATGATATAGTATCTACTTTAGTAATTTACTTTATTTCTGCTTTGTCTTCCCTGTTAGAATGCAAGAGTCATGAGGGGCAAGCTGTTAGTTTTTCTTTTCCCACTGCTGCATCCATGGGACTTAGACTAGTACTTGGCAAAAGTAGGCCCTCAACCGGTATTTGCTGAGTGAATGAATTTCGTAAGTACTCTTTCAGGCATTGGGTATTGTAAATATACGCACCCCTGTCATGGGACTTACATCCCACTCGGTAAAACTGACAATAAACAAGTAAATATATAGTATAAATTTAGATAGCAGCTATTGCTATGAAGAAGCATAAAGCAGGGTACACAGTGAGGGGACAGGGCTTGGGGAACACTATTTGTATCATCAGAGAAGGCCTCTGCGAGATGGCATTTGTGGAGAAACCTAAACAAAGTGAGAAATGGAGCCAGTGGAAGACCTAGAAGGAGAGCATCCCAAGTGCAGAGCACCTCCCCAGTGGAAATGAGCTTTACCCGCACGACAGACCAGAGAGAGCTAGAAGGGTCTAAAGCAGAGTCAACGAGGAAGAGCATTAAGCAATAAGGCCAGAGATGCTAGCAAAGGCTGGACCTTGGAGGGTCTTACAAGCCAGGGTGAGGACTTTCGGTTTTTATGTGAAGTGTGTGTTTATCCTGCTGTTGTAACAAATTACCACAAATACTGGCCTAAAACAACCCAAATATGTTCTTTTACCATTCTGGAAGATAGCAATCCAGGATGGATCTCGTGAGGCTAAATTCAAGCTTTCAGCAGAGTTCCTCCTGGAGGCTCTAGGGGAGATCTCATTCCTTGCCTTTCCAGCCCCTAGAGGTTGCCCGCATTCCTTGGCTCTTGGCCACATCACCCCAACCTCTGCCTCCATCGCCATGCCTCCTTTTCTGCTCCTCTTCCTCCCTCTTATGAGGACCCCTGCGATTACATTGGGCCCACCTGGATAATCCAAGACAACCCCCCATCACAAGATCCTTAATCCAGTCACATTCACAAAGTCCTTTTGCCATGTATGGTAACATACACACAGGTTTCAGGAATTAGGACATGGACATCTTCGGGGCCCATTATCCCACTTACCACATGAAGCCATAGAAGGATTGTGAGCAGAGAATGAGTGGTAGGATCTAATTTACATTTTCAGAAGTTAATCCTGGCCACTCCAGACAATAAGCTATAGTAGGGCAAGAGGGAAACAGAAAGCTATTAGAGCCGTCCAGTGTAGAGATGATATAGTTTTCAACTAGAGTTGTGTTAGTGGGGGTTGTAAAGAACGTTCAAGTTTTAGGATATATTTTTGAAAATGGAGGTAACAAGACTCATGGTGGATTGAATGTGGGATGTGAAGGAAAGAAAGGAAGTAAAGGAACTGAAGGCTTTGGGGCTTTGCCATGAGCAACTGAGTGATGCTGCCATTGACTGAGATGGGGGAGTATGTGGGTGGTGGCTGTGGGGAGGGTGGGGATAGAGCATTGGGAGCTCTGTTTTAGGTTCCCAAAACAGATGAGGACTTTTGGTTTTTCTGTGAAGTGTGTTAGTTTATCCTGCTGCTGTAACAAATTACCACAAATAGTGGCCTATCTGATGCATTGGAGATACCTACTAGACATCCAGGTGGAGAGCAGAGCAGTGGGGAGTTGGACATACGGATCTGGAGTTCTGGGGAAAGATGCAAGCTAGAGCTATACTACAGGAGGCATCCATTACAGATGGTGTATGAGGCACTGAGAGATCATCTAGAAACTGAGGATTGAGAACGTCAAGGACTATGCCCCAGGCTCCTCAATAATTTCACCTCTCCATTCAAGGAACCCTTTTTTCCCTAACAAAATCTTATTTTGCAACCCAATACATAAACACTGAAAATGAGGCTGCTTGCCCTAGTTGTGGTAGACCTGGGATCCGGGGTTCTGGAGCCTTGCCTCACCGATTGCCCTGTTTGCTCTCTTGGCCCATAAGGGAGCTTGGAGGTTCAATTGGTCTAGCATTTCTCACAAATGCCAGTTCTCCAGATTTGTTCCTTACCCACATTTTCTAACAATCTTTGGCAGTCTGGTCATTATTTCCTCATTATGTGCATGTGAAAATAGAGAAACTGAGGGATACATAATAACTTTATAGCAAGCGACTGAAAGAACGCTTTCATTCTTCTCTGTATCCACGTCTCTCACCTTTGTGTGCAGTTGCAAATCCACACGGTATATGTTGCAAGGGGATCCAAACCCACTAATTTCTGGGCACAGGGATGTATCTGGTTGCGGGAATAGAGTACGCTCTTTCATACTTGCGGTGACTGATGAACAGATGGCTTGTCTTGTGCAGCAAGAACTCCGTCCTTATTCCTTTGTCCAACCACACTCGCACCTTCTGTGTGATCGGCTGTGTTTGTGAGGTGCCATGTGACGAGACAGCTCAGATCTCACCCAGCGTATTGCAAACTGCCTGATGTTTTAATGTCATCCACCAGATGATATTTCCCTGATACGTGCTGTAGAATTAGATTTTGTTTGTAGCCATGCCATAAATGTTTAGTGCTGACTCTAATAAGCTCCTGTGTATTTGCAGGGAAAATGTATGCGTGCCAGTACTGTGATGCTGTGTTTGCCCAGTCCATTGAGCTGTCCCGCCACGTGAGGACCCACACCGGGGACAAGCCCTATGTCTGCAGGGACTGTGGCAAGGGCTTCCGGCAAGCCAATGGCCTCTCCATCCATCTGCATACCTTTCACAGTATGTACTGAGGCTGTGGATCTCAAGCCCTCGATGCCAGCCTGGCACTGGGAAAGCATGTCACAATTGCAGCAGAGGTGTCAATCCATCAGACCCGAGCTCCATTCAGTGTCTTCCCCTTACCTGTTCCCCTGCAAAACCCAGAGTCCCTCATTCCTAGTTCAGGAAGAATCTCATTTTAAGGTTTCTCATATGACACTTATTTCTCTCTGGCCAGGCTGCTTCCCTGTCTTCCTTTTTAGCCTACCCCGCACCATTTGTCCAACAGAGGCAAATTCTGTTTGAAGGGAAAAGCCTCTATAACTGATTGGCTCACAGAGCACTGGAATATTTCCATGAGTCCATCTTCCATCTGCCTTTTCCCATAGGGGCAGTCCAGACACTTTCTGAGTTAATGTCTACCATCGTGAGTGGGCCTTGGTTATGTTCCCTTCAAAACCTCCTGCCCAGCATTCTCTTCCGAGTGCCGTTGTATTTCACACAGTTGGTGGGGTCTGCCCCTGTCTTTCTCCCCTTCTGTGAGAACTGACACAGACAAAAACACACTTGTATTCGGCGTGCATGTGTGCATGGGCACACACACACACATATACACACACACAGAGGAAGGAAGGACAAAGAAATTCTGTGATTCCTCATTACACCATCGGGAAATCGCCAGCATGGCATTTGGCTGGCCACATCACATTTTCTTCAGCCTCTCTTGTTGCAGCAGGAGTGTAATCAGCACAGCACAGCAGGGGAGTTAAGAGCTTGGAGTCTGGAATCACACAGGCTCGGACTTGAATCTTGACCCTGACGCTTACTTTCCTTGAGGCCTTAAACAAATTTATTCACCATTCTAAGCCTCTTATGCCCCTTCTGTAAACTAGAGCAAATAATAATGCCACCACCTTGGATTGTAATTAGAATTGAATGAGATCACATGTAAAGCATGACACTCCACGCCTGACACATAGAAAATGCTCAGTAATGCCAGATATTATTATTATTGGTGACAGGGGCAACCCTCTCAGATGCCATTTGTCACCATCAAAGCTTGTCTTTTTTGCATGCCATGCATCTCACATACTCTTCTTCCCTCCCCACCCCTCTTCCTACACACCAGTTTCTAGCTGTTGGCAGATACAGTGTCTCACAAGTGCGCTTTATGTAAACACATCCAAGTCTGTCGTCAGCCAGCCAGCAAGGACTTTGCCAAAGCTCCTATGTGCCCAGCATGTGGCTAGACCCTGGGTGATGCAGGGAAAATAAAGTGTGGCTCTTTCCCTGCAAGGAGTTTACAAGGCTGTCCAGAAAAATCCAGTTACAGTAGGCTTCCAGATGAGAGATTTGGCTTGGATCCAGCGCCACAATTTTGATGTCCTCTTGACCTCTTTAATGACATTCTGCTTTAGTCTTCCTTTCCCAGTAGCAATACATGGGCATCAGGAAAGGGGAAGATATTATTAACTTTCAGAAGGGAGAAGACCAAGAATACTTTGCCATACCCTAAACTATATCATCCGTGGCAGGCCTAGCATCCAGGCCCCACTTTCCCATTTCTTGCCTGTTTCATAGAATCACATTGTTGCTTATAGAAAGCTGCATCAAAGTGTCTTAGAAGATGGTGTAAAACTGAGATTTCAAGAGCTCATGTCCACAGGGAAACTAGTTAGTGATGCTGCTGCATGTCAGAATTCCTGAATTAATCTGAATCAATGCACATAAAAGATTGGCTTGTGAGCAAAGGATTTTATTAAAACATTTTGATTTCTGTTGCTTTAAGAAAAATACCAAAGTTTCCTGCCATAGGATGGCAAATGTATTCTTCATCACTACTAGTTTTTATTTTGGGGGTCTCACTGAAGAGTTGGCATATCCAATTAAGCATGTAGCTCTCAGATAGAGCATGGATTTGGGAGTGAGAGATGGGATTGTCACTCAGTTCAGCCATTTCTTAATAGTGCCCATGGGCAAGATACTGCCTTACTACTCTAAACCTTGATTTTCCTAATCTGTAAAATAGGGATGATAATAGAACCTACTCATAGAGTTATTGGAAGGATTAAGTGAATTAATTTACGTAAAGTGATTAGAATATGCCTGTCATAGAGCACTCATTATGCTAATGTTTTTATTGTTGAATCTAAAGTGGGGAGAAAGGAAGCATCCCTCCACTTGTGCTGTTGATGACAAAGGAATTAGTGATGCTCTGGGGAATGTGCTGGAAATCCTCTACAGAGAATTAGAAAACTCCAGAATGCCCACTGCAAACAGGATGAGCCAGGGTGAAACTCCCTGGAAAGTGGTAAAGTGTAATTTAACTTGTAAGATGTAAAAAAAAGATGTAAAATGAGGAATGGAGATGAACTACATGATGCTGCAGAGATAGTTAATCTCAAAACCCTGGAGGAAGCCCACCTCCTGGGATGAAGGTAGGGATAGTCAGGTGACTCCTACACTGATTTCTGATCCTTGGAGTCTGTGACCCTGCCTGTTGTCTAAGCAGAGTCTTCACATTTGTTGCTGTACACAACAACCAGTGTTTCACTGATGGCTGCCTGTGGTGTTTTCATTTCCCCTCCACCTCTTCCTCTCGTGGATGTCCCATGAAACCAGACATAGAAGATCCTTATGACTGCAAGAAGTGCAGGATGAGTTTCCCCACTCTTCAGGATCACCGGAAGCACATCCATGAGGTGCACTCCAAAGAGTACCACCCCTGCCCCACGTGTGGGAAGATCTTCAGTGCCCCGTCCATGCTGGAGCGGCACATGGTCACCCACGTTGGAGGGAAGCCCTTCAGCTGCGGGATCTGCAACAAGGCCTACCAGGTGACCTCAGGTGCCACTGGGAGCTCTTCCCCTAACCCCTGACCTACTCTCCATTTGATCTGCCCTGATGCCTGGGTTGCTGGCTTGCAGATCATATCTTGTATCCAGGATGTGACAATTGGCTGATTCTCATGAAGGATGCAGCTTGTGATCCAGATTCTCTAAGGAGATCTGGTCAGGGTGCTGCAGTTGGGGAGCTCATTATTGGAGCGAGAGTTCACACACTTCTTCTCTTAGACAGCAGACTTGTGGTGAACTGAATGCTGCTTTTCCCCTTGGATGCTCACCTTCCATAGAACCCATCACTCCCATGTGTCAATGGGCATGAGAGCGGCAATGGGGAGTGGAACACTACCTGGAATTACCTTGTTTGGCACAATTAGTGTGTGTTTGTTTAACTTCCAGGGAAGGGCCCAGCCTTTTTACCTTAGGATTTGATATGTAATTGAAGTGAAGCCCCGTATAGAACTAAAAAGAAACTACATCTATCAGAAGCTTTAAAACTACAGAGAAAAGAATGGTCCTTGTGGCATCTATAAGATTTGGGTATAGACAAAGAAGCATAACTGCTAATTTTAGCTCAGCGAAAATTGAGAGCTAACTTTGTGCCAAGGCTCATGTTGTGACATTAGCGTTCCGGAACAGAGACCTGGGCTTGAGCCCTGGGATGGCGTGGAATTGTAGGGAAAGTATTCCCAGTGCTGCTCTGGAACCCGGGAAGGAGAGGGACAAGGGCAGTGTGCACTCCTCCAGCAGCTTGCTCTGCTGCGCCCCAGCTTCCTGGGAAGCTGTGAGATGCAGCTCAGTGGTAAAGCACACAGGTGTTTCAGTTGGAAGGCCGGGGCCTGAATCCTGGTCCTGCTATCTCCTGATGTTATGATTAGTCATTTAGCCCCTCGGTGCCTCCGCTTCCAGCTCACTAGGAAGACTCTTAACACCTCCCTCATAGCCTTGTTGTAAGGAATGAGCCTGTGAAGGACTCCCGGGAGCCCTGCCCTGTAGTGGCTTCCCAATGAATATGTAGTTGCCTTATTCTCACAAACACCAGCCTCTCCTCACATCAGCACCCAGTGTGATAGGTAAGAGTGTGCGATACTAGAAACATCAGCTTACCCAAAAGTGTGTTTGTTTTCGAGCCTCGTGAACTCTCCAGCTTGCTGGAACTTTCTAAGACCTAACACTTGCCAAATTCCTTGCAGCAATTATCTGGTTTGTGGTACCACAATCGGACCCACCACCCTGATGTATTTGCTGCTCAGAACCACCGATCTTCCAAGTTCTCATCACTCCAGTGCAGCTCCTGTGACAAAACCTTCCCCAACACCATTGAGCACAAGAAGCACATCAAAGCAGAGCATGCAGGTGAAGTTTGGGTACTGCCGGCAGAGAGTGAGAGGGGCTTGATGGTGTAGCCTCCTGGGCGCCACCAGAAATCCTCACTTCTGATAGTCTAGTGTGGTGTGCGGTGGTCATTGCCTTTTTCTGCGCCAGCGCACATGAAGGCTGCCACACCAGTCCATAGCAGCAGCAGTCAGTAGCAGCAGCTTGAGTGGCAGTGGTTCTCAAACCTGGAAGCGTAGAGCAGTGTAAGCTCCCACCACTCGTGAGTGAGAACTTGTCGCAGCACCTAGGAAGGGTGTCAGCCTCGGTGGTAGGCAGGCCTGAGTGGAAATCCTGATTCCAGCACTTATCAGCTGCATGACCTTGGCAAGTGACTTCTCTTTTCTGAGCCTGTTTTCTTCTCTCCAGAATGGCAGTTATTAAAACCTACTTTGCAGGTAAATTTGGTGATAATCACAGCAGCTGTCAGTTACAGAGTGTTTCCTAGGTGCAAGACACCATGCTAAGCACCTCGTGTATATTTTCTCATTTCATTCTCACAACATCCCTCTGAGCATCCAGGCAGTCTGGATCCAGATCTCGTGCTCTTTGCCACTAGATTGTGCAAATATACCATAGGTTATAAGATTCCTGGCACTTGGTAGATGCTTGCTAAGTATTGGCCATCGCCCCAACCCCAGCCCTGTTACTCTTTAGCCTTGGAAAGCCAACCATTTGTTCTTCCCCAGCACGTCTTTCCTTATGCACTTCACAGATATGAAGTTCCATGAATGTGACCAGTGTAAGGAGCTCTTCCCCACGCCAGCCTTGCTGCAGGTTCACGTCAAGTGCCAGCATTCAGGTCAGTACCCCATCAGCATGCTTCTAGGCTAGACTGCCGGGGCCTGAGTCTCCTCCCCACCACTTGCAGCTTTGTAACCCAGGCTAAATTGCTTAACAAACTGTGCCTCAGTTTCTTCATCTATAAAATGGGAACAGTTGTAGCACCTGCCTCATAGAGTAGTGTGAAAAACTGAAGGCCTTGGCATCAATAAGCATCGCTTAAGCGGTAACTGTGATTGTCATTGTTATTGCTATATTTCATCAAATCTAAAGTGCCAGTTAAAAATAAATAAATACAATTCCAGTTATAAGATATACCATTTTTATTTATTTATTTTTTTGAGACAGAGTCTCATTCTGTCACCCAGCCTGGAGTGCAGTGGTGCAATCTCGGCTCACTCCTTCCATCTCCTGGGTTCAAGCAATTCTCCCTGCCTCAGCCTCCCAAGTAGCTGGGATTACAGGTGCCTGCCACCATGTTCGACTAAATAAGATGTACCATTTTTAATGAACTATTAAGAAAGAAAAACTACTGTCAGTTAAACTGTGCTTTCTTATCACTTAGAATATCTACGTTATTCTAAGTGCTGTTTTGGACTTAAGTTGACATAGATTTTTATCATGTCACTCACTGTAGTGTGCATACATAAAAAGGAAAACATAAAAAATAAACTGATTAAGGGAAGAATCCAGCTTCTCAGAGTAACATTCAATTCAGATTGTCAACAAGCATGTTTTTCCACACAGTGTTTACTCTGCCATCAAGAACATTGATGATGGAATACGTAATATAAGATTCCATCAGAGAATTGAAGGCCATTGGTTTTGGTCTCTTGAGCATTATGTAAAACTAGTCTACTTTTGATTCCTGCTTTGGGAATATAGCTAACCTTTCATCACTTACCTCCTTCCTTCTAAACCATTTGGTTTCCATGAGTTAAAAACATGCACCATTCCTGTCTTAGGGAGTTTCTTCCAAGCCGTGGACGCCCATTCTGCAAGTCTTGATGCTTCCACTTTTGATGTTCGTGTGCACATTGACAATCGCACCTGACTGCCTTAGCCCACAGAAGTCGTAAGGTGCCATCGATCCTATTTCAGAGATGTTAAAATGTATTTCTTAGAATTGATGAAATATAGTATGGTCAGCATGATTATCTGCAGTTGAATGAATAATGGGCTTCTACAGAGACAGATTTAGCCTGAATCTAATACTAATGAAACTGTCGTCTCAGGGCCCCTCACTTGCATGGGACCTTCCAAGGCTCTGTCTTTGTCATTTTGTATTATTTTTCTTAAGGCTCCCCAGATTGAACAACCTTCAGGTCCCACAAAATCTGGATCTGCCTCCAAGCCTCGATCCCCATTGCTCCTTCCTCTCATGTCTTCCTGCCCTCGTTTCTCTCATTTTTCCCACAGCCCTCCTCTTCTGTCTCCCTCTCCTCCAGGGTCCCAGCCATTCCGGTGCTTGTACTGTGCTGCTACTTTCCGTTTTCCTGGAGCATTGCAGCACCATGTCACCACAGAGCACTTCAAGCAGTCAGAGACCACCTTCCCATGTGAGCTCTGTGGGGAACTCTTCACCTCCCAGGCCCAGCTTGACAGTCACCTGGAATCTGAGCACCCGAAGGTGATGAGCACGGAAACCCAGGCAGCAGCCTCACAGATGGTACAGGTGATTCTGGGGCCATCAGCTACACAGAATGCTAACACAGGGTTCCTAAGGCTTCTCTAGAGGTGGCTCTGTCATAGTACCAAGCGATACTCTTTGGGGATCTTGTAGAGAGTCTCTCTGGACTTCTTACAAAGCAGGACAGAAAATTCTAGTCTCCTGGTGGCCACATGGGAAGTGGCCCTTAGGTAGAGCGAGCCTGGAGCAAGAATTTCCAAAAGAGGAACAGCTTGGTTCCTCCCCCCAGTGCATACGTCCCTGCCTCCTGAGAAACACCGTGGGGTGTGGTGAGAACTGCAGGAAACCTCAGAGACAGAGGAGCTCTTTGTTGGGCAGGGACCAGCCTGCAGTTGAAGCGCTTGGAGAGCGCCTCTGGGCTGGACACAGTACACACTTGCACACACCTGGGCCTCTCCTCTTTACCTGGGTGAAAAAAACGCCTCTTCTTGATATTTCAGGACTAGGCTTGATCCAGCTTCTCTTTGCTTCCCTGATCCTCATTTACTCTTCTTCCCGTCTTCTCCAGAGAGGGTGGGCAGAAAAGGAAGATAAACTCAGGTCCATCCATCACCAGTAATTTGTGGGTGGGTTGGAGAGGAACCATAAACTGGTTGAGGTTTTGGTCTGTTAGACTGTCGCGCTGTCCAGTTCCATAGATCGGTCATTTATAAACCAGGTTCTTGCAGGCCTCTGGGGAACAGAGGGGAAGATGGGTAGGCAGGACTCCCGTCAACACTCTGCTGTCATATCAACCAAAGGTGCTCTGCTTTTATCTTTTTTGTATATTATGGTTCTTGATAATATGCCCTTTGGGGAAAAGGTGGGGCTGGGGGGTCCATTTCTAAAAGAAAAAGAAAGCAAAGCAGTTTGAAAACTACTTTCCTAGATCATTGTTGATTGAACATCACAGTAGATCTCTTCTCTCCTGTAGCACAGAGAAGTAGCTGGGCTTGGCTTCCTCACTCATTCCTGCTTTCTGCTCTTCGCTGATTCTCAAGAGCAAGGTGGCTGTGGCCTCTGCTTTAAAAATATCAAGGGCATCTAGCTCTTCTGGCGTCTATGGTTCAGAAACACCAACTTGGAGGCTTAGGCAGGAATTGGAAATGCCTAACCACAGACTCATTCTCTCTGAGTTGGAAAGGTTGTCTCTAACAGATTATGCAGATTTGGAAGGGACATAGGTGGGCTGTGGAGAAGAGAAGGGGGCACTGGCCCTGCCAGGTTGGTGAGCTGAATGAATGCATGGCGTCACAGTTCATCCAGTCTTCCTCCTAAGCTCAATCACTGTGTGGCCTCCTGGGAAGGCTGTGGGCCTGTGAGAGGTCCAGAGACGCTGCCCCAGGCCCGCCTGGGCCTGTGGTGGATCAATCCCGTTCCCGTGTTCCAGGCATGAGACCAGCTGGCTTCAGTGGCATTCCTCTCACATGGCACTCACCTCTGCACTGTCATCCCAAGACAGGAAAACCCAGTGTGAAAAATGGAGCCCGTGTTCGCTGGTGTGTAATCATAGAGTCCGGGCACCCCGAGATGGCGTACTGAGCGAAATTATAGCAATTTAGTGCACAGTTATTTAAATGGTTTGCTGGCCTTCTCTTTTGCGTCGCTGGTGGGTTAGACTTGCCTCTTCCCATTAGGCACAGATAATTGCTCTCCTCAGGTGAAAACATAAATATCATCATTACAGCATGAGAGGAAAACCATGTAAATCAGGGAGCCAACTGCGAACACTGCCCAGAGCAGCCTCACGGTCTTTCTCTTTCAGGTGATCCAAACCCCAGAGCCGGTGGCCCCGACAGAGCAGGTGATCACTTTGGAGGAGACCCAGCTTGCCGGGTCACAGGTGTTTGTGACGTTGCCAGATTCTCAGGCATCTCAGGCCAGCTCTGAGCTCGTGGCAGTGACTGTGGAAGATTTGCTGGATGGCACAGTGACGCTGATCTGTGGTGAGGCCAAATGAGCAGCCGTTCATCCGGCAGAGCCTTCCTGTGTTTGCAGCTGAGAGGAGGCCCCACAGCTTACCCTTCGCCCTCCATCCCTGGCTGTCCTGAGTGGTGAGCATCTTAGCTTAGCACCAGCCAACACAGTCTCACCTAGAAAACAGACGAAAGCTTCATTGTTCTCATAGAACCAACAGCATCCGAGCCCTCAACACCAACTGCACCATCCTCTGTAGCAGACAGGCCTCCTTCCCCACAGGGCTGCTGCTGCGGCCTCTGTGACACTGTCCATCCCCAAGTGACATGTAGCTTCAGAAGTAGAGTCTGAAGGAGCAGTGGGATGGGAGCTGGTGACCAGGGCACCCCAGGAGGCGCGATGTGCCGACACCCTTCAGTGGGCAGAATGGCAGTTAGATATGGGGCTTGGCCCACAGTGGGGCTGCAAATGCTGCCAGTGCCTCTGGCCATTTAAAGTGAGAGGGGCACCAACAGACAATTCAGGGACCTCAGGTGTGAGCACACTTGGCCCCTTCTTCAGTCCTATCATCCTGCCCTCCGCTGGGGTTCCCCCTGCACCCAGTGGCCATGCCCAGCACCCTGCTGATGGCTATAGGACAAGTAGCCCTCAGTTCCATGCCTGGTAACGCCTTGTCAGTTGTCAGCCCTTCCCAAAACAAAGCTTTGGAGTTTCTGCTGGAAGTGTTGAATGTGAGGCATCAGCTGCTAGCCAGTCTCTGCCTTTCCAGGACATTCTTCTTGGTATTCCTTACCTGAAGGCTGGTTCCCACAGCTCTTCCGTGTCATCTTCATCCCCTTCCTTTAATCAAAGGCTGAAATCTGCCTGACCTGGCAGCCTCGCTCCCTCTGGGTCACGTGGTGCAGACCGTGACCAGCACCAGGCAGGCAGTCCTGTCTGCGTGTGGAGGAGCAGCCGTGACTGCCCGTGGCTCTGCTGCCATGCACTCCCTGCCTTGGGAGTGGCCTGCTGCCTCACCTCCCCAAGGCCGCCCCACTTATTGCAGGTCAGCGATCCTTTGGAGTCCGAATTTCACAAAGCTTTTTTATCTTCAGTTCCGAAAATATAATCTGATAATTAATGGTTTGTGGAATCCATTATGAAGTGCAATTAGATAGATGTAGGTTCCTGCCGTTGGAGAGAATGACTAGCATTTATCTTCTTTTCCTTCCACGCCAAAGGTTGGAGTCTGCTGGTGTGGTGCTTACACACCAGGCAGGGCTCTCTGCCACCGTGTGTGGCTTGACCCCCTGTGGAGGGGAGTGCCTGGTTGGATCCCACATTGGCAGAGATGGGGCCACCTCTTCCTTCCAGGCACATCTCACATTGCCATGTACAGAGGCAGGGGTCACTTTTGGTCACCATGGAAGCTTTTATTGCTCCCATATGGTCAGGTCTTACCCTGCTTGAAGCACAGAAGGCACAGCCTTACTGACCAGCACACCCACTGACTGGCATCTGCTGGCTTTGTGCAGCCAGCCCCGACAGTTTCCACAGCGAGCGCCAGCTCCGGCCAGCCTGGGACAGCTCATCCCAGCCAACTACACCTGCCTCTGGTCCTGTCTACATTCTGATATGTAGGTCACTTGAGCTTGTCAATTAGGGTTCTGCCATTCTGAAATAAATGAAGTTTCTAAAGGAGAGTCGGCCTCAGAAGCCAAAAACTGACCAGAAGATGGTGCTCAAACCTTTAAGACTTCATCTCCATGTGAAGGGCTCACTGTTTCTACCAAGGCTGTCCCTGTGTTAAGGCTTTTCCGTCCTGGGAACTGTCAGACTGGGAGAGCTCTTGATCTGCAGGTGGCAAAATGGCACTGAATATCCCCTTGGCACCAGAGAAAACCCACTGAAAGATGGTAGAGTGGCACATGCTTACAGGGCATTGGTGCCAAGCCCAGTGGATGAGAATACAGCCCCTCACAAGCTGTGGGATGGGGCTTGGGAGCCACAGTGAATGTCACTAAAATTTCTTCCAAAACAAAACAAGAAATAATTGCTGAGAGCTTATAGGGAAGTGATTTAAAAAAAAAAAAAAAAAAAACTCTTCAGAATCAAGAGGGCTGTAAGTTTTGAATTCAAGTGTCAGATCCTTTCAAGCACTGAGAAATTCTTTCTCAGGTTTCTGTTTTTGGGGGAGACAGGGTCTGGAATACAGTGACACGATCTTGGCTCACGGCAACCTCTACGGGCTCAAGCGATCCTCCTGCCACAGCTTCCCAAGTAGCTGGGACCACAGACATGAGCCACCACTGCTGGCCAGTTTGTTTTGTTTTGTTTTTTGTAGAGATGGGGTTTGGCCATGTTGCCCAGGCTGGTTTCAAACTCCTGAGCTCAAGCCGTTATCCCACCTGGGCCTCCCAAAGCACTGGGATTACAGACATGAGCCTCGACGCCTGGCCAGGTTTCTGCTGGAGACCCAGATTGTGACAAGACATTTGTTTTCTTTGGAATCACCAGATTTGCAGCTTACTGTGCTGAGAGTGGACTGGCTACTGGGGCCCATTGGATGCCCTCTGGCCCGTGCCACACTCAGCAGAAGGCACAAACCCAGTGCTGGTTCTCATCAAGAAAGAGGGGAAGGCCCCTCCTGAGTTCACGGTCTGCTCTGAGTGGGCTCCACACTGGCTGGCTGATTTTATGGTCTTGCTCTCTAGAGAAGCCCAGATGGATCTTATTATAGGAAAACTTTCTGACTCTGCTTGGCCATTTTATCCTTTTCTCCTACTTCTACCCAAGAGACCTGAATTGCCGCCACAGAGGACAGTGTTCGTGTGGTCTCCTGAGTCCACATCCCCCGCTTCTGTGGGGTCCCGGTGCTGTATTTGCCTCATGCCCCATAGGGTGCTGCCCTTATGAACTCTGGGGCCTTTGGGGTGGTGTGAAGGAGTCCGTGGGCTTCTTAGAACACATGGATCTGTTCGGTGGGTCCCCAGACCTCTGCTCCCAGAGCTCATGTCCCAGCTGGTGAGGAGGGAAAGGCAGTCAGATTCCAGGCCGGAGTGTGATTCTGTGGGAATACTGGGGTCAGTTAGGGAACAGGACTTGCCCATTGTAGGTAAGTGAGACAGCAAATAGATGATTCAAGAGCAAGGATTACTGCAAGAAGGTGAGACTCCTGTCGACGCACATTAGCAGAACCTGGAACCAGAGGGCAGGGACCAGGGGTCTTTACTCATTTCTTTTATGGGTAAAGAGACATGAAGAGACAGCCTGTCTCTGAAGCTCTGTGTTTGGGAAGCTTTGAGCCCAGTGAGTAGCAGGGTCTGCAGTATGAATACCTTTCCCTGGCGATCCGGGTCTCCTCTAAGGAAGTCTTCTGACTTCCCACTGACCACAGGAGGCACGCCAGCTTCATCCCTCAGGCTAGAGTTCTGATAATCGGGGCTGAGGGGTAAAATAAAATCCAGTCAGACAGACAGTGGGGAGACAGGTCCCTACTCTTTATTTGCAGGATCAATCAGGGACTCCCAGAAAGGAAGGAGAATGGTGAGGGGGCCCTAAGCTGGTGACGTGATCACCACAAGCTGAAGACAGGCTGATGGGGTGGCGGATGTGCCTTTAAACCTCACGTGCCTGGAAGCTGCGCATTGACCAAAGGAGGGAGGGAATTGCCAACCATGCACAGAGTGGGCAGGCGGTTCCAGGAGACAAGCAGCATGTTATTAAATTGGGCCTAGGCAGTTGGACGATAATGGAGAAAATGCAGGGATGCTATAATGAGTCCTCCCCAAGGGCGAGTTCAGCACCTGAGCCCTGTTCTGCTTGTATCCCAGTGACACTTGGGAGGTAGAAGAAACTGGGAGTAAGAGGACAATCTGGGGCTGAAGGGAGTGTCAGAGGCAAGTCGATCCTTGTTTTGTTGTCACGGAAACTTTGAGGCTGGTGGGACTTAGGCCAAAAGCTCAGAAGCACAGCCAAAATGTAGAAGCTTGCTACTCCTACGACTCGGCCTATAAAGAAGAGAGAAGCTGTCTGTACTTTGGGAACTACATTGTTGAAGGAAAAAAATCACTCCCTGCCTAATTAAGTTGCTTCCAAATTGGGGGAATGTGTGTCATTTCCTTTACCAAGGCCAATCAGCCCTGCTTCCACCATGGTCAGGACAGCCAGCCCCTACGTGATGCCATATAAATTGGATTACAAACTATATTCATGTTCAACTTGCACTAATCTATATAAATAAAATATGTACTTTGAAAAAAATTAGGCTACGTGAGTTTCAAATGGACTGTGATGTTATAGACTGCTTTCTCTTTGGTTCTGGGCCAGTGTCAGACGGGGACCGGCGTGATGGGCCTGGTGTCCTAGGGGCCATTTGTGTACCTTGTGGCCGTGTTAACATGGCCTGGGGGAAAGAAAGCTCTCCCATCATGTGGAGTCTCATTCCTAAACCGTCCTTCCCAGGGAGCGAGTGTAGGGCAGGGTTTCAGAGCACAGGCTTTGGTGTCCAGCCTGGGTACATCCAGCTGTCCTGCTGTCTAACTGTGACATTGTGTGAGATGCTTACCCTCTCTGAGCTCCCTCCTCCTGGCCCCCAACTTTATTATAAAATGGAGAAATGATTGTGCTTACTCTACAGAATTGTAGTATGATTTAAAAGTCTGGAATTAATGTATTTAATGTAGAAAATTTTAACTTTTATTAATAAAAATTTTTTGCATGCAAGTCAACTATTCCCTGCATTCTCTGGCACTAAAGAGAATGTTCATTCCTGTATCTTTATGTAGTCTCTCTTTTTCCTCTGAATCCTTAGGGGATCCTTATAACACCCACTTTTCATTTATCTCTTGAATCTCAACTGCTCCCAAAGTACAAAGTGCTGAGCAGATAGCTGTAAAATAAACTAAACCTTTCTCGGTGAACAGCTGGAAATGTCACATTGCTGGCAGCCAACAAGGAAACAAGAACAGGAGACCCGGATGGGATGTACATGTTTTCTGCAGGAAGCACCCAGTGTTTAAGACGAGGGGAGGTGCATTAGATCCCGCAGCCCTGCTGCTGCAGAGAGCAGGGGAGTTGGGGAGGTTCTGTGCTCACGCCTCCTGGGACAGTTCTGGAGGAGCACAGATGGACCCTTGTTCAGAGCTCGCAAGTGAGTTGAGGAAGGAATGCTCCCCTGCCTAAATGCTGTCTTTGGAGAGCAGGGCTGGAGCTACCCGTGTCATATTTTGGGCAGTAGTCCCAAGAGTGTCCCAGCCAGCTGCAGTGGGTAATTGTAACATACAGTTGGACCCCAGCCACAAAGTTGAAGGTATGCAGAGGTGAAGTGCTGCTGCAGGTTGGGTGGGATGGAGCAGAGGTAGGAAGTGGGCTGAGGGGTTCCCTCGGTGATCTTCCGGGCCAGGGTGGCTGACTGGAAGGACTCAGCAGCACAGTGGAAAAGACACGGGCTTGGGAGCTTCCCAGCTCCACGTCTTACTAGACAGATGACCTTGGGCGAGTTTTTCCTGACAGTGACTGTGAGAAGAAAGTTAACATTTGTAAAATATCTGACAGAATATAGACGCTTCGTAGATGATGGCTGTTCGTGTTTATAATATTTTAGAAGGGCCTGGAGGAAGAGCCAGGGCAGAGGAGAGCTGGAAAGGAGGTGCCTAATGTATCCTAGATACAGGGTCTGGAACCCAGTGTGGGGGTCTCCAAAACCAGGATAAGAGGAAGCATAAATCCAGAGACCTCAGCCCAGACCAGAGTGAACAGTGATCTGAGGGGAACAGGATCTCCCCAGGTTGGTACAGGGACTCTCAGCTGTTGGGCACTACAGCAAAGGGGTCACATCTGAGTAAAGGCAGAAACCTGGGCATGTTGGGTGGGGACACATCCAGTGAGAGCAAAGGAAATGGAAAACCTAAGTCTGCAGTGATTTTTGGCCTCTCTGCCTCTTTAGTGTTTACTGTCTGTCCTTTTCTCCATAGGCTTATGCTCAGGATATGTTTGGAATGAAAGGGAAAAGGGGCTTGTGGTGCCATGCAGACGTGCCCTAGACCAGGACCTTTACTCTTCATTAAGAGATGAAGAGGTTATAAGGACGTGGACATAGAAACCAAGTTCATGTTCTCGAGAATGTTCTGCAGGCTTTTCTTCATGCATCTGTCCTGCCTTTTGGCCTTTCACCCAGGGCAGGTGTAGGTCCCATGCCCACCAAGACCTCTGTATCTCCTCCACGTACTCAGACTGGACAGTACTCAGTGGACGCTTAGCAGATGCTGCCGACTGCTGGAGACGGGGACTCTGACCTTGGACTCGCTCTTCTGAGGGTAGAGGAGCTGCTTCCTATTCTGCAGCTCTGCACCACATGTTCAGTGTGAGCTGTTTCTAGCCAGTCGTGGAATACGCTATTATTCCATCTACTCTCCATCCACCTCATGTCTGCAACCTTGTGAGGCAGAGAGAGCCAGCACTTGGCAGGGTTGCGTGTGCTGCTAGAATCCTGAGCTCCATCGTGGAGAAAGAACTTCCCCAGCTTTCCCTGTCGCTCCCTAAATCTGTATTCCGCAATGTCCCAAATTCATCTACTACACAATGGAAACCCTAGGTATGCAGTTGTGTATTTTTGCCTTAATCCTCACACAGCTTCATCTCATTTGAGATTCTAACCAGTATGAGGACAGGGACCACATCCTATTTACTGCCTCGGTTTCTCTGAGAGTTAGGGGTGCTGGGTTGGGCACACAGAGGCTCTGCCAGAACCAAGCGGTACCCCTCTTGCTTACTTTCATTTCTCAGCTCTGGGAGAACCCAACTTCCATATTTTATTCTGGTCAGTGAGGCTATACCTCAAGTTACCCGTGGGCTGGTCTGTCAGAACATCCTCCTCTCTTTGTCCTCTGAGAAGAGAGTAGTAGAAGGCCAAGAGCAGCCAGCCGGGCCCCACCACTCCAGCTGCTCTGATCAAACACCATTCCTGCCGCTTCTAGCTCTGGCTCCCCCAGCGCAGGCCAGAAACAGCTGATCAAACACATCAGGACAAGGTCAGTCCAGGGACCCACGGTCCCCTCCAGGGGAGATTTCACAGCCCTGCCATCAGGAGGGTCTGATAAAAATGGGCAGGGGGTGGGGACGGGGGCCTATGGGGCTGGCACAGGAGCAAACAGCTTTTCATGTTGTTTAAGGTTGAAACACCTGTGCTTCACGCAGGGTCCACACCAAGCCAGCATTTCCAGAAAGGCAGGGCTGGAGCTGAGGAGACGGGAGCTGTGTGTGCACGTATGAGTATGTGGGGGTGACAGAGATGTCAAGTAAGAGCGCATGTGGGTTTGGGAGCATGGGATTATTAGATTGTCACAGGATGACTTAAGATCCTCCCTCACTAAACTGTGACCCCTTCAAGGGCACGGACTGTGCATTATCCTCGTTCTCTCTCTTACATGCACACGTGTGTACCCAGCAGTTAGCCTGGCACATCAGGTGCCTGAGTGCACAGGTGTGTTAGACCTGAAGTTCTGGGACTCGGTAAGGTCCTGTTACCAGGCTAAAATGGTGCCTGGCTCCTGCTCCTACAGGACTCATCAGCCAGGTAAGGATTATATATGAGAAACAGGTACCAAAAACACCCATGCCCGTCCAGACTCAAGACCCAAAGATCCCAGCACCTGCAAATTCTGTGGGGGTTTTGGTTGGTTGGTTGATTTGTTGGTCTTTTTCATGGGTATGGGAAGGAAGAAGAAGATTAATATGTTTTAGAAATAGGCCAGGCGCGGTGGCTCACGCCTGTAATCCCAGCACTTTGGGAAGCCGAGGCGGGTGGATCATCTGAGGTCAGGAGTTCGAGACCATCCTGGGCAACATGGTGAAACCCCATCTCTACTAAAAATACAAAAATAGCCAGGCATGGTGGCGCATACCTGTAGTCCTAGCTACTTGGGAGGCTGAGTCAGGAGAATCACTTGAACCCAGGAGGTGGAGGCTGCAGTGAGCTGAGATTGTACCACTGCACTCCAGCCTGGAGAAGACAGAGCAAGACTCCATCTCAAAAAAAAAAAAAATTATCCTAATTAATGATTGGTGTTATTACGTGCTTACATTAGACACTGAATGAAGAACTTTTTGTAATTTGTTTTTTTTTTTGAGACAAAATCTCGCTCTGTTGCCCAAGCTGGAGTGTGGTGGTGCAATCTCGGCTCACTGCAACCTCCACCTCCCAGATTCAAGCCATTCTCCTGCCTAAGCTTCCCAAGTAGCTGGGATTACAGGCATGCACCACCACAGCTGGCTAATGTTTGTATTTTTAGTAGAAACGGTGTTTCACCATGGTGGCCAGGCTGGTCTTGAACTCCTGACTTCAGGCGATCCACTCACTTCGGACTTGTGAAGTGTTGGGATTACAGGCATGAGCCACCATGCCTGGCTCAGTAATTCTTATTTCTCAGAATTCTAGCACCAGCTCCATAACGTAGGTGCTGTTATCATCCCTGTATTACAGATGAGGAAACCAACACCAGAGAGGTGAAGTCGCTTTGCAGCAAGAGAGCAGCAGCATAGCTGGGATCCGAACCCAGCTGTCTGACTCCAGAGTCTGCTCTTAAATCCCTTGCTCTTTTTAAGCATTTCTTGTTTAATACCTAATCAGCCAGAAAATGTGGCTTATCCCCACTTCCCATGCCTTCAGCAGCCTTGCTGTCATACCTGGACTGTCGTCATAGAGCCGAGGACTCTCCACCTGCTCTCTCTCCTTTCCCGTCCCCCCGTCCATCCTGCCTGAGACAGCCAGGCAGGCCTAAAACTCTGCTTTTATCAGCCAGAAATGTGTCCAGGAGCAAAGGGTCATGTCCTTTGCCTTGTGTGGGATCAGTGGCCTGGGTCCTGTCACTTTTTTTAACCATTATGTTCTTCAGTTTCACCAGTCCTCAGTTGACACTTCACAGCTCACTTGGGGCTCTTCCTTGAGATGCAGGACAGCCAGAGATCCTGGCGCTCAGGAGACGCGTCTTGTATAAGCAGGTAAGCAGCAGAATCGGGAGCAGGGCCGGGCTCTGCGGAGGCCTGAGACCTGCGCTTCTCCCACTGCTGTAGTGGCACTGTGGAGCCTGCCTGGAACGAGCCCCTCCAGCCCAGGGGGCGCCTCATCAATGCAGGGGGCTTCCTGGACCTCACGCCCCCCCAGCGGCTTGGGCCATGTGGCCCCAGTGGAGTTCGTGTCTTGTTCTGGCATCAGCAGAACGGGTTGTCTTTTTTGTTTTTTAACTTTTAAGTTCAGGGATACAAGTGTAGGTTTGTTATACAGTTAAACTCATGTCACAGGAGTTGGTTGTACAGATTATTTCATCACCCAGGCATTAAGCCTAGTACCTACGAGTTATTTTTCCTGATCCTCTCCCTCCTCCCGCCCTACCCTCCAAAAGGCCTCAGTGTGTGTTGTACCCCCTGTGTGTCCACATGCCCTCATCATTTAGCTCCCACTAACAAGTGAGAACATGTGGTATTTATTTGGTTTTCTGTTCCTGTGTTAGTTTGCTAAGGATAATGGTCTCCAGCTCCATCCATGTCCCTGCAAACGACATGATATCGTTCTTTTTTATGGCTGAAGAGGGGTCGTCTTACCCATATGGTGTCCCCATTTCTGTCCCAAGCAGTGGTCAGTTAACTTGGAGCAACGGAGGCCTCACCTGGTAGGAGCAGGGCTGTGGGGCAGGTGGAGCACAGAAAGAGAGGAGGTGGCTAATGCGTGACCCCCCGGCCTGCCCTCCCTTTTGCATGGATAATGGTAGTCCCATAATGCCTTATTCTGGAATCACTCTCTGCTATTTTTAGATACTTTCATATACATTATTTCTTTTGATCCTTACAGTCACATGAAAGTTTAGAGTAGGTATCTTTATTGTTACCTCTTTTTACAGGAAAGGGATTCAGACAGTACAAGACCTCAGCCTGAGACGCAAGGCTTCTCCGCTAGTGAGAGGTGGAATTGGAGTCCAGGTTTTTGACACCAAACGCAGGCTTTTCTCCACCTCGCTGTGCTGCCTGTTACACTTCCCTGCATTTCACAGCACTTTCAGTCATTTACACGCTTGGTTCTGGCAGCAGTGCTTTGAGGCTGGAGGGGCGTGGATGATTATTTTGCAGATGAAGAAATCGAGGTTTCAGGACAGTTGGTTGTTCCGTCACATGGCGAGTCAGTAGCAGAACTGCAGTGAGAACAGCTGGACCCAGCATTACATCCACTTGGCAAGGAGAAGTGCCTCTTAGGCCATGCAAGTGAGGAGACTCCGGCACAGCCCAAGTCCTAGCAGCAAGGGTGGGTGAGAGCTGCCATTTGTTGACCTCTGCCCTGGGCCAGAGCGCGTGTATACCTCATCCCCAACACAGGTGCCACACCCACAGTCACTGGCTGGTAGGACTCTGTGATGGCGACAGTGGTCCATTCTACACTGTCCACTGTGGGAGCCACTAGTCGTGTGTGACTGTTGGGCACTTCAGATGTGGCTAGTGCACCTGAGGAACCATAGTTTTAATTTAAATAGTCCCATGTAGCTTCGTAGCTGCTGTTACTGGACAGCGTAGAACTAGATGAAGGCTCAGAGGGTTGAGGGTCACACAGGAAGTAGCTGAGTCCAGATTCAAGTCTGGGTCTGTGAGATTGCAAAGCCTGTGGCATTTCCACTGGTGCCCTGTGTTGGGAGGGCGATGTGCGCGAGTGGCGGACATTGGCTGCAAGGTTCAGAAGGCTTCATTTCATTTCGTGAAGGCTGCCCCTCGCTCCCTGGCTATGCGCTCGGACAGCCACGTCACCGCTGTACCCTCCTGCGTCTTCATCCTCATCGGTGCTGATGCTGTTGTATTGACCACCTGTAACCCCATTTCACGGAGTCAACAGAGGCTCAAAAAGATTGAGAAACTTGCCCAAGGTCACCAGCTTTTACTGGAAGGGTCACATTGGCATAAATACAAAATACCCTATTTTTGCTCCTGTTTCTCACCAGCTCCAGACCAGAGCTAAAGCAAAATGAGAAAGCGCCACAGAGGTAGCCAGGAAGCCCTCCCACTCCCCAACACACACCTCGCTGGCCCCTATCTTTGAGAAGACAGCATTGTACTGAGCATGCTGTCTGAGCACAGCCACTACTCCCAGAGAGTGGACAGAGGGCCAGGCACGCCACTCCTGGGGGGCAGCCTCGCCTGTGTATTTGCAGCTTTCTCACAACTATTCTAGAAAGCACTTGCTTCAAGCAAACATTTTTTTAAAAAGCATACATAATCTTAACTACGATTTTTGTTTCATCATGGAACAAGATGTGTTAGTTCCAGCACACTTACTATGCAAGTCATGAGAAGACGCAACTCATTGTCACTCGTGAGCTGTGTGACCTTGGTCGAGTCTCTTCAGCCCCACCCCCGCAGGTGGATTAGATAACCTCCACGAGCCCTCCTCCAACGTTTCTGATTCCTTGGGTAGCATGGGAAGTAGAGAAACCAGGGTTCTGGCTCGGACTGCCACTTTCACGGTGTGCGACTTACCTCTGAGCCTTGGGCTCCTCATCTGTAAGGATGCCATTCCCGTGGAGTGGGAGCACCGAGCAAAATCTGGCACAAGAAGAGCCTGGCGTGGGGCCGCCATGGGGCACATGCTCAGTGAAGGTCCTGATAACACTTTTGTGCTGCATGCACAAGACCCAGCAATACCCCATAGCCGCATCTCAAGGAGTAAGGAAAAGATGTTGGAAGAAGTCTCTGTCCTCAACTGGGAGGAGAAACATGTCCTCTTTGGGCCAAGATGGTGGCACCAGTGCTGAGAACGGCACCAAAGAGCCTCCTGTGGCAGCTTTCACTGCAGGGCAGCCTTGCCCCCTCACCTTAGTGGGTGTGGGCTTTGGGGGCTGTACCCACCACTGGCACAGCTGGGAGGATCTGGTAGGGACACGTAACAAAAGCATTCAGTCCTGGAAGAGGGAGATTTCCCTGAGCTGAGGGGAGGGCATGGCTCAAGAGAGGCGCAGGGCACGAGGATAGTGGCTCAGCCATCCCTGCCAGCCCTGGTCTGAAGCAAGCCTAGAGTCCAGGATAGCCCCCAGGCTGACAGTCGGGGATATGGAGTCAGATGGTCAAATGTCAACACTGTTGCTGCCGGGCGCTGTGATTCTGAGCACGCTCTTGATGCTCTGTGAGCCTTATTTTTCTCATCTGTGAAATGGGGAGGGTAGGGCGTAGAATGTAATACCCATGAAGGCCCTTGTGTGATGCCAGGCCAGGGCAGGCTCAGTGGTGGTTATTCGCTTCCTGGGGCCTGACCCAGCTGTTAAGAGGAGAAGGCTGTGCTTGATGCTCTGGCCTCTGGTGTCCATGAGGCAGCAGAGAGGAGTGAGTCTGCTAGGAGCCCCACTGCTGATCTCGGGAAGGCTGTGACCTTGGCGCCAACTGGGAGAGCCAGGGCCTGAGATCTGGGGCTGCTGGCGTCCAAGTCTCTTGGGTTAGGCCTGGCTGGCTGGGTGATCAAGACCAGAACCCCAGGTTTGGGGAGGGCTTCCTTATCTGACCACTCAGGAGCCCTGAGGATAGGATCTCCTGGACACCGTGGGTCACCCCCATCTTCTGGTCAGAACCTTTCTCACAGGCCTTCCTGGGGGCTCGGACCTAGACTGCCAAGGGGACAGGGGTCACAGAGCTTCAAGATTCCCAACCTGGAACTGTGAGTACCCTCAGCCAAGCACACACACTCAGGGCCATCCTTCTCCCCATCCACCAACCCACACCCTCTGCCAGCCTGTCCCACCCAGCTTCCCCTCTTCCTGCAAGCCCAGCCCAAATGTCTCCCACTGCAGAAAGTGACCTCTATGACCTCAGCCAGGGACGCCTTCCCTGGGCTCCTCCATACTTTGTACAACCCATAGTATTGAGCATGTGGTCACGTGTGTTCATGTCTTTTTATTACTTTTTTTTTGATAAAATAACGTAACATAAAATCTACCTTTTTAACCATTTTTAAGTGTCATGTTTAGTAGCATTACGTACATTCTCGCTGGTGCAACCACCATTACTACCTGTCTCCAGAACTTTTTCATCATTTCATACTGAAGCTCTGTATCCATCAAACATTCTCATTGCCCCAGAAAGAAGCTTCGTATCTGTTATCAGTCACTTCCTGTTCTCTCCCCAAACCACCCCGACCCCGACCCCACCGTGGCAACCAACATTCTACCTCCTGTCTCTAGGAAATTGAGTGGTCTAGGTGTATCATAGAAGTAGAATCATACAGTATTTGTCTGTGTTCGTGTCTTTTTTCCTTTTTTATTTTTTGAGACAAGGTCTCTGTCGCCCACGCTGGAGTGCAGTGGTGCCATCGCGGCTCACTGCAGCCCCAGGCGCCCAGGCTCAAGTGATCCTCATGCCTCAGCTTCCTATGTAGCTGGGACCACAGGTGGAGCCACCACTCTCAGCTAATTTTTTTAAATTATTATTTTTAGTAGAGACGCGGTCATACTATGTTGCCCAGGCTGGTCTCGAACTGAGCTCAAGTGATCCGCCTGCCTTGGTCTCCCAAAATGCTGGGATTACAGATGTGAGCCACTGCACCCAGCCTGTGTTCACGTCTTAATCCTCCACAGGGCCTTGTGACTAGTGACTGAGCAAAAAGAGCAAATGAAGAGGCAAAGAATGCTACCGCCATGCCTGAGACTTCCTGAGACAGGCACAGTCCCCTGCCTCACCCAGCTCCTAAACTCCTAGAATTCATTCATTCCCTTGTGATGACCAGACAGCATTGTAGATGTGGAGACCCCACAGTGAACAGAACAGACTGCAGTCCCTGCCTTTATGGAGCTCACAGTTGAGTCGAGACAGTAAAAACATATATAGTCTGCTAGATAATGGTGAGCCCAGGGAGAAAAATTAAATTGGGGGGGCAGGGGGCAGACAGGAAGTACCAGGCAATGTTGCAATTCTGGGGTGGCCAGGAAAGGCCTCACTGATTCAATGACTTGAGCAAAGACCTGCTGGCTTTGAGGGAGTGGCCGTGTGAATGTCTAGGGGAGGATGTTCCTGGCAGAGGGACAGCCAGTGCAAAGGCCTGGAGGCAGGAACATGCACAGCCTGCTTAAGGATGCCTGGGAGGCCAGGGGGGCTGGAGCACAGTGCGCATAGGGGAGGGTAGTAAGAGATAAAGTGAGAAAGTGGTCAGGCCCCAGAGTATGCAGGGCCTTCTAGGTTGTTTTAAGGCTGTGGCCAGTGAAGGGTTTTGAGCAGAGGTGCTGCAGCTGCTGTGCAGAGAATGAAGATAAGGTAGGGAGCGGGGGGTGGTGCTGGGAGGTTACTTATGGGGCCATTGCAATATCTCATCGCAGCAGAATTTCATAAAAATGAAAATGAAGCCACAGCCAGAAAATATTTCTGAGTGGCTCGTTTGTTAACCAAGCAAGGAAAATGATGGCGTGGACACGGATGACAGTGAGGAGTGATCAAGTGATGCCCACCGGGTCCGCAGATGGACTAGATGTGGGATTTAAGAAAAAAGAGGTTCAAGGATAATTCCCAATATTTTTGGTCTGAAAGTGGAAGCATGAAGTTGCCAGGTGCTTTGCTTAGGACAACCTCAAGAAGGCAGGGAAGACAGAGCACACGGGGCATGTGGGCTGAACTCGAGAGCCTACTGCATGTCCAGGTAGAGAGGTGCGAGTCTGGACTCAGGTGGTAAGGTCACCCTGTCCACTGTTCCTTCATTTTCTGGGATCTGGGCTAGCACCTGGCATCACCAGAGCTGCAGCTCAGACTCTCTCCCTCCTCGACGAGGGGCAGAGACCAGGTGTCACGATGTGCCCCTTCTTCATCCATCCATCCATCCATCCATCCATCCATCCATCCATCCATCCATCCATCCATCCATCCAATGCGCCCTGCTCATCTCACCTATGTCGGGCACAGTACCAAATACAGGAATGAGTATGACGTGGCCTCTCCCCTCCACAGGCCCACAGTCTGGTTACAAATTCTCTACCCTCCTCCTCTGGCTTCTGCCCCTCATTCCTCCCTTGGCCATCAGTAAAGCGTCTTTGGATCAGGCAGTCTTTAAGTGCCCCACCAACTTGGCCCTCCCATAACCTCAACTTGCCCATCCCTGCCCTCCTCTGGGCCAGGCCCCCACAGCCTGGGCAGAGCTGGGGGATGGATCTGTGTTGGCTTCCTGCTCCCAGAACAACCATCTGACCAACAAATGTGCCCTGACAACAGTTTTGCTGTCTTCATCTTCCACCGAGAGGTGGTGAACTGTGGTGAAGCAATTAAGTCAACCTAGCAAATGAGGTTTGCAGTGCGCAGGACTCACCAGTAAGTGACTGGGGTCAAGGCATGCACTCCCAAGGGGGCTGGCTATTGGGGGAAGAAAAATCTTGCTGTTTTTATTTACAAAGTAGACACATAGTACATACACAGATACATCGTATGTCTGTAGTATTAAAATGTTTAGGGAAGGCCGGGCATGGTGGCTCACTCCTGTAATCCCAGCACTTTGGGAGGCCGAGGCAGGTGGATCACTTGAGGTCAGGAGTTTGAGACCAGCCTGGGCAACATGGTGAAACCCCATCTCTACTAAAAATACAAAAATTAGCCAGGCATGGTGGTGCCTGCCTGTAATCCTAGCTGCTTGGGAGGCTGAGGCAGGAGAATCACTTGAACCTGGGAGGTGGAGACTGCAGTGAGCCGAGATTGCACCACTGCACTCCAGCCTGGGCAACAGAGTGAGACTCTGTCTCAAAAAATAATAATAATAAAATTAAAAATAAAAATGTTTAGGGGAGAAAATGTCCTAAAAGGATCCCTGGGAAATAATACTGGGAAAAAATGGTGAGTAACACCACGTTAAGGGAAGGAGGGGAGGGTCAGGGCTGAGAGCCACACTCATTTGGCCACAGTCCTGGTACTAGGGAGAGAGGGGTGATCAAACTCAGAGACACTGCCCTTAAGAAGCTCACAATCTAGTGAGTGAGAGGCAATAAAGCAGGCAATCATTATACCCAATGACGAGAGCCATGCCAGAGCCGGGGCAGGGAGGGAAGTGGAGTAGGGGAGGGGCTTCACATCAGGGAGGCTCCTGAGACTGGGCCAGGCAAGGTTGCAGCAGGTGAATTTAGATAGCTCGGGGAATGCCAGCCCATTGACCCCAGCTCCTTGTCTAGAAGCAGTCCACAGATGTCTCCATAGACTAATCCCCCCATAGACTGATCCCCTTGGGCAGGGTGGGGCACAGACAGGGTTGAAGGGAAGCCTTCAAGTTCAGCTCAGTATACCTTCTTGCCAGTGCCTGGAAGATGCTGGAATCCCCCTGTTAGAGCCTTGTCCCTCAACCTGAGAGATGTATCTTAATGGCAACCTGATAGAATGGAAAGAATTCTAGACCAGGTGCCAAAATAACAGAGTCTTGGTCCCAGCTATGCCCCTGGTGTCTAGAGTATCCTGGGAGAGGCCAGCTCTCTCTCAGTCTCGACTCCCTACCTCTAAAATCCCTTCCCCCACCCACTTCACATGGGGGTCGGGCAGGAGAGGCCCACAGACACCATCAGCCACAGCCTGTAGATCTGTGAGCTCACTCACTCACGCCTGCGATGAGCAGGCGAGGAGACTGAGGCATGGAGAAGTGAGTCACTTGCCCAAGGTCACACCTGTTTTAAGAGGGAGCCAGGATCGTATCCCAGTGGCACTGATGGGGTGAGCGGGGAGAGGCGGGGGTGGTTCAGGGGAGGCGGATGCGCTGGCCCTACAGGCCCTCTGCTCAGCTCTCCCATGGGTGGCCCTGGGCTGTCCGTCCGAGAGCCACGATCCCTCACTCTTCCAGAGGCTGTTTATAAGCAGAGCACGTGCTGAGGAGATGGGCTCAGTGGCAGCTGGGGGCCCTGGAGACCCTGAGCTGGGAAAGGGAAGGCCCACGGGGCCCTGGAGCTGTCTTCACAGGCCTTCAACTGTCAGAGGGATCTATTTAGGACACAGATCTGACCACACCGTGGCCCATCCTCACCCCCCACAGTTCCTGAGATGAAACCCTGGCAGCTTAGCCAGACAGTGCCCTCCGAGACCCGACCTCTTCAGCCTCGTCACTCATTCTCCCCTGCCTCGGACTTCACTCTCAGGTCGGCAGACTACCAGCAGCCTCCATCTTCCCACCAGCTCTGCCCAGCCCCATTTCTGGGGCAAGAAGGAAGTGCGGCCGTTCCTTCACTGAGCCTCTGCATGTGCTGTCCCCGTGCCAGAGGGCCCTTCCTTGGCCTTTTCCTGACCAACACCTGCTGACACTTTGAGCCGTGACTCAGATGTCACCTCCTCCAGGAAGTCCTCCTGTGTGCTGCTTCTGCACCCCATCCTTCTCCTGATCCTTGAACTTAGGCTCTACTGCAGTCATCTGTGTCTGTCTCAGCAACACAGGCCGGGTCAGAGTCGGCATCTGGGTGTGGACTGCTCACATGGCTGCCCTCACAGGAAGGCCAGAGCAGCCAAGGCAAGTGCTGTTTTCCCCATTCAACAAGTGAAGAGATGGAGTCTTGGGAGAGTAACTGGCCCAAGGTCATACAGGTATTAGGAGGTGGAGCAGGGGTTGAAGCCCTGAGTCTGGCATCAGAGCACTCATGGGGCAAGGTGAGTCTGAGGTCTGCAGTCTTTAGAGACCTTCAGTGACACTGGGGTTCTCAGACATCACCTTCTCCAACAGTGTGGACAGAGCCCTCACTGTCCACACTCCCCACAACAGTCCTATGCCACTCTCCATCCTCCCACCGTCTTAGTCTTTTACAGAGCACTTAGCAGGATCGAAAGTTTTATAGGCCGAGTACGGCAGCTCACACCTGTAATCCCAGCACTTTGGGAGGCTGAGGCAGGTGGATCACTTGAAGTCAGGAGTTCGAGACCAGCATGGCCAACATGGCAAGACCGCATCTCTCCTAAAAATGCAAAAATTAGCCAGATATGATGGCATGTGTCTGTAATCCCAGCAACTTGGGAGGCTGAGGCACGAGAATCACTTGAACCCGACAGGCGGAAGTTGCAGTGAGCCGAGATTGAGCCGGGCAACAGGGACAGACTCTGTCTCAGAAAAAATAAAGTTTTATAAATGTCTTTACTCGTTGGCCTGTCTCTGAGAGCCACACAGGGGCAGGGACCCAGCCCGCCTTGTTCCCTGTTCACTGTTGGGTTCCCAGTGCCTAGGCCAGTGCAGTGCTCAATACGTTTGCTGCACGAACGAGCATTGAGCATGTGCCTGGCGATGGCGAAGCACGGTCTGTCATCCTCTTGGTCGCCCCAGCCACTCGTGAGCCAGGCGTTCTGCACATTTTTCGGATGAGGAAGTGGAGCTCCAGAGAAGTTAAGGGCCTGGCTCAGGGTCACTGAGAAGTGGCTTGGTGGTCAGGTTTGTCTGATTCCAAAGCTCGCACCCTTAGACTCTGGGCCACTAATAAGGGTGCTACACCCGGCAAGGCTCACAGACTGGCCCAAAGTCACCCAGCCAGCTTCTGCTCATTCTTCACACAGCTTTCCGCTGGGTCCCCCGAGGGCTTAGGCGTGGAGCAGGTCATATTTTCAGTACTTTCATTCTGCCTTTTATTAAGCCATGTAAGGGCTCTGCAGACTTCATAATTGTCCACAGTTCAGCTTCGCCTTTTTTTCCCCTTTGCAGTTTTTAAAATGAACACACTCCTTCAGCAGCTGCAGCGTCATTAATTCTCTGGCCCCATCCTTGATGAGGCCTCAGGCCCGGGGTCGGGCTCCTCTGATGGCCCTGGCAGGAGCCTTTTCAAGCTCCTAATCCACTTGGCAGTTGTTTGAACTCTCAGAAATTATGCCTTCTCATCTCGTCCTAATGAACTCGTAAGCCCGGTGAACGCCTTGGGAGATAGTGCTTGTTCTTCCCGGCTCTGTCCCTGAAAGAGAAACTCAAGCCTTCCAAACACTCCTTTTGCTTTCCCTTCCGGGCCTCAGTCTCCCCGCCTGTGCAGTGGAGGCTCGGAGTCTCTGGCATGGAAGCGCTCTTCCAGCTTAGACATTCCAGAGCAGGGACAGTGCCATTCCCTAGAAATAGAAGGTGAGCCACACGTGTCATTTTAAATTGCCTAATAGTCATATTAAAAGGGTAAAAGGAAGCAAGAGAAATTAATTTCAATAATGTGTTTTATCTAGACTACCTATATTTCAAGCGCTCAGTGGCCACATGTGGCTGGTGGCTACCGTACTGGAGAATGCCGTTCTAGAATTCTTGTCTTGTTCTGCCCCCAGCCTTTCCTCTCACCCTTCCTGGGGCTGTGGGCTGCCCTCGTTCTCCCAGTCCCTACCCACCTGACTGAGTGCCAGCCTGGATGGCAGTTACAAAGCCGTGACACCAAGAGTTGGGCTCTGCGGGTGAGGGGTCCTGCTTGGCCGTGAAGGTACACGCAGCCTCCAGAAGGCTTCTCACCCTGCCCCGCGTGGGAGGAGGAGATGGAAGGGGAGAAGGGCACTGCCTCCCTATTCGAAACCCCAGGAAAGGCAACATCATGGGGAAAATAGATCTCAGAACGTGAGTTCCATTTTGGGGGAGGAGGTGTCCCTTCAGCTCAGAATCCATCAAACCAGGTGCTGGGCTAAGCCCCTGGCACGAATCATCTCATTTTATGCTCCCAAGGGTCCTGTGAAATGGGTCATATTCGAGGCTGAGCACAGTGGTTCACACTTGTAGTCCCAGCTACTCAGGAGGCTGAGTCGGGAGGATCACTTGGGCCCAAGAGTTCGAGGCTGCAGTGAGCTGTGACTTTGCTGCTGCACTCCAGCCTGGGCAACAGAGCAAGACCCTGTCTCAAAAAAAAAAAAAAAAAAAATTCCAATTTGGGAGGCGGGGGGGAGAGAAAATAATAAATAAATAAATATGTACACTATTCAGATCCTGATTTTTACAGAGGAGGAAACTGAGGCTCAGAAAAAGGAGTGGCTCTTTTCCTTGTTCCTAGATCCCTCTTTCATTCAGTCGCTCCCTTTCCTTCCTTCTTCCCAGCTGTGTGTGTGTGTGTGTGTGTGTGTGTGTGTGTGTGTGTGTAGGGCATAGCGCGAGGGCTTCGTGGGAAATAAACTCCCTTCCCACATGCAGCCTTGGTTGCGGGCATTAGAGCTCCTGCCTGCAAACTGCCTGATGCTGGGGGGTCAGGGTGGCGGGGAGACCCATGCTGAGCAGGACTCTGCAACAGCTGAAGTGGGAGTGGGGCTGTGGGAGGGAACGGGGGCTGGAAGGTGGAACTTTCTTCTCCCACTGGATGCCCGGAGCCCAGGCCCCCTCACAGCCCTCTGGATCTTGCCGGTCTGGTTCCTGCTGGGATCCCAGGCCCCGTGCCCAAGGGACTGGCACTGAGCAGGTGCTCCTGCTGTCCTCATCCTGCCTCTCTGCCTCCCTCCCCTCCTGGCTCTTCTCCTGCTCCCCACGGACTTCCTCAAATCCCAGTCTCCACCTCTGCCCTCCAGCTCCTTGCGGGTCCCTCTATCTGTCTGGGCCTCTCTTGCCCTCTCCCTCAGTCTAGCTTGACTGGTCACTGTCTTCTGGCCTCTCTCTGGCTGCCTGTCTCTCTCTTTCTCTCTCTCTCCACACTTCTCTTGCCTTTTCTCCTCTGGCTCTTCTCTTCCCATCTCCTTTCTCTGTTGCTGTGTCTCCCCAAGGCCCCAACCTCACCCTCATCCTCTGACTCTCTCCTGGCCTTCTCCTCTCTCTTCATCTCTCTCTCTTGCTCTCTCTCCCTCTCTCTCCATCTCTTTCTCTCTTTCCATCTCTCCATCTCTCTCTCTCCCCATCTCTCCCTCTTTCCTCCTCTCTCTCCATCTCTCTCTCCCCCCTCTCTCCATCTCTCTCCATCTCCATCTCTTTCTTCC
Source organism: Theropithecus gelada (assembly GCF_003255815.1). Taxonomy (NCBI): domain Eukaryota; kingdom Metazoa; phylum Chordata; class Mammalia; order Primates; family Cercopithecidae; genus Theropithecus; species Theropithecus gelada. Next base: position 50,057,514 of record NC_037668.1, read on the forward strand.
CTGTCCCTCTCCATCTCTCTCCCCCACCTCCATCTATCTCTCCCCCTCTCCATCTCTCTCCTTCTGTCTCCCTCTATCTCCATCTCTGTCTCCCCCTCTTCCTCTCCATCTCTCTCCCCTGCCTCCATCTCTCTGTCCCCCTCGTCTCTCTCTCTCCATCTCTCTCTTTCTGTCCCTCTGCATCTTCTCCCATGTCCCTCTCTTTCTCCATCTCTCTCCATCTCTCTGTCCCTCCCTCTCTCCCTCCCTTTCTCTCCTCTCTCACTCCATCTCTCTCTTTCTCCCCTCTCTCCCTGTCTCTCCCCCCTCCCTCTCTCTCCCTGTCTCTTTCCCCCCTCTCTCCATCCCTCTCTCTCTGTCCCTCTCTCGCCACTCCATCTCTTCTCTCTCCCCCATCTCTCCCTCTCTCCCTCTGTCTCTCTCCCTCTCTCTCTCTGTCTTTCTCTCTCCCTCTCTCTCTCTCCCCCCTTCTCTCTCCTCTCTCCATCTCTTTCTCATCTCTCTCTTTTTCTGTCTCCCCTGCTCTCTCTCCATTTCTCTCTCTCCATCCCTCTTTCTCTCTCCCTCTCTTCCCCTGCCCTCTCTCCCTCTCTCTCCATCTCTCTCTCCATCCCTCTCTCCATCCCTCTTTCTCTCTCCCCCTCTCTCCCTCTCTTCCCCTGCTCTGTCTCCCTCTCTCTCCATCTCTCTCTCTCCCTCTTTCTTGTCCCTCTGCATCTGTTCCCATGTCCCTCTCCCTTCCACACCCCTCTCTCCCTGTCACTTGTTTGTGCCTCTCCTCCCCAGCTTCAGTGGCGCCCCGCTCCTTGCTCCTCTCGGCCTCCAGCCTTTCCTCCTTGGGAAGGCAGGCGCCGCGGCAGCCAGCAAGAAGCCCCACTGGATGACAGCCGAGCCCAAGCGTCCCTCGGAGCTGTCACCGAGGAAATCACACACCAGCTCCTGAAATTCAAATTAGAGTTTTGCTGAAGCTGCTAAAACTCATCAAATACTATCTTTGAAGTCCGCTAGCAAGCTGGTCATTGCTCTTAAAAGAGTCCCTGTTGGAAATGAGATGGTAGAAGGAGGGTTCAGGCAGGGCCTCTATCCCGGGGCCTGGGAGTGGGGGCCCCTCCTCCCAACCACCCTCCCAGACATGCCCAGCACTGATGGCTACTGTCTGGGGGCTCCCTCAATGCAGGCTCTCTGGGTCGGCTCCCAGCCTCGCCAGGCCAAGATCCCACTGCCGCACAGAGAAAGGAGCTCTGGGGTAGCGGTCTGACTGTGAGCTCTGGGGTCAGACACCAGCGTCCAGGTCCCCATCTCTCTGCTGCTGCCTAGCCTTGTGACCCAGGGCAACTGACCTCATCTTTCTAGGCCACTTCTGCAAACTGGGATATGAGTATTTAGCCCTAGGGTGTAGTAAGGTGTTGCATGAAAAGCACCCAGCACATCCTTGCTGCTCAATAAATGACCATTGTTTGTATCAAAGTTAACAGTTTCAACAACACATGCAGTCATTAATAATAACAGGCACAGCAAATACATGTCAGGCATTGTTTTAGTTTGTTGTTTGTTTGTTTTGTGACAGAGTTTGGTCTGTCGCCCAGGCTGGAGTGCAGTGGTATGATCTTGACTGACTGCAAACTCCGCCTCCCAGATTCAAGTGATTCTCCACCTCAGCCTCCCAAGTAGCTGGGATTACAGGAGCACATCACCATGCCTGGCTAATTGTTGTATTTTTTGGTAGAAACAGGGTTTCACCATGTTGGCCAGGCTGGTCTTGAACTCCTGACCTCAAGTGATCTGCCTGCCTCAGCCTCCCAAACTGCTGGGATTACAGGTGTGAGCCACCATGCCTGGCCAGGCATTGTTTTAAGAGCTGTATTTATATTAACTCATTCAATTCTCAGAACAACCCTATGAGGAAGCTACTCTTTAATTTTTGTAGAGATGAGGTTTTGCTGTGTTGGCCAGGCTGGTCTTGAACTCCTGGCCTCAAGTGATCCACCTCCCTCAGCCTCCCAAAGTGCTAGGATTGCAGGCATGAGCCACCGTGCCCAGCTGGAAGTGACTCTTATTATTCCCATTTTATAGATGAGAAAAATGGAGCCCAAGAAGGTAAGTAACTGGCTCGTGGTTCCTCCCCCACCTACCATCTCCCCAGCCTCTTTTCCAGTCTCTCCTCTCTGGTTCCCAACCCCAGGCCTGGAGGTCTGTCCTGAGCCTGCCCTTTGCCAATTGCCTGCACTTAAATATTTTCTGGTCACCTCTGCCTGCCCCTTCCAGGACCCCTAACCCTATAGTTAGTCCCTTCCAAGGGGGCGGCCTGCCAGATGAGGCTGTCACCACATGGCCAGCCTGCCTGGAGTCTCCGTCCCTTCCAGCCAGGCCTGCCTGCTTTTCCCCCATCACCGTCGCCCACCCTAGTCTGACCTTTTCCATCACAGATCATCCACTGGGGTTTGGTGTTATTACAGGCTACCACCGGGCAGGGACAGGCAGCTTTCTACTCAGTAACTTAAACATAAAAGTCCTCGACACCCTGCCTCCTGTTCTCTATGACTGATGACTCCTGGAAAGGGCAAAGTGAACCCACACTGAGATGGAAGGATTGAGCCCTGCGGCCCTCGGGGACATGAGGGGAAGGCCCGCTGTGTGTGGAAAAGGCACCCAGGAGGGATTGTCCGGCATGGGTCCCGCCCGACCCTGTACCTGGCATCTTAGAAGGATGGTCCCGGAGCAAGCACGCCTGTGGCACAGTCGGTGGAGCACACCGTGAGAGCAGCTGCCCCACAGAGCGGCCCCAGCCCTAGAAATGACCACATGTGTCAGGCCTCAGGTGGCTGCAGAGCCAGCGGGAAACCCCCCAACCACCACTCAGTTTCAGCCAGCCGTCTGCAGGACGCTGCTATGGCCAAGGCCTGTGCCAGAGCCTGCCAACTTCGAGCTGCCCTGTCGTCTTTCATTCACTCAGCAAGCCTGTGTGGATCCCCACCATGTGCCAGGCCAAGCCTTGGAGAAGTCACCACCCAGCCCCCTTCACGTCCCCAGGGCCTGGAGAAGAGACACCACCCAGCATGACTGTGCCACTGTGACGAGTTCTGTGATGTGGACATTCAGGAGGCTGAGGCAGCTCTAAGGACACCTGACCCAGATGGGGGAATCAGGGAAGGCTGTGAAGACCTGAAGTTGGGGTCATTTGAAGTGGAGTTCACAGGCAGAGGGCCAGGGTGAGCAGGAGTGGAGTGCGCCAGCTGGGGCAGCAGCTGAGGGGAGCAGAGAGGCCTTGGTGGACAGGAGTGGGAAGTTCAGAGTGGTTCCTCCCTGGAGCTGGGGAGGCAGGAGTGGTGAGACCCTCAGCTGGAGAGAGTAGCAAGAACCGGGCCACGGGACTCTCTTGGCGGGGAATGGCCCAGAAGGGATTCCGGAACGTTTCCTGAAGATTTACTCTAAAAGGATTTGGTGGCTAAGTTCAGGCCTAAGAAACTTTCCCTGAGTCTCTACCACGTGCCTCGAACCTAGCGCTGTCTGAGCAAAAACGACTGCCCACAGAGGCAGCACCCCGCCCCCACAGGGCCTCCTCAGCCCCGAGTGCACCGCAGGCTCTGGGGTGCCACAGCTGCCAGGCCACCATCTCTGCCCAAGCTGTAGGGACCACAGGCAGCCCACACCCACCCACCACTCGGTTCCAGCCGGCCCTCCGCAGGATGTTTCTATGACCAGGGCAGGACAGGAAACTTTTCAGATAAGGAAACCGAGGCCCAAAGATAGGGAGGCCTTGGTCACACAGCAGTTAGCAGCAAGGCCAGGACCTGGAGCCTGGGCTTCCCATCTAGGGCTTTCTTTTTTTTTTTTTTTTTTTTTTGAGACAGAGTTTTGCTCTTGTTGCCCAGGCTACAGTGCAATGGCACCATCTCGGCTCACTGCAACTCCGCCTCGTGGGTTCAAGCAATTCTCCTGCCTCAGCCTCCTGAGCAGCTGGGCTTACAGGCCACCATACCCAGCTAATTTTGTATTTTTAGTAGAGACAGGGTTTCTCCATGTTGGTCAGGGTGATCTCAAACTCCCAACCTCAGGTTGAGACCCGCCCGCCTCGGGCTCCCAAAGTGCTGGGATTACAGGCGTGAGCCACCGCGCCCAGCCATCCAGGGCTTTCAACACAACCTTGTGGAACTCAAATGAAGCCTGAGGGTCTTGTTTAGGGAATTTCACTGATGGCCAAGGCAACAGGATGTACCATGGCAGCAAGCCCATGGCCCCTTGCCTGCTGTGCGCCAGGTGCGTGCTGTGTCCTCGGGGGCTATGCCAAGGAACAAGAGGAGAGCGGATATTAAATAGCATCCGACCAACATCAAAACCTTTTTGTAAGGATGCAGGGAATGAGCGAGTGCTATGCAAATATAAAGTGTAACGTGGAAGCGGGGAGGCCACGAGGGAAGGAGGTCTGCTGTCCGCCCCCAGTATCCCGTCCCTAAGCCAAGGGGGCTACGGCACCACTTCCCAGGCTTTCCCATCCTACCCTCTGTGCCGCTCACTGAGCCTGTGTAGGCACGCGCGCGTGTGCACGGCCTGCATGTGCACGTGTGATGAGCAGGAGCCGCTGACAAGTGCCCCAGGTGTATTTTGGGGGCCATTAAAGCTCCGTGTTTAATGGCTGGAGCCACAGTGGTCACGGCTGTCACCAAGGATTTCACGGGCTCCTTTACATCTTTAGCTTCCTTCTTCCTAGACGACTTTATCATCCCCAGCGCCCCCAGCCCCTAGGCAGTGATGGGGAGAGGAGGTGGGGCCAGAGCGCTGAGCTCCCGCACGTTTGGGTTCACAAGCTCTGGTAGAGGGTCAGGCGCGCAGAATAAGCCCAGGTGCAGACTGAGGGCAGGGTGGGGCCTCGGGCAGGGTCCAAGGTCAGAAACCCTTCTCTGAAACCACTCCACAGAGCCAACGAGCTGGAGGCCGGTGGGCCAAGAGGCTGGTTCCAAAGTGTGGATGGCAATCCAGGACCAGCAGGAGGTGGCATCTGAAAGCCAGGAGGTCATGAGTGGGGAAGGCCAGGAACTTTAGGGGCCAGCAGAGGGACTTGGAAGTGGAGTGGGGAGAACCAGAGAGGAGAGGGCTGTGAATCCTGGCTGCATTCCCTAGGAAGCCGCTCAAATCTGGGGCCTGGAGGAGTTGCTGGTGAGGGCTGGTCTCAGGCTAAAATCTGAACAGAGCTGGCATCCCCAGAACCTGCGAACAGTCCCCAGGAAGCCAAGATATCCAGGGTGGGATGTGGGGGTTGGGTGCTGGCTAAGTCGGGATCCTTGAACTCAGCCACAGCAGCCACTTGCCTGCCTTTGAGCGCATCCCTCACCCACTCACTCCTTCATTAAGGGGTGATCATGAGGCACTCCCACTTCGGTGGGTGAGATGAACAATCACATTTTCCACACTGAGGTCAGTGCCAGGATGGAATTAGGCAGTGTGGGCAAAACGCCTGGCACAGCCCACTCCCCCTGAGAGTCTTATTGCAGTGAGCCGTTATGATGATGGGATGACCAAGGGGTGAGGGCCAGGGGGTCTGGGGGGGCACCCATCCAGACTTCAGGGGTTCAGTTCAGGGAAGGCTTCAAGGAGGAGGTGATGTCCAAGCTGAGATCTGCAAAAGACGTAGAAATTAGGCCCTGTGGGAAGTGGTGGGGTGAGGGGAGGGTGCCAGGCAGAAGGAGTAGCCCACGCCAAGCCCAGAGCAGAGAAGAGAGGACAGGAGTCCAAGATGCTGCGAGGAGTGAAGCAGAGGCCAGACCACCCAGGGCTTCGTTTCTCAGACCACAGAGCCAGGGCTTCCTCCTAAGGCAGTGGGATCGCTGCAGGTGATGCCAAGGGAAATGTCTTGCTTTGGGAAGATGGCCCTGGCTGTGGTTGGAGGCAAAGTTGGAGGTGGGGCACCTGGAGGCAGGAAGACCCCCCGTACAGAGGCAGTGACCAGGAGAGAGGGAAGTGATGGAGTTAACGAGGGGACAGATTCAACAGATGGGCTCAAGCTAGAACAAGGTTGGTCCCTGGGCAATTTCTGGGGTTTATTGGGAGGAGGCATCAGAGAGGCTGGGCCCCTGCCCGTGAGGCCACAGGGGTGGCAGGCTGATCCTAGGTGTGGGGCCAGACTGTCTCCACCTCAGCAGCAGTCCCTCCACAGCCCGAGGCGGGGGCCTGTCACCAGCAGCCCCAGGAAACATCCCCATGGAGATATGTCTGATGGACCTGCCACCACAGTGCCATCCCACCCGGCTGGCCGCCTTACCAGGTAATCTGTTTTCACCAGAAACGTCCTTCAGCCTCGCCCCAACTCCCAGCTCAGAGCCAGGGAGGGTGGGACGTGCTGGACTGAGAAGCTGCCTTTCTTCCCAGAACAAATGACCTTGGGCTAGGGCCGGCAACAGCTAGGCTGGGATCCAGACAGCCTGGGTCCCCAGAGCAGCCCTGGGTGCTGCAGTGGGGACGGAAATGGGCTCTCACTCCCTCTTGCACTCACATCCGAGGGAGTAACCCTGCATTTAGGACAAATCCAAATGAAACTAGACTCCCAAGAACTGCTCCTAGGTGGCCCCTGAATCACATGGGTCTCCAGTGTCCAAGCGACCCTCTGTCTCCCTCCCAACAAACCTGCCCCAGGGAGTTCTCTGGCCAACGGGACATATGTGGGCTGGAGAGTTCACATCTTAGTTCGGCTGCTTCCTGGCTGGGTGACCTTGGACAGGTTGCTCCCCTGCTCTGAGACTCTGGGGAGCCTAATGATGTGATGGCCCAGCAGCCTTGGTGAGAGGTGAGTCGGGGAGGGGAATTGCAAAGCACCCAGCTCATGTTGGGTACTGCATAGATCACAGCCCCTTCCGGCTGCTGCTTTCCACCCGCCCTGCTGGGGATCAGCACACAGACTCCCCTTCCCTCCTCCCCACAAGGCTGACAGGTGAACAAACCCACAGCCTAGCTCCTTCTCCATGGTCTGCTTGCTCCATGGTGAGATGGCACAGAGCGCCGGATAAGGAGCCAGGAGATTGGGTTCTGGTCCCAGATTTGCTGTTGGCTGTGCAACCTGGGAGACATCACCGTCCCTCTCTGGACCTGGCAATCACTCCCTTTGTCCTTCCATACACACCACGCCCACACCACTGTTCAGCTCTCCCTCCTTTGGAGCCTACAGTAGCTTGTTCATTGCCAGGAAATGGTCTACATTAGTCTGTCTGAACCATCAGACTAGGAGTGTCCGCAGGGCAGGTGATGTGTCACCAGTACCTAGCACCCAGCACAGGTCCCCCACGCTGTCAGGCCTCAGAAAATGTGGGTGGATGGAATGGGATGGAGGTGGGACAAGGGTCTTCTTTGCCCATGTGACAGATGAGCACATGGGCCCAGGAGGCAGAGGAGGGGGACTTCCGAACGCAGAGCACTGGCAGTGGGCTGGCGTTCCCTCCGTTCATTTGCAGCACTGGGGACTGAGGCCCAGATGTCCAGCAACCGAGATGGCCTAACACAGGGGCCAGAGCATCCCTTGTGTGGTACTGGCTGTGGTGACGACAATGGTGGCAGTGGCTGGGAAGGCGGCCGCCGTGGTGTGGGTGACTCTGGTGCTGGCCATGACCCTGGCTCTGGCTCCTGAAATCAGACCTTCGCTGCAGTGATGGAGGCATTGCCCCTCCCATCACGCCCTCTGCCTCAGCAGCTTGAATGAAAATCAGACACAGATCTTTAGAGCTGCTCAGCATCTCAATACATTCGGTATTGGATATTACCAAGTCACTCTCCTTAAACCATTCCCCTGCTCGAGAGAGGTGCCCTCACCACCACCCACCCACTCACACCCACGCAACTGCCGCCCCCACACACAAGTCACTGTCACCCAGGCACTGGCTTGCTCTGTTTCTCTCGCTCATCTCTCTCATACACACACACACACACACACACACACACACACACACACGCTGTCTACCCCTCCTTGTTCTGTCTGTCTCTCTAGAAAACGGTGGCATGCACGGAGTTCCTCCCATATGTGAGAATGCCAATGCACTGTCCCCCCAACAAGGCAGAGTGGTGATACGGTTGTGTTTGAATATCAGGCACATTTAAGCTCTTCTCTCTGATACTGAGCTGAGGCTTTCTCCCTCCTGCTCCCTGGGGACGGCCTTGGGGCTGGGCAGGGAGAGGCGGGCAAAGGGCCTGTGAAGCCCGAGGACCTACTCTGTGCCAGGCATCCTTTTAATCTTCACAACCCTGAAGGACAGGGGGTGGTGGCCCCATTTTACAGATCCGGACTGAGGCTCAGAGAGGTAGAGTGAGCTCCCAAAGCCACACAGCACACAGGCAGGATCAGGCCTGGGGTTTTTATTAAACCATGTCTACTCCAGAGCTCTTTGCTGCCTCCCAACAGTCTAGAGACTTTCCTCAGCCGCTTCCTGGGAGCCCTGTCACCCTGGCTGTCCCCAGGGAGGGCCTCTGCACCGCCCTGTGCTCATGCTTAGAAGTCAAGCCCAGCTTTGACCCGTGGACTTGGCAGAACCTCCCTGCTCCACTGAGATTTTGGCCTCTCCTCGGGGCCGTGAGCTCCTTGACCTTCCCCGTAGAAGTCTGAGGGGCCAGGGAAGGGTCAACCAACCCACCTGGTAACCCCCAAATCAATAACCCAGCACCCACGTGGCGCCAGCTCCATTCTCACTGCCCACCTGGCCCCTTGCCCGGGACTTCTCCAAGTTCGGAGTCCTCACCCTGCTGCCTGGCCCCAGCTGTCTCATGACTATGTGCTTGGGCTTCGGGACCAAACAGATCTGAGTGTGAATCCTGACTCTGCCACTTAATAGCTGTGGCATCTTGGACACATCACATTCCCCCCTTCCGCCTGATCCCCATTTACATAGAGACAATGTCGATAATAATAGAACTCGCTTCAAATGATTGTTATTAAGATTAATAAGAATAGTGACTCTTCTGTCAGATTATCCTAGATGCAGAGAGCCCTAGGAGGCCCTGCCCCACGCTGAGCAGCACCCCAGAGGGGTAACGTGATTTGCCTAAAGTCACACAGGCAGGCAGTGGCAAAGACCATCCAGCCTCAGTTCCAGGACTGGGCCAGGCCTCAAGGAGGAGCCAGGGCCTCCCTTGTGGAGGGCAACCTGCCGGCCGGGCACTGACATGCTGGTGTCCAGTGAGAGCAGAAGGGGCCCCTGCTCCCCAGGAGGGTGGTGAGAATCAAGGAACCACCGAGGAATCCAGGTAGGATTCCAGCCCCAGACAAGAGTGCCGCTGAGACGGAAAAGGCTCTGGGACAGAGCTGACTTGGGCCGGGGGGTGGAGGGGGGGCAGGGGCGGGTGGATAGGTGGTTTTCCTGAGGACCGGCGGCCTGAGCCAAGCTGAAGGAGGAGCGAGGGGTGGTGGGGAGGAGAGGCTGAAGGAGGGAGCAGCAGAGACAAAGGCCGTGTGTGAGGAGGGGCACAGTGCCTTCCAGAAAGCTTGGGGAGGGGGAGGCAGGGACTGGAGAGGTGGTAGGGGCCAGACCCCAGACCCCGCCCCTCCCTCCCTGCACGTGCAGGTGTGATGAAGATTTGGGTCTTTATCCAGAGAGAAGGATGGAAAGCTCTGGAAAAGCTCTAATCAGGTCAGAGGAGGGGAGGGCAGGGGCAGGGCTGACCATGACCTTGTGGACTGAATGGCTTCCTGGCTGCAGTGTGGCGAGCAGCTGGAAGGGGCCAGAGGGTGTGCACAGAGGCCAGGGATGCGGCCACCAGGGATTTGGCCACTGTAGCTGTCCCCGTGAGAGGTGAGGGGGCTCAGAGCAGGCTGATGGCAGTGGAGATGGAGATCAGGCTGGAAGCATGGACACACTCCAGACATGTCCAGGTGATATCAGCAACAGGACTTGGGCTATCCTGGCCACGTGGCTGGTGGAGAAGGAGGCACAGGGACAAAGCGCAGTTTCCTGACTTGTACAACTGGGCAGCCCGTGGAGCTGGGAGAAGCCCAGGGCGTCATCTAGGGTAGGGGCAGGTGGTGTTTGAAGGGCTGTGGAGGTGACAATGGGCTGAGCAGGGACAGTGACAGAGGTGATCTTGGGCTATGCAGGGACTGGGAGATGAGCAGAGTGGAGGGAAGACTGGAAGAGAAGGAAATGGGGAGGCCGTGAGAACAGCAGTTTGCTGGAAGAGGAGGAGAGAGGGAGAAGCAGGGGAGCGAGGGAGGCTTTCGTTCTGGTTTGTTAGGACAGGACAGACTTGAACGTGAAGGATGGAGCAGCCCAGGCCTCTGAGGCCCCTCCCCATCCAGTCATCTTTCCACTCCACTCTGCCGCTTGCTTAGTGGTTCCAAACTGTGGACGTGATTGATTATGTGTAAACAGCAGGAAGCAATTAGTCTGTGCATGCCTGGCCATTAATAAGCCTCTTATGTATTTAGAACAACACCTCCCTTACCCTTCAACCCGAGAACAAATGTCTGGAGAACCACCAGGAATAAGCAGACGAGACCTCTGGGCAGCCACACTATCGGCCCTAAACTCACACTCTACCCATAAGGCAGTCGCTCACTTACAGCCCGTTGACTCTTACTCTACAAACAATTTTAACAAGCATTCCTTTTTATTTTCAAAGTCCACAAGAGATTAGAAACCACAATTCAGGAGGCAGTTAGAAACTGTCAGAGGCAGGAGACTTGCAGCAGACAGAAGAGGCAGCTGACAGCCTGAGGGAGAAGGAAGAGATAGAAACGCATTCAAGCCTGGGCGTTTCATGGCAGGACGAATAAGTCTACCCAGCCCCTTGGCCCCGAAGACACCTCTGTCTCATACTCCACAAGCAGGGGCTTGGACGAACTCATCTCTAGGTCTTTTTCCACATCAAGATTCAGTGATTCTTGGTTCATAGTGATGACTCTCAACTACTAAGAATAGGCTAAATTACATTCAGTACTTGACGCTTAAAAAGGACACTTTTGGGCCAGGCGCGGTGGCTCACGCCTGTAATCCCAGCACTTTGGAAAGCCAAGGCAGGCGGATCACTTGAAGTCAGGAGTTCGAGACCAGCCTGGCCAACATGGTGAAGCCCCATCTCTACCAAAAATATAAAAAAATTAGCCGGGTATGGTGGCACGCACCTATAATCCCAACTACTTGGGAGGCTGAGGCAGGATAATTGTTTAAACCCGGGAGGTAGAGGTTGCAGTGAGCCCAGATTGTGCCACTGCACTTCAGCATGGGCGACAAGAGCAAAACTCTGTCTCCAAAAAAAAAAAAAAAAAAAAAAAAAGGACTTTTTTTGAGATAATATTTTAAATTGTACATTTTAAGTTTTGGTGCCTTACAGTTTCTGAAGCATTCCCTTATGTGGAAGAGGGTTTTGTGATTGCCTGTTTAATTATCCTGTTAGACAGAAATGCTGTGAGAACAAGGCCTGTGTCTGTGTGGCTCGCTGTCCTCTTCTAGCACCTGGCACGGTGCCACACGGGGTTCCCAGTGCACATTTGTTGAATGAGTGAATTCAGTAATAAATTAATATTACATACCAGGCACCATTCAATCAACAAATGTATTCTTACATCTAATTTCACCCATTTCTTTTTACTTTTTTTTTTTTCTTTTTGAGATGGAGTCTCACTCTTATCACCTAGGCTGGAGTGCAGTGGCATGATTTCGGCTCACTGCAACCTCCGCCTCTTGGGTTCAAGTGATTCTCCTGTCTCAGTCTCCAGAGTAGCTGGGATTACAGATGCCCATTACCATGCCAAGCTAATTTTTTTTTAGTAGAGATAGGGGTTTCACCATGTTGGCCAGGCTGGTCTTGAACTCTGGACCCCAGGTGATCTGCCTGCTTCGGCCTCCCAAAGTGCTGGGATTACAGGTGTGAACCACCGTGCCCGGCCTTCTTTTTACTTTTTAATGTGATGCTAAACACATTTTAAATTACATATGTGGCACACTACTGTCTTTCTATCAGACGGGGCAGTCTTAGACCCTTCTGCTGTGACTCTAGAGGCAAAGTACAAAGTTTAAACACATTCCCCATGGTCTGCGTGAAACTCTCCCACGCAACATAAGCTACTTCCTCACTTGTTTCTGGCTGGGAACACTTCAAGGGCAAGGTCAGATCTTAATTCCAGGGAACCGCAGCAGCAGCCCGGTGGAGTGCCAGCACCAAGCTCCATTCCCCTTGCAACTCCGGAAAACACCTGGAGAAGGCACCTTACAGGTGGAAAAACAGAGGCCTTAAGCAGGAAAGCAACATGAGCCTCGTGTTAGGAATAGGGCTCTTCCAAGATCTCCAGTGACTCCACCTTCCAGCCAGAGGAAAGGAAGAGATTTAGACGCAAGTGTCCGGAATGCCCTGTCCCCTTTGACACCCCTCACAGAGTGAACCAAGCCTGCTCTGGGGTGTGGGGTGGGGGTTCTGAGACAGCTTGGGTGGGCAACAAGAGATCCAGGCCGGGGACAGGGTGGCTCAAGGATGGGCGAAGATTTAACCACTCACCCCTGCCCCGTCCTGACCCCTCCCACTCCTACACATCTGTCTTCTGCCAGAACATCTTTTCTATCTGGGCCTAAAATGGTACCCGGCCTAGTTGGACCGCAGAGCGCAGAGCCGCTGGGCTTCAGTCTCCTCCTCTAGCACATAACGGTGCCTTCCAATCTTAGATCTCGTTATAGGTTTCCAAGCACGTTTGCATCTGTGAACTCACTTACGCTTCACAGCAACCCTGTGAGTTGTTGGCATTATCCTCATTTTGTAACTGGAGAAACTGAGGCTCAGAAAGGTGAAGCGAGGAGAGATACATCTGGGAGGGTCCGCACATAGGCGATGTCTTGTCTGATGTTCCTTGATTACTCTTCCCCCTCCCAGGAGAAGACATGGGTCAGGGAGGAGTCTGAAAGTGGGGAAGGACTGACTCAGAGGCCGCCCTGCTCTGCCAAGCCCAGCTCTGCCTGCCGCTGCCCCTAGCTTACCTGTTTTGTAGAACAAGGTCCCGATGCGCTGATGGGAGAGGGAGAGCACTGTTCAGATTCACCTGTAGGGTTCAGGCCAAGCCCACTTGGCAGGTACAGCTAGCACACCTGACCAGCTATCCACCTGTCCTGTAACTCTAGCCATGCTCACCTGGCATACTTGGCCTGCGGAATGTGGCCCTCTTGGATGGCTGCTCATTCAGTCATTCGGCAAACGTTCCTGGAGCATCTACAGTGCACCAGGAGGACCCAGCGGGACCCAGCCAGGACCCTGCCATGGACTCTGCCCTCAAGCAGTTCAGAATCCAGTTGGCGAGAAGAGATAAAAGAAGCCACAAGCATCAGGGATTCTGCCCACGCACCTCACAGGGCTCCCTGTCCGTCAGTCCTCTCAAATCTCATTGCGCTTCTCTTTAAAATGGGTGAAATCTCTGCATTGCGGGGATTCAATGAGAAAAGACGTGCCAAGTCCAGCCTGGATGGTGTTCGCAGTGCTGTGGTGGAGCTGGGGAAGATTTGCCCCAGCAGGGAACCTGTCCCAGTCCCCCTCTGAGGCTTTCCTCACAGCCCTGTACTGCTTGACCCTTCAGGGAGGATGGAAGGTTAAGTCAACAGATGCAAGGTCAACTGTCTTCCTATGGAACTGTGTTCCTATGGAACTGTCATGTCCCCAAGAGCCCGGTGAGACCACCTGCCCCTCTAGGAGTTTCTTCCTTCCCATTGGCAGATGGGCAAGTTGCCCCTTTGAAACCCAGAACAGCAAAGGGGAGGGGTGGGAGGGAGAGACCCGGGGGAAAGGGCACACCTGGGCTGGGGCATCCTGGGAGTTTCACAGGGGGCAGGGAGACAGCTGAAAGCATGTTGCTCTTAGCATTCCACGGAACATTGGCAAAATGAATTCCTTATTTTGCTAAAGAGCTCTGGAATGTAGAGCAGACTCCTGACTCAGAACCATCCCTCATGCCCACCAAGTCCGTCAAGGACTCTCCAGGTCCAGAAAACCTGGCTCTCTTCAGTTTCCTCACCTACAAAATGGGCAAAACCCAGATTTGGTTGGCTCCACATACACTTGGGGATGCAGAACCCCAACCCCCAGCAAAGCCTGTCTCCACCAACAGATCTTTCTGCGAGCCTGGGATGGAGTAGGGAATGCCCAGGACTGCTTGTGACTGTGTTCTGCATACTGTCTGCATTTCTTTTTTCTTTTTCTTTTCTTTTTCAAGATGGGGTCTTGCTGTGTCTTCCCGGCGGGAATACAATGGCACAATCACAGCTCACTAATGGCTCGCTGCAGCCTCAGCCTCCCAAGCAATCCTCCTGCTTCAGCCTCCTGAGTAGCTGGGGCCACAGGTGTGCACCACCACACCCAGCTAATTTTTAAAACTTTTTTGTTGAGATGAGGTCTTGCCATGTTGCTCAGATTGGTCTCAAATTCCTAGGCTCAAGTGATCCTCCTGCCTCTGCCTCCCAAAGTGCTGGGATTACAGGCGTGAGCCACCACGCCTTGCCTTGTCTGCATTTTTCTGCCTCTCCTCTGCCCACTTCTCTGACACTCCAGGAGTGACTTTCCAGCCATGGATTCTTCTATCTGATGAGCCTTGAATCACAGCCCAGAGGTCTGTGGGCTATAGCCACTCCACTCACAGGTCTGCCCACACTGTGGTGTTATTAAAATGTTTACATTAGCTGCCAAACTTAAAAATCAAGAGGTATCACATAAAAGTTCCAGATAGACAACTTGTTCTTGAAAATGCAGAAAACGGCACACGTTGCCACCAGCAGTGTTGGCTGGATCTGGGTACACTCTCCTAGCAGGCTCCGTGAGGGTGCCTGCCTTTCTCACGTAGGCGTTTGAGTTTGCCACTCTGGGTCTAGTCCAATCTGCTTTGTACTCACCTGCCCTCTTATAGCATATCTGAACAATTTCAGCTAGTATCTGCTTAAATGCCTCTGGTCACAGGAGGCTCACTACATTAGCGAGGCAGTCCACCTGAGCTGCGAGGAAGGGGCTTCTATGGAACTGTCTTCCCCCTTTCTGTAAGGAAAAAAAAGACACAGAGGAAAGAAATGGGTGTTGGAGCCAAGCAGCTGGATCTGAGTACCTCTCTGGCATTCAACCAGCTGTGTGATCTAAGGCAAATGATGGCCTTTCTGAGCTTTTGTTTCCTTAGGTGTGCCACCCCTGCAGGGCTGTGTGAGGCTTAAACTGGATCGAGTTTATAAAGCCCCTAGAGCAGGGTCTGACTCAGGGTACATGTTCCCCAAATGGCCTTTCTCATCCTAGGTAACTTCCAGCCATGGCTCCAACTCCCCACGGTGACCACGGGAGCTGGGAGCGAAGGAAGAGGGGGCTGGACAATGGTCTGTGCCAGACGGCAGTAGGAAGAGATCAGGCACTTGCTCCCGTGGGCATCCACCCTCTTAGCAGGCTACAGGTACCTTGCATGCTTCCCGGACTTCTTGGCCCACCAGGTGTGTGAGGGACTTGAGGGTGGCGGAGCAGGCCCCAGGATGCAGCCCTAAATCCCTGTCCTCCCGTCACAGCCCCAAACCATCCCTGGATGAGACCCCTAGTCCTGGGGGATGGAACTGGAGACAGGGAAGATCAGGGGAGGGAAAAGCAGGGAATGATAGTCCACCTCACTGGAGAACAGCTGTAATGACTGGCCACCTGGCTGTGGGCCCAGCTGTCTGCCAGGAGTTCCACCTGGGTCCTTTCACTTCTTACAACCACCCTAGGATATCGATACTGGTATTCTTGTTTTACAGACATGAAAGTTTAGACTCAGAGAGGTTAAGAAACCTGCCTAAGGCCACACAGCAGGACACTTGTCTTCCTGGTCCCTGAGCCTGCCCTCCTGACCACTGCAATCTAAGACCTCCCTAAAACCCCATGGTCCCTAAATGCCAAGTCGTTGGGGTGGGGAAAGGGAAAGCCTTGGTTTTGGTGTTTTTTTGGTTTTTCACCTCAAAGTGCCTCTGAGCCCGTCTCTGAGCCTCTGCCCATGAACTAGGGTGCATCCATCGGAGTGTGTCACCACACGAGGTACTCGGTGTTTGGGGTCATGCGTGCAGGAGCGAGCGTGGGGTGGATGTGCGGCCCGCGCCTGTGTCCACAGAGGGAATCCGTGGGTGGGTCTGGTCCTGGTGTCGCCAGGACGTCCCGATGGTGTCTTCGCGCACTGGGGCCCTGAGTCCACGTGCGCAGCGCGGGGCGCGCCCCCGAAGGTGCCTGCCGCCGGGGGAGGGTGGGCGTGCGCACGTGCGGCGGCGGTGGCCGCGGGCCGGGTGGCCGCGGTGCGGGCTCCGTGTCCCCCACCCCCCCGCCTCGGTGCTGATTGGCTCGGCGCCGTGACGGGCCGGCCCCCGCCCGGGGCGGCGGCGGCGGCGGGCGCGGGTGCCCGCGTGTGCGCTGGGAGCCGCGTGTGCGCCGGGGTGTGCGCCCGGCCGGGTGTGCGGAGAGCGAGGGAGCGCGCTCCCTCCCGACGCGCGGGCCGCCGCGGCCGAGCCCGAGGGTGCGCGGCGCCCCCGCCCGCCCGGCCCGGCCATGACCACCGACCA
>NC_037668.1:50074361-50103688 GCF_003255815.1 Theropithecus gelada
CGCCTGCCCCCCGCGCTCTGGGTCGTCACGGCCGCGGCGGCGGCGGCCACCTGCGTGTCCGCGGCGCGCGGCGAAGGTGAGCGGCAGCGGCGGCGGGGCGGGGGCGGCCGAGGGGCGCGGGGCGCGGCGCGCGCTGCCTGCGGCTCAACTTCCTTTGCATCGACCCTGAGCTCCAAGGCGGCTGGGATCCCTCGGCCCGGGGGGGCAGGGGTGGCACCGCGGAAGAGACCCGGGATTAAGGGACAGAGCGGTGGAGATGGGAACTCGCCAGCTTGAGGAAGAGGGACAGGTACCGGGGACTGGGGGACAGTGGGAAAGGACAGGAGACAGGACTGAGGGATGTGCAGCTGGGGACAGAAAACTGAGGGCCGGGGACAAGGGGACAGGACTGGACAGAAGACAAGAGAAGAGGTAAGGAGGAAGGAGTACAGTGAGATAGGGCAAGGAAGAGGGTTGGGGACAGAGGACGTGGGGGTAGGCACTAGGGATGGAGAGACAGGAGAATGGGAGAGGAGGTTCAGAGGTCGGAAGGAAAAGGGGGTGGGGACGGCATTGAGAGACAGGAGCCAGGCGCTGAGAAACGGGACCCCGGAGAGCAGGACGGGCTTTGAGGGGAGGCAGGATGGAGGGGCGGGGAATGAGAGTCTGGGAGAGGGGTCCGGACCCGAGGGCCACAGTCTGGCGATGGGCTGGGGAGAAGAAGCGAGGGCAGGGAAGTTCCAACTGGAGGAGAGGCAGCTTCGTGGGCAGCGGGAGCGGCTTGGGGAGGAGAAGGCTGGGGGATGGGGAGGCCACAGAGAGAAGGAGGTAGGCAGGCCCCAGAGAGCAAAGTCTTGTCAGAGAAGGCTGGGATGGCAGGGTCACTCTGGAGCCCCGTGTGGGAGGAAGGATTGGGGTGGGAAGGTGCACTGAGTCATTGGGACCAAAAAGGTCTGGGAAATGACTTCTGGTGGTGGGGGCACAAGAAAAGCTGAGAGGGAACACCCAAGCCTCCCATCCACACACCCCTTAGCTCCCTGGACACCCCAGCTCCATCCAGCTCAGGAGGTTTCCCTGGGTCCCACTCCCCACACCCCAATCCCTGCCCTGGCCCTCCTCTGTTCCCACAGCTCTGCCCCAAGGAAGCCAGAGCGTCTCTGTGCAGGCTCCTGGGCTGATGATGTCCAGGGACCAGAGCTGGGTCCTCACCCTGCCAGGATGAACTTCCAGGTGTGAGCAAACTCCAGAGCCGGTGCTGCTGTTCCACGCCCAGACAGACCACAGATCTGCCCTTCACGCACAGCTCACCGAGGTCCCACCCTACGCACAAGCACACACACAGGCTACTTGGGATTCACACTTGTGACTCAGGCCTGTAGAGACTCACGTGTGTGGTCAGTCTCCCCAC
Organism: Theropithecus gelada; assembly: GCF_003255815.1. NCBI lineage: Eukaryota > Metazoa > Chordata > Mammalia > Primates > Cercopithecidae > Theropithecus > Theropithecus gelada. The sequence goes on from NC_037668.1 coordinate 50,075,749, forward strand.
CCCACATAACATCCACAGCCACACACACAGAAATGAAGCGAGTACACATGAGCACAAACACACATGTACATGCACGTACAGATGCATGCACATGCAAATATGCAACTCTGTGTCTACATATATACATCACACCACATATGTAAGGAGCCCGTTGCTTGCATTCATGCCCATGGAAATGCATGTGCACCAACAAACACACACAGACACAGATAAATTCATAGTCTCCCGTGAGCCCAGGACCCAGCATGGAGGAGGGGCATGGCAGGGTGGCGAGAGGTGAGATGCCGGCAGAGCAGGGCCAGGTGGATGTAACAACACGCAGGTTCCCAGGCACTGGGAGAGGTCTGGGGTTGGGGGGTGCTGGGGAGTAGGAAAGGGGGCAGGGTTGGAATCTAAGAGGCCTTGGGGCCCTGGGAGCTGCGCCTGAGAAGACAGCTTTCCGAGGGTGGGTGGAGGGAAGTGGGCAGTTTGTTTGCCCAGCAGGGTCTGAGGAGCCCTCCATCGAGGCACTGGGAGTCGGGTGGTGCACCCCCAACCCCCTGCCTCAACTCTCTTCTCTGGGGAGGAGCCATCACCCTCTGGAATCACAGGCTGGTAGCCCCAGAGCCCCTCGAAGAGGGGGCTTGGACCAGGCTCATGTGCCAAAGACAAACCATGGGTCTGGGGAGGGGACCTGTGCGGGTGGGGGCCAGCAGCTGAGGAAGAGGCAGGGTCTAGAGAGAGAGGCAGGTGGGGAAGTCTGTGTCCCGGGTGAAGGGAGGCATAGCCCAAGGGCGAGAGTCCACGCCCTCTCCGATCAGTGCAGCCGGGTACCCACAGCCAGGCACAGGTTACCCACGCGAGTCAGACAGCCATGGGGTGGAGACCTAGGACCTGAGTTCCATGTGGCGCATCTGGGAGTCCTCTCCAGCACTGTCCCTGGGCTGGTCTAGAACAACCAGTGCCAGCCGAGGAGACTGTTGGAACTCGGGAACGGGGGCTCTGCTCCCAGCTGGGTCTAGCAAAGGTGACAGGACCTTAGCCTGGCCAAATACCCCTATACCAGGCCACTCTCAGAGCCTTTGCTGGGGCCTGGGAAGGGCCCCGCACCTGCAGAGATGCCCCCCGACCCCTGCCAGGCCCAAGGCCGCTTATTGCTCTCTGGTGCGGTTTATCCTCCACTTCGAGGTGATCTCCAAGGCATTCAGAATCCTGGCTGACATCCCCTGGCCACCCCGAATTCTCCAGCCTCACCATCATGCGCTGTGTCCTCAGGGAATGTAAATCAATTTAAGTATTAGTCTCAGCGAAATGGAATGGGGGAAGGCGACGGTGCTGGAGAAAAAAAGAAATCGCATAATGCCTTCTACAGTCCAACAGGAGCGGCTTAGGAGTTATCTGTGTTTCCCAGAGCAGGAGAGGGACCCGTTTGATCCCCCCAGAACAGCCCGGGCAGATAGGCCTAGGAGGGATGCCTATGGACATCTTTCAGATAAGGAAACTGAGGCAGAGGGGTTAAGCGCTTCGCTTCACTGAAGGGCCCTGGGAGACCATGGAGTCCAATCCCCCGGTTTGTAAGCGGGGAGATGGGCCCACAGGGGAGAGCTGGCTTCATAGTCTGGCAGCGCAAGAGGCAGGAGAGAGGCCCCCAGCGGTGACCAGAGGGTCTGAATTCCCAAGGGGACCCAGACCCAGGCTGGGTGGGCCTAATGCTGGCGTTCTCTTCGGCCCTGATCAAACCTCCTATGGACTTGGGGCTTCCTTCGAGGGACACTCTGCGTTTTCATCCATTCGAGGGGACATGGATGGGGAAGGTGGAGATGGAGACAGAGGAAGAGGAGGGAGGGGAGGGACAGAGAAGGGTCTGGAATGAATTGGAACAAACAGCCCTGGAATCCTATAGCCCTTCCTGAGTCCGATAGAATCGACTTTTGACTTATCTTTGGATTATCTGAGCCCCCTGGCTGGTTGATCAAGAATCAGCTGCAGATAAGGTGGGGCTTCCCCGGGGAGAGCAGGGCCTGGAGAGCGGTGTCTGCAGGCCCTGAAGTCCGCACGCTCCAGGGGGAGAATCCTACGAGGTGGATATCCACTCGGGTGGCTCCAGGGTAGGGGCAAGTCTGGGCTGCATCCAGGCCAGGTCACGGAAGGGGCCCAGTCACCCCGAGACCTGTGTCCGGGATGCGGGGTGGGGCGAGGGGGGCCCATATGTGTCCTTCCCTCACCGTGTCCCCAAACTCGGCTTTGCTGGTCTGGGGGAAGCTGCAGTGCGGCCCCCTCCCCCTCCCACCAGCCAGCAGGAGGAGAGAGCTTGCCTGACCCAGTTTTCTCCACATTGCCTGAGAGGGAGGGAGGGAGGGAGGCGGGACGCCTTCTCTCTGCCTCTGCCCCTGGTGTGGGGCCGGCTTGGGGAGGGGGACGTCCCTCTGCGGACATTCGCTCTGTCCCCTGATCCCAGGTGGCCCCTGGGGACCCAGGGGGGAATGCAGGGAGGAGCACGGAGAACCCCTCCCTAGTTCTGCCAGCCCCACTCCAGCCGGCCTCCTCCAGGGTCCCTGACGGTGGGGTGGGGAGGGTGAGAGGCAGGAGAAAATCAGCAAATAAGAGCATCTTCACTCCAGCATTTCCTGAGGACACTTGTCCCCGTCTTTGAGGGGCAGGCTTAGAGCTATGCAAATCTCAGGCAGAAAGACACCCAGCCGCCTGCGGGAAAGTTCCAGGAGGGCTCCATCTTTAACCCCCGTCACCGGCCCAAGCCCGCTGACTGGGGTGGTTAAAAGCCCATGGCTGTTGGCTGGGAGAGGAGGTTCATGGAAAGCAGAGTGAAAGGGAAAGCTGTGGGACTCTGGAGCCAAGAGCCTCTCATACAGCAATCACCAGCTAGCCAAAAGGAAGCAGAGAGGTGAAGGGACTTGACCAAGGACACACAGCAGTTAGAGACAGCTGAAGCCTGAGCCCTGATTTCTAAACAGCATAATGCATCTGTATCACCTTAAATGAGGGAGTGACACAAGGGACATGGAGAGAGGCGGGGGGCGAGGGACTTAGAGAAGGGAAACTAGTGTTGTTAAGGACCAGCCCTGGCTCCAGGCTTTACATACTTTCCTGACCTTCATCCCACCCTTAGGTACTATGAACCCATTTTACAGATGCGAAAATTGAGGGTCACCTGCTAATAAGTAGCTGCCTTGAGACGTGGACCCAGGAATGTCTGACCCCCAAGATGGGCTCTTTTCCCTACCGTGTTGAGCTTACAGCCTCTCCTTTGCAGAGGGCCTGACTTAGAGTGAGTTGCCCTTTGGGCCAGTGCTCCTTTCCCGCCGTGGAGACTACTCAGAGGTTCTGCTTCTCGGGCCTGAGCATCCAGGGATGGTGATGGCCTGCAGTTGCTAAAGCAGGTGCTCCGAATGCCAGCCCTGCCAGCTACACCTGTGGGGCTCTGGGCACATTCCCGGACCTCCCTGAGGTTCGGTTCTTTTATCTGTAAAATGGAGATAATAATGGCCGCCTCTCAGGTTGTTGTGCGGGGGCGCAGATGAGGCATCTCAAGCTCCCCTTGCAGATATTGGCACATAGGTGCTTACTAAGAGGCAGCTCTTACCCCCCAAGCCCCCCCACACCAGATGTGCACAGGGGACATGCTAGATGCCAGGCACCATGCTGGGGGAACAGGGTAATTATTAAGCTGGGGCCAGTCCTCCGATGGGAGGTATGACTTTGCAGCATGGACCTTGAATGCCATCATGGCTCCTACAGGAGACAAGGGTCAGGTCATCATCACAAAAGCCCTGTGGGACCGAAATCGTTATTACCCCATTTTACAGAGGAGGAAGCGGAGGCTCAGGGAGGTGAGGGGACTTGCCCAGGGACACACAGCTCCTAAGTGGCACAGCTGGGATTTTGAGGCCTGCCAGCCTTGAGCCCACCTCTTAACTATCCCACTGTGCCAGCAACCAAGGATGTCTGGCACTTGGAACAGCTTGTGCTCTGGGAGTTCAGAATATTACTTTTTGGCCAAAAGGGTGAGAGGAAGGCTTCAGGGAAGAGAACTTAAACTGGGCCTTCAAGGAGAGGGGAAGAGGGAAAGGGCATTCAGGCAGAGGGACCCATGTGAGCTGTGTGCTGGGGGCTGAGTGTGGACCAGTGTAGCTGGGTCAGGCTGCGCTTGAGGAGCTGGGGAGAGGTTACAGGGGCCTGATGCCCTCTTGTCTCCTGTTTTACAGTGAATTTGCTGGACACATCGACCATCCACGGGGACTGGGGCTGGCTCACGTATCCGGCTCATGGTGTAAGTGACGGGCAGTGGGGACAATGTCATCCCCCTGTGAGCGGAGAGAGGCTGCCACTCAGAGTCTGCATGAGATCGATCAAAAGGAAGCAGAGGCCCAGAGAGGTCAAGAGACTTACCCAAGGGCACACAGCAGTTAGTGCTGCTGATCTCTTAACAGTTTAGTGCATACAGACCCTTGAGATTACAGAACCAACCCTGGCAACAGATCCCTGATTCGTCAAGTCTGAGGCCCTAGATCCAGGGATCCCCATGGCTGCATCCTACAGATTCATGAGGTGCCAGGCCAGGACTAAAGAAGGCCGGCCAGGCCTTCCTGCCTTCTGGGTTGCTCCCTCCCTCCCAGCTGCCCTGGCCTCACCAGTCCTCCGACCTCTGGAGTCTCTGCTTGTCTGTCTCCCCAAGTGTCCAGGTTCCCAGGCCTCCATGGTGACTCTGGACTCGGCCTTCAGGTTGCTGTGGGTAATGTGCTCACAGGCCGTGCCCCCATCCTCCTGGGGAGGAGCTGCAGTGAGCAGGCTGCACTGCCCCGTCCCTCTGCGTCTCTTCTCTGAATCCTGCGGGGGCAGGGCAGTAGAATAGAAGTGAGCCCACGAGCCTGGTGAGATCCCGGCTCTGCCCTTGACGAGCAGGTGGCGTTGGGTCACCACTTCACCTCTCTGAGTCTCAGTTTCCCCATCTATAGAAAGGGACAAGCCTGTGATGACCTCCTAGGTCTGCGGCAGGGCGAGAGCAGATGACACAGTCTTGGCACTGAGTCTGGCACAGGGTGAGCCCTCAATGAACGTAGGCTTTTATAATGATCTTTAGCATTGTTACTCACGTGTATTATCTCACACAGTTACCGTCACATGAACTTCCTCTCACCAGGGTGCTCAGAAACACACATGCACACACACGCGTGCGCGTACACACACACGCACACATCCCTGCCACAGACACGGGCACATGGTGCATACCTGAGTTCTGTCATGTCCACGTTCAGCTTCTATGGCTGTGAGGACAGAGGGATAATAATATCAATAATGATGATGATAATGCCACCAACAGTTAACACTTATGAAGGGCCTTTCTTGACTTTGGGTAGAGTTTTCATCTGGGCCTTTTGTAGGGGGCCTGTGGTTGGAAGTCTAGACATGGCCCCGCTCCTCTCTCTCTAGGGGTCTGGTCACCAGGCAGCAGTGAGCTGAGCCTGTCATCAACCCTCATGCACCGGGCTCCCGGGAGCTGGGGGCGGGCCACATGGCCCTGGCTCTCCAGGTCCCTGAGCCTGGAGAAAGCCCTCATCACCTGAGCCAGCACCACTGCCCGAGGACAGAGGCTGGGTGCTTGGGGTGTCCCTTTACCTCGCAGCGTGTCAGTCCCCCGCTCTGTAAAACGCTCCTTGGTGTGGCTGTCTTCCCCGCGTGAGTGTGGTGTGGAAGGCTTTGGTGCAGTGAGCTGGCCCCCGTGTCAGGGTTCCACCCATGAGGAGACGGGTCCTGGTTCCTCCCTCACTGCATGGCGGTTGGCTGAGTTGGCATTCCCCTGAGTCCCAGCAGCTAGGAGGGCACGCCTGGGCCCTGGCTGGCTCCGGGGTGTCTTTATCCCGCCCAGAGCATCGGACTTGGTGTTTAGGGTAGCGAGGAATTGTCAGGGTTTTCAGCAGGTGGGGAGCATGGCTGGCCTCGTGTTTTGGACGCTCACACTGGCAGTGTCAGGTGGGTTTTCGTGCAGGGCGCTATAAAGCATAGCTCAGCATTCTGGCATTGCATTCGCGAGTTAGAACAAATCAGGCAACTTCACTGAGCTCTGAGCAGATCACAGGCGTGATCTCATCACTCCCCACAACCAATCCTTGAGGTGGGTGCAGCCGCCGCACTTCACAGGTGAGGAAGCTGAGGCTCAGCGCAGTGAGGAGTAATTTGCCCATCATCAGGCAGGTTCCAGCTGATCGCAAGCCGGGACTTAAACTTGGGTCTCTCTGAGCCCAGAGCCTGTGGTGAGTCCCTTATGCCACCTTTGAACTGCAGGCAGTAAGGCCCACTCTGTGACCGTTTCATGAGATGGGGAGGCAAGCCTGCACTCTCTGCTGAGCCAGGGACCACCTGCCATCGTCAGGGGGCCTGGAGACTGGGGCTTCTCGGAGAGGAGGGAAGGCTGGAATGACATGCCTGATTCCCAAACTCTAGACTTTGAACCTGTGCCAGGCTAGCAGGTGAAGCCTGCAGAGTTCCACATCCAGGAGGTCTGTGGAAGGGCCTGGGAATCTTCTGTTTAATAAGCTTTCCAGGGAGCCAGGCATGGTGGCCCACACCTGTAAGTGTAGCATTTTAGGAGGCTTGCTTGCGACCAGGAGTTCGAGACCAGCCTGGGCAACATAGTGAGATGCTTTCTGTACAAAGATATTAAAATTAGTTGGGTGTGGTGGTGTGCGCTTGTGGTCCCAGCTACTCAGGAGGCTGAGGTAGGAGGATTGCTTGAGCCTGGGAGGTCGAGGCTCCAGTGAGTCACTGTACTCCAGCCTGGGTGACAGAGAGAGATCTTGTCTCAAAAAATAAAAATAAAAAAGAATCAGCTTTCCAGGTGATTCTCCTGCCCAGCTGGAGATAGTCCTTGAGGTTCTATCCGTCCCTCTGACTCTGGAGTCCATTCAGTAGCTTGAGGACAAGGGTCACCCAGGGCAGTTTCCAGCCTCAGAAATGTTACACGATTGTCAGACAGGTGCAGAACCTGAAGGGCCAGGGCGCTGGGTCCTGAAGAACGGGGGCTCCGCCTCCTGTAGTCAGTGTGATTCAGGCAGATCACTTACTTCGTCTCCACCTCCTCATTTATAACATGGGGACAATCTTAGAACTGCTCCGTGCAGTGCCACCAATGGGATGATACATGAAAAGGCCGTTTTACCAACGAGAAACTGAAAGCTCTCAGAGGCGAAGTAATTCTGCGAAGACGGGGAGGTCTGGCCCAGACCCTCTGCTCTTCATCAGGCTGCGTCCTTCCCTCTGCTCCTGGGAACTTCCGCACGCTGGGGCTGGGACGTGCTCCGCCTGCTCTGGCTAATTAACATGGACTAACGAATGCTGCTTTAGGTAAGCGGGCAGGTTAATTTCCATTGCACCCCCTGGAGTAGACGGAAGGAGCAGGCATTTGCTACTCTATTTTACAGAAGAGAAGCCCAAGCCTCAGAGAAGGGATGTGCCTCAGCAAGCGCTGCACAGCTGGTTCACTGCATTCTGATCTGGGAGGAGGACAGAGTTGGGGGAGCAGTGTGCCAGAGTCAGTTTTTGGGCTTGAGAAGCAGCGGAGATGGGAGTGGCACCCAGCATGGGTTGGGGGTGCCCCAGGCAGAGAACAGTGCTGATTCTGCCCTTGCACCAGACCTCCCGGAGTCTGTGCCACTCTGGGCATCTGCAGCAGCTCCTGGGGTTGGCAGGGCTAGGCCAGACCATTGGCCCCGGTGGAGCAGCTGTAGTAGACTCAGATTGAGCCGATTAATTTATCCGGGTCCCTGGCAGGAAACAGACAGGGAGCAGCTGGCTGGCTTTTTGGTGCTCCATTAATTGTGACAATGACTTTAACCCCAGATGTGATGCTGTGCTGCCTGGAGCCTCTGACAGCAGAGCGGGGTGTGGAGCAGGGGTCCTTCTTGGGTTGGGGAGACTTGGAAGCATAAACTCTTTCAGGTGAGGCTTGCACTTCCTGGGACCCCTTTGGAAACAGGAAATCTTCCCACATGGTCCCTGGAGGCAGGTGCGGTGGGCTGTGAAGATGCTGCCAGTTCAGTATCATATTCGGGCCATTTGTCAAGTGCCTTCCTGTGCCAGGCCTGAGCTAAGCACTTTGCAGAAAGTTTCCCACTGCATCCTCTCAAACCTAGCTGAAGTGGGGCCTACTTGAGTCCCATTTTACAGCTGTGGGCACTGAGGATCAAGACGAGACTAGATGGAGGGGCTTGGGATGGGCAGGAAAAGACTTGAGATGCCCATGACCTTCTCTCTAGCACTTGTGGAATAAGCCCAGAACTCCACAGGTTCTCAGAGCATCTGGTCATGAAGCCCCCCTCCCCCTTTAAGCAGTAGGCTCTCTCGTTCAAGGACAATTGAAGAAGGTCAAGGTGTTGCATATGTGAAGGAACCAGGACAGGGGCCCAGAGACCAACCCTTCCTCTGTCCTCGTCCTCCAGCTCCTCCTTGGAGCCCTCATGAGTCCCTGAAGTCAGCTCAACAAGGACTGCTCCTGGCCAGCTGGTGCTCAGCAACTGAGGAAGTTAGGGCTGTCCCCTTCCCTGTCTTCTGCAGACCTCCACCCTTGCAAGAGGGTGCTGCTTCATTGCAGTGCCAGGTTGACAGGTAAACTACAGATGCCCACACCCAGGAGGGCTGGGGAGGGGCCTGGGAGTCTTACCCACCTGAATTCCCTTGGCTCATCACCCGGCACTGCCTGGTCTGGTGGACCCGGGGCACTTGGGACAAGGAGTGTTTGTGGTATCTTTCTTTCTTGCTTGCTTATTCTGATGAAATACACATAATGTAAAGTTTACCGTGTTAACCCTTTTTAAGTGCACAGCTCGGTGATATGTAGTGCATTCACATTGCTGTGTGGCCATCACCACCGCCACTGCCAGGACTCCTTTCATCCTGCAAAATGGAAACTCCGCACACTTAAACAGTCACTGCCCCCTCCCTGCCAGCCCCTGGCAGCCAGCATTCTACTTTCTGTCTCTCTAAATCTGACTAGGTACTGCATATACGTGGAATCCTAATGATATTTGTTCTTTGTTTCTAGCTTATTTCATTTGGCATGTCTTTAAGGTGTATCAGAATTTCCTTCCCTTTCAAGGCTAATACTCTGTGATAGGTATATACCACATTTTGCTTACCTACTGGTTCATTGACGTACGCTTGGGTTCCTTCCACATTTTGGCTATTGTGAATAATGCCGCTATGAATAGGGGTGTACAAATATCTTTTTGAGACCCTGCTTTCAATTCTTTGGGATATATACCCAGAAATGGGATTGCCAGATCATATGGTAATTCTATTTTAAACACTTTGAGAAGCTGCCATACTGTTTTCCACTGCAGCTGCACTATTTTACAGTCCCACCCGTAATGCACATGGTTCTAATTTCTCCACATCCTTGCCAACACTTATTATTATCTTTTTTTTTTTTTTTTTTTTGAGAGGGAGTCTCGCTCTGTTGCCCAGGCTGGAGTACAGTGGTGCGATCTTGGCTCACTGCAACCCGTCTTCCAGGTTAAAGTGATTCTCCTGCCTCAGCCTCCCGAGTAGCTGGGATTATAGGCACGCGCCACTGCATCTGGCTAATTTTTGTATTTTTAGTAGAGATGGGGTTTCTCCATGTTGGCCAGGCTGGTCTTGAACTCCTGACTTCAGGTGATCCACCTGCTTCGGCCTCCCAAGGTGCTGGGATTATAGGTGTGAGCCACCGTATCCAGCCTTATTATTATTATTTTTTATAACAGTCATCCTAATGTGTATGAAGTGGTATCTCATTGTGGTTTTGGTTTGTATTTCCCTAATGATTAGCGATGTTGAGCATCTTTTCATTTGGCCATCTGAATATTTTCTTTAGAGAAATGTCTGTTCACGTCCTTTGCCCATTTTCTAATCAGACTATTTCTTTTCTGTTGTTGTTGAGTTGTGGGAATTCTTTATGTATTCTGGATATTAATCCCTTATCAGCTACATGATTTGCATATAGCTTCCCCCATTTCATGGGTTACCTTTTCAGTTTGTTGAGAGTGTCTGGTTTATTTTGAAATCACTGATGCCCAGCCAGCAGGCAGCACAGAAGCAATTACACTCAACTTTCTCACATCCTGGGATTCCCTTGAGTGGGACCCAGGCCAGCCCAGGGAAACAGCAAGAAGAGCAGGGTGGAGGGAGTCTGTGGATCAGGCAGTCACTCAACAAGCAGCAGTGCAGGAGAGGCTGCTGAAGGATTTGAGGTGGGGGCAAGGCATAATCTGGTTCGTATATTAGAAAGATCCCTCTGGCAACTGATATGGAAATTGGACTTACTGACTTCACCAGGCAAGTCCTCCCACTCTAAGAAAGATAGGAGGAGCCATAGAGAAATGAGGGCAGAGCTTTGGCATCAGGCAGGCCCGATTCCCGTTCAGCCGTTGCTCAATAATGACATGACCTCACACATGTGGCTCACAGGTCAGAGCCTCTACTTCCTCATCTCAAGAGTTAGTAAATAACACTTCCCCTGAAGATTGTGGCCCTCTGCGAGATCACGTCTTCAGGGGGCCTGGCATCTGGTAGCTATGACAGTCCACCAGCAGGCCAGCTCCTTTGTCTTTTTTTTCCCAGCGTCCCCAGCACAAAACACAGGGTCACTGGCAAAAGAAGGTGAGGTGCTGGCTGTACTTCAGTGGCTGTGTTCTCTCTGCCCACAGTGGGACTCCATCAACGAGGTGGACGAGTCCTTCCAGCCCATCCACACGTACCAGGTGTGCAATGTCATGAGCCCCAACCAGAACAACTGGCTGCGCACCAGCTGGGTCCCCCGCGACGGCGCCCGGCGTGTCTATGCCGAGATCAAGTTTACCCTGCGTGACTGCAACAGCATGCCCGGCGTGCTGGGCACCTGCAAGGAGACCTTCAACCTCTACTACCTGGAGTCGGACCGCGACCTGGGGGCCAGCACACAAGAAAGCCAGTTCCTCAAAATCGACACCATTGCGGCCGACGAGAGCTTCACAGGTGCCGACCTTGGTGTGCGGCGTCTCAAGCTCAACACGGAGGTGCGCGGTGTGGGTCCCCTCAGCAAGCGCGGCTTCTACCTGGCCTTCCAGGACATCGGTGCCTGCCTGGCCATCCTCTCTCTCCGCATCTACTATAAGAAGTGCCCCGCCATGGTGCGCAATCTGGCTGCCTTCTCGGAGGCAGTGACGGGGGCTGACTCTTCCTCACTGGTGGAGGTGCGGGGCCAGTGCGTGCGGCACTCGGAGGAGCGGGACACGCCCAAGATGTACTGCAGTGCGGAGGGCGAGTGGCTGGTGCCCATCGGCAAATGTGTGTGCAGTGCCGGCTACGAGGAGCGGCGGGATGCCTGTGTGGGTGAGCGCGCCATGGCCTGGGCATGGGTCAGCCGGCAGCGGCGCTTGGTCTGGGCAGGGCTGCCAGGGTGTGAGGGGGGACGTCAGAGCCCACAGGCACCTGGGTGGCCCACACAGCCCCTGGGAAGATGGATAAACCTCCAGTGTTCCTACATCAGCAAATATGCCAGGCCACCTGTGTCCGTGTGTTGGGGAAGGACGTGGAAGCACGAAGGGGGAGGGGAGAGGGAGGGAAACAGACTTCAGCCAGGCGGTGCCTTCTGTCGGGGGTACCAGCTAAAGGCACCTGTGCAATTGGGTATGCTATGGGATTCCTACTCGGATTAGGGAACGATACCGTGGGCTAACTCAGGTCAGACATAGTTCTAAGCACTTTGCGAGTGTTAACTCATTGAATCCTGGCCACTGCGTTATGACATAGGAACTGCTATTGTCCTGGTTTTATAGATGAGGAGACTGAGACACAGAGAGGCAAAGCAACTTGCCCAGGGTCATGCAGCTGGGGATGGCAGAGCTGGGATTTCAACTCAGAAGTCTGGTTCCAGAGCTGGTGCTCGAAACCACTGAACTTCTAACCTGTAGAGTAGAGGGAAGTGGGACCCAGGCCCTGGGTGAATGAGCACAGTGAGGGGTATAAAGCCAGGGGCACCCGGGGAGTACAGTCTGGGTTGGGCCTGTCCCTGGGGCCCTGAAAAGGCTGCTTCTGTTAGGGGGAGCTTATCAGCGACCTGTGCTAGAAGACAGGCAAGGGCCTTGTGGAGGAAGACAGTGAGCAGAGAGCCCCTGGGCCATGACTTAGGGTGGCACCTGTACCCATAGGTGTGCTGCTGGGTTCCTGCGTCGGACCAGGAGCAGGGCATGCAGACGGGGGAGCCTAGGCCCAGGTGGTGTGAGTGTATGTATGCGTGTGTGCAAGTGTACATATGCATGTGTGGGTACGTGTGTGCATGTGTACGTGAGTGTATGTACACGTATGTACGGGTGCACAAATGTGTGTGCATGTGTGTGTGCTTGTGTGCGTGAGTGTATGTATGCATGTGTGTACATTTGTGCATGAGTGTATGCATGCATGTGTGTGCACGTGTGAGTGTGTATGCATGTGTGCATGAGTGTATGTGTTCCTGTGAGCATGAGTGTACGTGTGCATGTGTGTGCATGTGTGTGCGAGTGTATTGTGCATGTGTGCAAGTGTATCTGTGCGTGTGTGTGTCTATGTGCGTGTGTGCATATGTGCACGATGGCCCTTGAGTGTGTGCATGTGCGCGTGAGTGTATGTGCGCATGTGCGCGTGAGTGTATGTGCGCATGTGCGCGTGAGTGTATGTGCGCATGTGCGCGTGAGTGTATGTGCACGTGTGTGTGCACATGCGTGAGTGTATGTATGCCTGTGTGCGTGTGCATGTGAGTGTGTGCGTGTGCACGTGAGTGTGTGTGTGCATATGTGTGCAGTGTGTGCACGTATTTGTGCAGTGTGTGTGCATGTGCGTGACTGTGTGCATGTGTGTGCATGTGTGTGTGCATGTGTGTGTGCATGTTTGTGTGCAAGTGTGCATGAGTCTGTGTGCATATGTGTGTGTGTATATGTGCGAGTGTATATGTGCATGTGTGCGTGATTGTATGTGTGTGTGCATGTGTGCATGAGTAATGTGTGACTTTGTGCATGTGTGCACACGTGTGCATGAGTGTGTGTGTGCATGTGAGTGTATGCATGAGTGCATGTGTGTGCATGTGTGCATCAGTGTGTACGTGTGTGCATATGTGCGTGAGTGTATGTATGCATGTGTGTGCATGTGCGCTTGAGTGTATGCATGCATGTGTGCATGAGTGTGTGCATGTGTGCACACGTGTGTGTGGGTGTATGTGTGCATGTGTGCATGAGTGTATGTGTGCATGTGTGCGTGTGTGTGCATGTGTGTGTGCATGTGTGTGTGCATGTGGGGGAGTCTGTTCAGCTGGGCACCCCAAGAGCAGGGAACACTAAGCAAGCTTGTGTGGACAAACAGCAGGTGCCCAGCTGCTCCTGGTCTTGGCTCAGCTTCTCTCTGTTGTTTTCTTTGGTCTCACCAGTGGCTGGGCACATAGTGGCTCAGCTCCCGGGGCACAGTGAAGCCTGGCTTTTGAGATCGTTGGATCTCAAAAGAGGAGACAGAGGAGGTAAAAGGGAGGGGGATGTTCCTATGCAGGGATCAGAGAGACAAGAGCCTGTCCCCAGATACCCTAGTGACAACTGGAACGGGGCCCTTGTCAGCCGCTGGGAATATGCTCCTAGCCTTTTGCTGCTACTACACAGGCCCTGGGACCACAGTGAGAGGGATCTTTAGTCCTCATCACCCATCCCTCTGCCCCCAGCAGGCAGGCAGGAAAGGCCCCTAAGCACTAACAGGACTGGGCATGACATAGGCTGACAGCCTCAGGTAATAACAGGTGGGGATGGAATCCAGCTGGCTCCATTTAGGAGCCGTCTTGCCCAGAGATCTCTGGGGCCAGGATCTTCCCTGCAGCCACCAGGCCCTTTCCAGCCCTTCCCAGAGGCTCGATGGTTCTCTCTTTCTTTCTTTTCTTCTTTTATTTCTTTTTTCTTTCTTTTCTTTCTTTCTCCTTCCTTCCTTCCTTCCTCCCTCCCTCCCTCCCTCCCTTCCTTCCTTTTTTTTTTGGAGATGGAGTTTTCACTTTTGTTGCCCAGGCCGGAAGTGCAATGGTGTGACCTCAACTCTTTGCAACCTCCGCCTCCCGGGTTCAAACAATTCTCCTGCCACAGCCTCCCGAGTAGCTAGTATTACAGGCACCCACCACCACGCCCAACTTATTTTTGTATTTTTAGTAAAGACGGGGTTTCACCATGTTGGCCAGGCTGATCTCAAACTCCTGACCTCAAGTGATCCGCCTACCTCGGCCTCCCAAAGCGCTGGGATTACAGGTGTGAGCCACCGCCTCCAACCCACTATTTGGTTTTCTTAAGAAATTTTGTTTCACATCCCCAATTTCTGAGTCTTCTCCTGTCCTGAGCTCTAAACCCCAAAGCACCTTCTGTGGCGTTTGCCCATTTCTGAATTTGTTCTGCCCTCTGCAGCCTGGTTTGCCAGGCTCCCCAGGCCACAAGCCTCTCATGGTTACTGTCACAGACAGCCCCGTATGGCTCAGCTTTGCACTGGGGAAGAAAAACAACCAACACCCCTATTGCCTTCACAGCTTATAGTGGGGTGCATCACATACCAGCTCATTTGCTCATTGCAGCAAGGCAGGTATCACAATTCCATTTTACAGATGGGGAAGCTGAGGTGTAAGAGGTAGTGTCACCTGCTTAGGCCTCACAGCTGGTGAGAGCTGGAGCTGGAGCCTGAAGACAGGTCTGTATTGCTCTGAGCCAGATACAGGCTTTTAGCATCTCCCTGGCTGCTTTGCCCGCCAGAGCTGCTCCAAACATCCCCTCATTCTGATGGGGATAATGAAGGACCTTAGTGATGATTTTTCGTCTTTGATGTTATACAGTTATCCATTTTGCTGAGCATCTACTGTGTCCCGGCATTGGGGATACAGGTACGGGGAGTCCCTGCCTCTGGGGACTTAGCAGTTTCCTATCCTTACAACAGTCCTCTAAGCTAAGTATTATAGTCCCATTTTACAGATAAGAAAAACTGAGGCCCCTCAACTTAAGTAGCAGAGTAGTGATCTGATCCCAGGTTGCCTGATTCCAGCACCTTCAATGGCTTCCTCTGTGCACAGCGCCCTCTGCGAAGCCCCACTTCCCTCCTCTGTGGGGTAGCGTTCGGATGGATGGTTAGTAACTGGTACAGCATAAGTCATAACAATCTGGCTGGTTGGCTGGTGCATATGCACTCAGGGTCGGCCACCATCCCCACCTCTGGATTTAGCTAGCGAGTACAAATACGCCAATCATTTGTCCCGGGTGCACTGAGCCACATTTGTCTGTAGGAAGGAGACCTGCCCTCCTGTCTTTGGGGTCACGACCTCAGTTGGAGGCCTCAGGTAACGCCGCAGTCTTCTTGTGGCAGAGGAAGGAAGCGGAGCCCAGAGAGGGAATGTATCTTGCCCAATTTTCACAGCACATCAGGGGTGGGGCTCTGAGTGGAAACCCCAGGGCCTGAGTGGCAGGACCTCATGGGGGCTGGGAGAGGCCAAGGCCACTCCTATTTCCTGGCGCTGCTGCCACATTAATAACAAATAAAAAGAAATGCCAAAGCGGAGTTAGGGAATTGCAGCATATTTTGAATTTTACATTTAAATCATAATACAACATAATTATGCCAGTTTCAAGATAATTACAGGTTTTATAAAAAATATTAATTCATAGTGCACTGCAGGCAGTGAGATTTGGGAACGGAAAGCCTGTTTTAAGTCGCACAAGGAAAGACATTTCTCAGCTCCATTGGTGGCTTCTGTAGCTGCATAACTTCATTTGGGAAGGGCAGCACGGGTCCCAAACCAAGGCCCTTCACAAGTGGTAGCCAGGTCCAAGAGCCCCGCCTCGTCCCCCTTTCCACCCCTGGAGAAGCCCTTGACCTCTTTGGAGCTGCCCGGCTCCTTAGTGGATGGCCTGGGGCAAAGGAGGGGCTGGGAACAGAGTAGGGTACTTTTCCTGGGATACTTGAGATGTTTTCTGCAAGCTGGGGCTGCCCCTGCCCAGCCTGAGGGAGTCTTCAGGAGATCTGCTGAGGTCCATGGGGCCCCTGCCTGGTTTGAGGACATCCTGATCCCTTTTGGGCAATTCTCTCAGCAAGCAGTTAAGGAGAGGAAGGGCGTGGAGTCAGGGGTCTCAGCTCACCCAGCCCTGACTCCTTGTCCTTCTAGTGACAGGAGCAGGGGTCGAGAGCCTGAGACCCACAGTAGCGGCCAGGTCCCCTTCTACAGCTGCCATCCCTGCCTCGGGTTTTGCCCTCAGAGGTACCCTCAGAAGGTGGCCAGACAGTACTTGATTTTGCAGAAGAAGACAGTATAGCCTGGGATAAGGGATCCACCAGGTCACATGGCTCTTTAGAGGTCTTGCTTAGATTGCACTCAGGCCTCAGAGACCCATGGAAAAATGTCAGAGCGATGTGGGGCTCGTCCAGTTTACCACTGGGGAATTGGAGGCCCAGAGAAGTGAAGTGACTAGCCCAAGGGCACACAGTGAGGGGTGGTTGATAGAATCTCACATCTCCCGACTCCTTGACCAGAGGAAGCTCCCCAAACTCCACAACTCTGGATCCAGTGACCTCCCCACACCAGGCTGTACTTCCCAGCACCCCCCTGCACCCCGGTTCACCCCAGAAAGGGGAAGGGCCTCTCAGCACATCACCCAACAGGGCAGCAGCCCAGAGTCTGAAGTCCTGGTTGCCGTCCTTCCTGTCACCTGGACGCAGAATATAAATCACCCTTCGCGGCCCTAATCATCTTTCTATAAATATCAGAGTCTCATTTCGGAGGGGGAGCGGGAACGGCGAGCTCTTTTGCCTTCCTGACTGTGTTTAAAATCTGATTTAGAATTAATTTCCTTTGGTTGTCCACCGGCGGACACCTTATTTGTCAAATCTCCGGCTCTTTGCGGGGGAGAGCAGAGAGGTGGCCGGGGCCGCAGGCAGCTGCTGGCCTGACAGGCGGCCTGGGCAAGGTGCCCTCGGCAGGGGCATGAGCCCCTCCTGGCTTGCGGCCTGACACCCGGGCACACGCGGGCTCCGGAAGCACCCCGGGTCGACAGGCAGGGCCGGGCCCCAGCCCAGAGCTGCTCCATCTGTCTCAGCCATTAATTCCCGGCCCAGCCTCCAGGTCTCTGGGCTCCCTGAGGCCTGGTGATTAGTATTCTTATTAAAGATTATTTTATTTTCATTGCGTGGATTAATCTGGCCTTGACACGTTATAGCCATATGGGTATTAGCCGAGCGTGTGAGAACTGCCGACTGGTGAGCCACAGCGGCGCAGCTATCTCTCAGCTCTGGGATGGTGCTGCGAAGACAGGGGAAAAGGCCATAGCTCCAGAGGCTCCCCAGCCTGGCTGCACAGCCTGGCTCTGCTGGGAACCTGGGGCAAGGCACTCAGGCTCCCTGAGCCTCTGTTTCCTCTTCTGTCGAACAATTGTAAGAATTCCAACTACATCAAATTGTTATAACAACAAGTGCCAGGCACTGCCCTGGCATCAATTTGTGTGTCTTCACTCATGTCATCCTTGCCATCTCCCTCTAAGGCGGGTGGAATTATGATCTCCACCTTACAGATGAGGAAACTGACTTCCAGCAACTTGCCCAATGGCACCGAGCTCAGATAAAGGGGGTTAGGCAAGGACGGGAACCCAGGCACTGCTCCCGAGTTTCTGCTCAGGCCTGACAAGGACCAGGTGGGCCCTGGAAAGGGTCAGAGACTTGCAGGACCAGCTGTGGTTCTGGCTTCCCTCAGGCCCCGCATCACCCCATGAGGCTTTGTTTGTCCGTCTCCCAATGCCCTGGAAGCTCCCTAAGAGCAGGCCCAGCTCTTACTTCTCTTGGGTCCATAGTAGAAGCTCAGTAAATTTGGAGAAAGGAATAAATGAGGGAGGGAAGAAGCAAACGGTCTCCGAGGTGTTAATCATTGTGGACTGGATCATTGCAGTGAGGATTACTGTTATTCAGCTCAACAACAGGTTCAACAAATATTTGCTGACAAAATGCAAAGCCCTATTCTGATGATGCCAGTGGCCCCAGGGGCTCAGAAGGAGCCTGTGCTCCAGGCTGTGCCCCAGGACTGAGCCTCCCGGGGGGCTTCTAGGAAGAGGAGGCGAGATCAAAGTGTGTCAATCAAGACTCCCCGGGACTCCCAGGTCCCAGCCTTGAGCTCAGCCCCCAGGCAGGCCGGAGCCCTCTGGGGGTCCTTTGGAGGGGAGGGAAAGATGTCACAACACTGGGAGGTATTTTCCCGCACCCTGCCACTTACAAGCCCTTTCTGGCTCTGCAGCCTTCTAGAGTGTGAAGCAACTTCAGGGCGTTACCATTTCTCCTGACTCCAGGTTTTCTCTCAAGTTTGTAGAATTGTACAAATGAACCTGGTTTTAGCTTTTATAATAAAGAGATACGATCAACATCCAGAGAAGAAATGCTCTGCAGTGGCGTGATGTCTTTGTAAATGAAGCTTCTCTCAGGCACTAAGTTTTCCAGAACAGGATCTAGTGGAGAGAGAACCGCAGTGAACTTCCTGGTGGTCCCTGTTGCAAAGGACTTCAGCTCCATGGACGCAACCGGGAGCTGCCTGGCTGGGTGGCATTTGGTCTCCCTGAACCTCTAGGGTTTCTGCCCAGAGCAGGTAGTGGTGGGATCCACTCAATTTGAAAACTCCTGCCTGGAGTTTAACAGCATCTGCCCAGGGCTAGCACTGGACCAGGTTCTGGGACATTGAGATGAATAAGGGAGTCCTACTCTGTTTGCAAGGATCTGCCCACGAGGGCCTCTCAGTCTAGAAAGAGAGTCAGACCCAGACAAGCGAGTATAGCCATAGTGTTGCAGGTGGTGAGGCCAAGCAGGGGCTGCAGGAGCAGGGCGGGGAATGGTCCTTTCTCTCTCTGTGTGTGTGCGTGTGTGTGTGTGTGTGTCTAGAGTTCCAGAAGGGACAGTCAAAATTAATCTTAAAAGAGGAGCTCAGTAGGTGGACAAAGGAGAAAAGGCATCACAGGAAGAGGGCACAGCATGTGCAAAGGGCCTGAGGCAGGAATCATTCGGCTGGGTGTGGGGATCAGCCAGTGCTTTAGTTTGGCCTAAGGATGGGGGTGAGGGGCAGCACTAAAGGAGGCTGCAAGTGGGTTTTGGCCGGGCAGGGAGGGATTTGAACACCAGGTTTCATTGTGTAAGCCCTGGGGAGCCTGTGAGGCACAAAATAGGCAGTGACTGTCTGAGATGTGCATTTTGGAGACTCCCTCAACTGAGGGTATCCCCCTCCCTACACAGTGGACTTGTTCTTATTCTTTAGGCCACAACTCAAATATCATCTCCTCCTCTGGGAAGTAGCTCCTCCCACCATTTACCCTTCCTTCTCCTTAGCCCCCTCTTCTCTCCCTCCCTCCTAGCAGTGATCACAGCTGAGAGCCAGTGGCTCTGGTTCACAGCCCCCGGAGCCCAAACAGGCCTGGTCCAGAGTCGCGCTCATGAACAGTGGTTGACTGAAAGCATGATCATGCAGGCAGCTATGGGGTGGAGGCAGGGCTGGAGGCTGAGTCTGAAGGCTGCTGTGGGTGAGAGATGAGGTAGGGTGTGGCAGAGGCTGGAGAGAGGGTCAGTCCCAGCCATAGTGACAGTGACAGTGACAGCGTGGGCCGGGGAGGGGAGGAGCCTGCACTTCTTGGATAGTCACCCTCCCACGGGGAGCTTGTAAAACGGATCCCCAGGTACTGGCCCTGGCTCTTCTAACTCAGCTGTCTGTGGTGGGGCCAGGAATCTGTACTTTTACAGAGGTGGCTCCGTGTCTGCCCGTGTTTGGGAGCGATGGGTCTTACCACGTGTCCTCGCCTTTCTAGTCGCATTGCCAGCAACCCCGTCCCTGGCCGGCTTCCTCATCCCACCCAAGTCACTCCCAGGGCATTTGATCCTCAGCCCCATGGCCCTGGCCCCTAGGCTGGTGTCCCACCTAAGGACCAGTGTCCCATAAAGGACAGAAAGACAGCATCTCCACCCCTAAAGCTGGAGACAAGGCCTGGGGGAGGGATCAGAGGAGGGTGGGAGAATTTGGAGACGCTCGGGGTGGGACTGACTTTGAGGCTGGGACTCCCATGTCAGGGTCTTCACTTCAGCTCTGCCCTGACTGGCTGTGGAAGACACAGGCCCCCTCTGCACTTCAGTTCTGCCACCTGCAAATGAGGGCGGCACTGGGCAGTGCTGAAGGTCTGCACCTCCGTCCCTCTGGGGGATCTCCAGGAAGCTGCGGGCCCCAGTGCGAGCTGTCCCCAAGGCCTGCCAGGGTGGCCCTGCTGGCTCACGTGCAGCCACCTTCTCCTCCACAGCCTGTGAGCTGGGCTTCTACAAGTCAGCCCCTGGGGACCAGCTGTGTGCCCGCTGCCCTCCCCACAGCCACTCTGCAGCTCCAGCCGCCCAAGCCTGCCACTGTGACCTCAGCTACTACCGCGCAGCCCTGGACCCGCCGTCCTCAGCCTGCACCCGTGAGTACCACTCCCAGATGCCAGCACCCTTGAGCCCAAGACTGGGCCGGGCCACTAGTTCTCTGCTGGTGGGCAGGGGCAGGTGGTTCTCTTGGGCTAGAGGTCAGACTGGGGTCGGGGGGTGACTCTGACCCCTCCATGGTGGCCTACACCTCTCTGGGCTCCCTACCTCTGCCACGTGTCACCTACACTGGAGGGCAGAATGGAGCTGGCCTCACTTCCTTCACCACACTGAGCAGTTTTTGTCATCTTTTGATCTAGCGGCGATGCCGACGTCCTGGGGGCCAGGTGGGCAAGCCAGGGTGCTGGCCTGTGCGGAGAGGGTGAGGGTTAGAGCAGCAACCCTTCCATCACCATCATCTTTGATGAACTTGTTGGAACTACTGAATGCTGAGAGCTGCCTTAAGTGTGTATGGTGTGTGTGCGTGTGTGTGCACACATGGAGTTTGCATGTCTGATTCTGTGTGTGCCCTGGGCCCCCTGCAAGGATTGTGTGGCTGCATGTGTCTGTGTGGGCAGCTGCTCTTACAGATGACGCCTGTATCGTGTTTGGATGCCTGCGTGTAAATGTGTGGTGTGTAGTTGAGCTCACATATATAAAGGATTCATCACATATATTAAGGATTCTTAGGAGGAGGGGGGTGTGTGTGTGTGTGTGTGTGTGTGTAGGTGTATGTACATCTGGGTACCTGAAAGGGACTCAGAAGTCCTTGTAAAGCTTGAACGAGGGTGTCTTGTGAGCTCAGCACGTGTGTGTGCGCATGTGCACACCTGGCTCTGCAAGGGTGCCTGTGCCTGGAGAGGGTGTGGCTGCATGTGCACCAGCCCTGCGGACCCGAAGGTATGGGAGGGATTCTGCGCCCATGCCTGCAGGGCCACATGACTGTCCTACCTTCTGCTGATGCAGTGCCTGGGTTCTCTCCTCTCATCTGTCCTGACGGGCCACTCATACTCCCATTCCAGGCCTGGGGAGGGACCACAGCCTGCTCAGCCCAGCCCAGTTGCCAACCCTGGGCCCTTGTGTTAGGGCAAGAGGTGCTTCAGACTGTTCTGATTTTGCTCTGAATCTACCCAAGCACCGACGCCCATCTCCCCCTCCCATACATCCATCACCACCCAGCCCCAGACTCCCTGCACATGGCAGGCGAGGGCCCAGGTGCATTCATGCCTACATGCTTGTGCACATACACACAGACACACACACACACCCTCCCTCCACTGCCCTGCCCAGATCTGTGCATTTTCCCCATGTGGGACCTGTTGGGGCAGAAAAGGTGGCCAGGTGACAGGGTGACAGCGTGGGCTCTTCAGGCAAGGCGAGTCTGGCCCCAGGTCATGGACACTTGCGTGGAGCTGGCTGGACTCTGGTTTCTTTCCATACCCACAGTTCAGTGCCTTTAGATTCTGGAAAGCTTAAGACTATAAAGGCTGATTTTTTAGTATTCTATACCCTTCAGATGTTAAAACTCTCTTCTCTTCAGATTGTAAGATTCTGATTCCAAGATCTTACAATTCTGTTTTCTGAAGATCTAAGATTCTCTGCCTGGGATTCTGAAAACTAGAATTCTGAGGCCAGGGGCCCCCACAGACCCCCATGCTCTCCTCACTCAAACCCCCACCCCAGCCCCTCATGCCCCAGCCCCACGTCCTGGTCTGCTCGACCAAGGGGCCACCCCTCTCTCTCCAGAGTCTTTGTGCTGCCCAGACAGAGGCTCCCATGCCCGGGCTTGGGGAGGCGTTGCTTGGTACACACAGCCATGGGGATATGCAGTGGGCTTCTGGGGACCTCCACTTAATCCTACAGTGCGTGCTCAGTGGCGTTTTATATCAGATCCAGCTCAGAAGGGTCAAGGAATGAATGTGGCTGCAAATGCCTGGGTCACTTACACACGGGGTGGCTGCTATGGGCACCCCCGGGACTGTGCGGTCTCTCTCCCGCTCTGGGCGAGCACTGGGATGCCCAGACCCTGGGATCACGGTGGTCCTGATGGGCGGGGGGGTTGGGGTCCCAGGGTTCTGTGCCCAGACTCTGACATTGTGGTCCCAGTCTGATGGCAGAGACACAAACTCTGCTGTTGGGGAGGCTCCAGGGGATGGAGTAGATGTGACCCTATCCTTAAGGAGCCCTAGATATGGTGGGGAGCCCTTCCCTTGGGGAGCCCCAGGTCTGACGATAGGAAGACAGGACGGCCCAAATAAATAACCACTGCCCCACCTGTCATCCTCTGCCCTCAGGGCCACCCTCGGCACCAGTGAACCTGATCTCCAGTGTGAATGGGACATCGGTGACTCTGGAGTGGGCCCCTCCCCTGGACCCAGGTGGCCGCAGTGACGTCACCTACAATGCCGTGTGCCGCCGCTGCCCCTGGGCCCTGAGCCGCTGCGAGGCGTGTGGGAGTGGCACCCGCTTTGTGCCCCAGCAGACAAGCCTGGTGCAGGCCAGCCTGCTGGTGGCCAACCTGCTGGCCCACATGAACTACTCCTTCTGGATCGAGGCCGTCAATGGCGTGTCCGACCTGAGCCCCGAGCCCCGCCGGGCCGCTGTGGTCAACATCACCACGAACCAGGCAGGTAGGCGGAGAAGCTCCGGCCCGTAGCTTCCCGGTCCCCCAGCTTTCCCTGCCCCAGGCCCATCCAGGGATCAGAGCTCTGCCGGGACGTGCTGTGGGCCTTCAGGCAAGTGCCTCTCTGGCCCTGCCCTTCTCACCAGGACCCAGAGCTGGAGGCTCTTCATTGCCTTTAGAAAAGTGGAACATGTTCTATCAGTAACAGAAATCCCAAAAGCTCACAGGCAGGCTAGTGTGGCTGTCGAAAGCCTAGGTTCCAGAATTTTCCCTCTCTGCGCCTCTGTTTCCTCCCTGGTGCAATGGGAATAATAGTACCTGCCCGAGGTCCTCTCAGGAGGCTTAAATGAGAGGAATGAAATTGCTTAGCCCAGCACCTGGCCCGTGGTAAATGCTCAATAAATGTCATTAAAAAATAAAATCACTCTGATGATCATTTTCCAGAACAGCTGCTACAGCTGCCCCTGGGATAGACTTGGCTTCACTGGCTTGGACCACAGTCATTTATCCATCAGTTTCTGGCCAGCTGGTGGGCTGAATTCACCCCAGAACCTCTTTCTTCCCAAACTCTGGAGGATCCTGCCTGTTAAGTGACAGGCTGGCCCAACAGCCCGCCCAGGGCAGCTTTCTATTAACAGCCACCCTCACCTGTGCCCAGGACCCTGAGGCCCCCACCCGCCATCTCCTCTCAAAACCATGCAGCCCTGGCCCCACAGACACTATGCCTACCATGTCACAGAGGAAGAAACTGAGGTCTGGAGAGCCACCCAGGGCCACCTGACATAGGAAGTGGCAGAGGCAGGGCTCAAACCCAGGTCTGTGTCACTCCCAAGTGAAGCAGGTCCCCCCAACTCTGAATCCAGGGCATGCTGTTCCCTGGCGCCAGGGCCTCACCCCTTCAGAAGATTCCCTCATTCTATAGCCCTTGTGGAGCATCCACTAAATGCCAAGTGCGGTGCCAGATGCCGGCAACACAGAAAGCGACCTATGTGCCCCGTGGTAGAGCCCAGCCCTCGCCCACCTGTCTCTAGGCACCTGAGGCCCCTGGCAGGCTGGTCCCAATGGAGGGAAGAGCAAGAGAAGCCCACAGCATTCAGGCAGCCTCCAGGAAGCCCCAACATTAAAGAGGAAACTGGACCCTGCCTTGAACCTGCCTTCCCTTCCAGCCACAAGACCGTTTCTCTTCCCATAAGACCCTCTCTCTCCGCGCCTGGCGTATCTACTGCCTCTCCCCTGTGGGCCTTCTCTGCGTCTTTCCTCACCTCTCCACAGAAGTCAGCAGCGCTGCATGGCCACATCCATGGGCGCCCCTCCCCCTTTCATTTCCTCTTCCTGGGAACACTTTTCTCTTGCTCCTGTGTCCCAGCCCACCCCCATTTTCCATCGACTATGTGGCCTGTCCCTCTCATTTTTGTAACCCCACCTCCTCTAAATGGCCTCTAAAGGCCACAGGTCCCTGGGAATGTCCTGGGCCCTCCTCTCTTTCCTGTGTGCCCAGATCCATCTTTTCTGGGCGGCTGTTTCAGGGCCCATGACTTTGAATTCCATCTTCGTACTAACAACCCCAACTCGCAGTCACCAGCACAGACCTCTCCCCTGGGACCCAGCTGCCCTCTCCCATCTCCATTCGGTTGTGTAAAAAACAACCCTGCCACACCTGCACCTGCCCCGCCCTAGGACGTAGCACCCCCAAACCCAAGCTGTCATCCTTGACTCTCATGCATGTCACATCCATCCACCTGAAAGCCCCAGGGGCCTCCCTTCAAAATGACCAACTGACTTCCACCCCCCACGAGTCCATGCCTGGACCACCACAGGAGACCCCTCTTGCCTCACCCCCACAAGACATTCTCCACACCACTTCTGAGTGAGCTTTAAAAATAGAAGTGAGGGCTGGGCATGGTGGCTCATGCCTGTAATCCCAGCATTTTGGGAGGCCAAGGCAGGAGGATCACTTGAGGCCAGGAGTTTGAGACCAGCCTGGGCAACATGGCAAGACCCCATCTCTGCAAAAAACTTTCTTTTTTTGAGACAATGTCTCAATCTGTCGCCCATGCTGGAGTGCAGTGGCACAATCACAGCTCACTGCAGTCTTGGTCTTCAGAGCCCAAGTGATCCTCCCATCTCAGCCTCCCAAGTAGCTGACCAAAGGCACACAGCACCATGCCCAGTGATTTTTTTTTTTTTTTTTTTTGTAGAGATAGGATCTCCCTATATTTCCCAGGCTGATGTGAAACTCCTGGGCTCCAGTGATCCTCCTGCTTCAGCCTCCCACAGTGCTGGGATTACAGGCATGAGCCACCGTGCCCAGCCCCCCAAAATTTTTTAAATGAAAATACGTGAGATCAAGCTGTCCTGAAAGCCCTTCACAGCCCAGGCTGAGTGCACATGCAATTCAGACATTCTCATGGCCTGTGGATCCACATGGCTTCGCCCCCACCTGCCTCTCCAGAGCACCTCTTTCCCTGGCTCACTCTCTTCTGGCCACGATGGCCTCCGGTGCCCCTCGTTGAACACGCTGGGTCTTTCCCTGCTGCTGGGCCGTGGCCTGGCTTCTCCTTCGGAATGACTCGCTCTTCCCCTGACATTCCCATGCCTGGCTCCTCTGCCCTGGAAGCTCCCCCGACCATCGCAGCTGAAATGGCCCAGTGCCCTTCCGGGCCCTGCAGACATCTTCTCCATCACAGCACCCCTTCCTACCTTTCCAGCACCAAAAGAACCCCCATTCTCCTGTTTATTGGACGCCCTGTCTCCTTTCCTGGGACAGAAGCTCCTTGAGGGCTGTCTTAGGCACCGCAGTGCTCCCGGCTCCTAGCCCCATGCCCAGCATGTGGTAGGCACTCAGGAGTTCTAAAGGATCAAGCGACAGCTCTAAGCAATTGGGGAGGACTGTGCTCAAAGACCACCTGCCCCTCCTGCCTCACCATCGCCACTTCTCTACAACCAGCTTCTCCCTGGAGCACTCCCACTCTGGGCCCTGGTCTCACTCTGTCCACCCCCATCCCACAGCACCTCCTGCTTTAAGAGACACACCCTGTGTGTCCCTTGCAAACAGTGGCCTCATCAAATCCTCCCCTCCCCCTGGCAGGTGGTACTCACTAGCTTCACTTTATAGAAGGGGACCTGGCGTCCACAGACAGCAAGTGACTCACCCAGGGTCCCAGCTAGCAAGAGGGAGCCGAGTCCCGAACCCACGTCTGGCTCCTGGGCTGGTGGGCTTTCCCTTGGACCACACCCTTCCAGTGCAACTCTGAAGCTGCTTCTTAATTTCTCATGCCAGAATCATCAGCAGCATTTATTGGGCACCTACTCTGTGCAGTGCCTGCCCTCAGGGAGCTTCGAGTTATGCTGGGGATGCCCAGACATGAGGGAAGACTTAGTCACGTAGGGTAGAGAGTCAGAACTCAGAGTGAGCAGAGGGGAGGAGGAGGCCTGAGGGCTGGAGGGGCAGGAAGGACAGCGCAGTTCCCTCTGGCTGTGGCTGTGGCTGTGTCTGACGCCTCCTAGCAGGCTCCCCACAGGGCTGACCGCACCTGAGCCAGGAGGGAGGGATGCATGAAGAAAGGCATGGGTGACTCCATCAAGGAGGGAGGGATGGATGGGCAACCAAGTGTGAATAGCTGGGGCTCAGCTCGCCCCCTTCCCTCCGCGTCCAGAGTTGTCCCAGCTACGCCCTCCAAACCCAGGCAGTAAGGGGCCCGTTCCTCCATTCTACACTTCTTTCGCCTGACCTTTCGTCCTTCCTCAAGCACTCCCAAGCAGCTGGCCCATGCCAGGCCCTGGGCTGGAGAGCGAGACTCAACCCGCTCCTTGGCCAAGCCAACCCTAGCATCCCAGACCATGCCAGGCCACACCAACCCCAGGGGACTGACCCCAAGTGGCCACCAGTGATTTGTTGGGAGAACTGGAGGGTGCTGGCTGTCCTGGGGCTGGGGCAGGAAGCTGAGCAGGGCTGGAACCAGGATCCCCGGGTGGAGCCTGGGAAGGGGTGGGAGAGAGGCCACCCCTTGTCTCCCATCTGCCCATCTGATGGGATTGGCCGCCCCAGCCCCGTCCCAGGTGGTGGTGATCCGGCAAGAGCGGGCAGGGCAGACCAGCGTCTCGCTACTGTGGCAGGAGCCTGAGCAGCCCAACGGCATCATCCTGGAGTATGAGATCAAGTACTACGAGAAGGTACCACGGGCAGGACTGAGTGGGCGGGGCTGGGCCATCCGGGCAGGGCCCACTGACCACCGTCCCGTGGCAGGACAAGGAGATGCAGAGCTACTCCACCCTCAAGGCCGTCACCACCAGAGCCACCGTCTCCGGCCTCAAGCCAGGCACGCGCTATGTGTTCCAGGTCCGAGCCCGCACCTCAGCAGGCTGTGGCCGCTTCAGCCAGGCCATGGAGGTGGAGACTGGGAAACCCCGTGAGTGCAGGGAGGGGGCGGTTGTGGGCGTGGAGCAGCTCAGGCGCCAGGACCCTGGGGTAGAGGGGTGGCCGAGAAGAGAGCTAGTGCGGGCTGAGCTGGTGCCAATGCAGGATTTCTGCTCTCCTTGCCCTACCAAGTGGTGTTGTCGGAGTTTTTTTGTTTAATTGAGACAGTTTCACTCTGCCACCCAGGCTGGAGTGCAGTGGCGCAATCTCAGCTTATTGCAGCCTCCGCCTCCTGAGTAGGGTTCAAGGGATTCTTCTGCCTCAGCCTCCACAGTAGCTGGAATTACAGGTTTGAGCCAACACACCCAACTACTTTTTTTTTTTTAGACGGAGTCTTGCTCTGTCGCCCAGGCTAGAGTGCAGTGGTGTGATCTCGACTCACTGCAACCGCCACCTCCCAGGTTCAAGCAATTCTCCTGCCTCTGCCTCCCGAGTAGCTGGGACTACAGGCGCTCCCCCACCACGCCCAGCTAATTTTTGTATTTTTTTTTTTTTTTTTTTTTTTTTTTTTT